>NC_050087.2:3534347-3853185 GCF_009764565.3 Dermochelys coriacea | reverse complement strand
AACCTTCTGAACATGGAAGTCTGCAGACAGTCTGAGATGACAGCCCAGAGAGAGGTGTAAAGGGTTGCTGTTCACCTTAGTGGGTGTTTACTTTGAAACCTAACAATGACAGTAATTTTAGCAGAAACATCCAGCTCACATGATTCTCCCATAATGCTCCCCCTCCCCCGCATGCTAAAAACTCCAGCTCTGGATCCCTTACAACAGGGCCAGAGGCACCCTGACACCCAAGCCACTGGCTCTAACCACTAGACCCCACTTCTGCCTTGAGAATTTAAGATGCAAGGATCACTGTGAATAAACATCTCAGGATGAGCGCCCAGTGTGATGCCGTGGCAGAAAGGGCTAATGCTGGTTAAACGGGAGTGTGACGCAGTAGGGAGGGGGGAGTGTTGACCTGGGAATGTGGCAGGGGAGTTTTGCTCCCTGTGGATGGGATACCTGAGAGCCTGTAACCTGAGCCAGGAGTGGGAGGTGGGAGGTAACACCTCTGCCCGGGAAACTGGACAAAGGCTGCAGGAGAGAGCCTGCTGAAGGGGTTTTGTTTTCAGTTTTGTGCTGGGTGGTGGAACGCAGGGAACCCCAAGGCTGGAGTCTAAGCTCCCTGCCGCCCAGAAGGTCTTGACTGAGGGGTCCTGGTTGTACCCACAAGCTCTGTTTTAGACTGTGTTCCTATTGTCCAATAAACCTTCTGTTTTACTTGCTGGCTGAGAGTCACGGTGAATCCCAGGAAGAGGGGTGCAGGGCCCGGACTCCCCCACACTCTGTAACAGGGAGTACTGAACATCAAGTGAGAGGTGATTTTACTCGGTCTATGGGATTGGTGAGACCAGTCTTGGGCTCCTGCATCCGGGTCTGGGGTCCCCATTTTAAAAGGATGTTGGGTAACTGTCAAGGGTGCAGAAAAGAGCCACAAAACCAATTTGCAGGCTTGAGAAAATGCCAGACAGTGAGAGACTCAAAGAACTTGTCAAAAAGGAGATTGCGAGGGGACCGGATTACAGTGTCTAAGTACCTTTACGGGGAGAAAACCCCGGGTCCTGCAGGGCTCTTTGCCCTAGCAGAGAAAGGCAGGATGCGAACCAATGGCTGGAACTGAAGCCAGACAAATTCCAATTCGAAATAAGCCTCCAACTTTTAACAGCGATTAAGCACTGGAACAAACTGCCAAGGAAAACAGGGGAGTCGCGATCGCCTGTTGCCTTCAGCTCAAGGCTGGAGGGCCTGGCTGGAAGAGATACGTCAGCCAGACAGGTTTCAGAGTAGCAGCCGTGTTAGTGTGTATTCGCAAAAAGAAAAGGAGTACTTGTGGCACCTTAGAGACTAACAAATTTATTTGAGCATAAGCTTTCGTGAGCTACAGCTTGCAAATGCATCCGAAGAAGTGAGCTGTAGCTCACGAAAGCTTATGCTCAAATAAATTTGTTAGTCTCTAAGGTGCCACAAGTACTCCTTTTCTTTTTATGGATCTGAGTGGGTGAGATATATGCGTATGGCTGGGGATGTACAATGTTTGTGCACACAGGCAGATGCATGTGTGTGTGTGTGTGTGCATTGATGGGTCTGTACGGGTGATCATGGGTAGGTGCATGGTTACATTAGGGTGCCTGTGTATGTGTGGGGGGGTTATGGATCGCTAGCTAGGGGTGTGTGTGTGAATGTGTGGGCGTGGATGACTGTATGTATTTGTGCATGGATGGCTGGATACCTGTGAGCAAGGACAGGTGGGTGTGGGCAGGTGTGCAAGTGCATGCGGAGGGGTGGAATGCATGCAGGGTGCATGGAAGGCGTGTTTGTGTGGGTGCATGGTGCGTGCATGCGTGGAGGGCACGTTTGGGGGATGGATGTGCACGCAGGTACGTGTGCACGGGGAAGTGGAGGTGCACGGATGGCTTGTTTGTCTGGATGAATGGGTGTTGGGGTCAATGCATGGGCAGGTGGGTGCGTGCACCTGGGTGCACGGTGAGGCATGTGCACGGATGGGTGTGAGGGTGCGAGTGGCAGGTTTGGATGGATGCATGTGGGGACGGTGGGTGCATGCACATGGGTGTACACGAAGGGGTGTGTGTGCAGGGATAGGCGTGTTCGGCTGGGTGTGTCCTGGCGTAGCCGATGGGACACCTGTTAATCTGGGTGCCGCTGAGATGAATGAAATAATTACATGTTGCGGGCAGCCAATGTTCCAAACACCTGGCAACAAAGCAGCCCGACGAGCTGCTCCACTCGCTGTGGGAGTTCCCTGCCCTGCTTGGGAACCTGTGGGGTGTTTCGCAGGCCCCGGTCCTGCTGCCGGCGGGCCCTCGCCGAGCGACACCCTGTGCATGCTGTCAGAATCAGGTCGGGCGGCAGACGCTGAGCGCTGCTGGTTTGGGTGACGCGCTACTCAGGAAGTGCTGCTGAGGCAGAGCTAGACAGAGCCACAGACCCAGCCGGATGGGCCGGGGCCCCTTTCATTTTTAAGGAGGATCTGGGTAGTTTTGGTCGTGAGGGGGGAGGGGGCCTGAGCCATGGGCAGAAGATCCAGACGTAGCCTTGCCAGGAATTAGCAGTCGGGGCGAGGGGCCAGGGACCATGAACGTGCAGAAGCAGTTGGTGTCTGCAGCCATCCGCGCAGAGGCAAAGAGGCACGAGGGGGTCAAACTGCATCTGAACAAAGTTTTCCGCCTGGTGGAACGTGTGAGTGACCAGCAACTGAAGAACAACATCAAGGCCTCGCTGAGCATCGTCCGAGGTAAGCGGCAGGGGCGTGGCTGGGCTGGGCTCCTCTGCCCCACAGAGGGGCCCGGCACGCGGGTGACCACGGGAGACTCTGCTTTCCAGGGCACAGGCACGTGGCGGCTGGATTGCTGAGTCTGGGGAGGAGCCGGGGGGAAGCCGTCGAAAGGGCTTATCCCGGCCCGGCGCCGAAACGCACCACGCCAGGCAGCTCTCAGAGAGCTGGGACGCGGGGGATGGAGCGCAGCGCGCGCCTGGTTGCTCTTCCCCCGATGTCCCTCGTCAGTGTCATGCAGCTACCGGGCTCCTGCGTTCTCAGGGCAAGTCCCTGCAGCTCTCTTGAGGAGGTGGCATCTCGGCTTGGGTGGCAGGGGATGGGGAGGGTCTGGGCAGGCAAGAGCTGTGCAGGGGGGAAATCGGAGCAGGCCCAGCCAGTGGCTGGGGGGTGTCGGGGCCCCTGGACGAGCATTAGGCTGGCACTGGAGGAGACAGTAAGTGATTCGCTCTGTGCAGTGCAAGGTCCACGCTGTTAGGACCAGGCTGGTGCTGGCAGGGGCACACTGGGTTTGCCTCCTCACTTCCGTGGCTCTGGCTGTTGTGCTAAGAGGGAGGCGATCCCACAAACGGCTGGCAAGGTGGGGGGGGAGGGGAGAGAGCCCCATGGTGGCGTAGAGACTTGTCGGTTAGGCTGCTTTCCTGTGGGTTTCTGGAGCCCCCTGCAATCGGTGGGGGAGGGCAGCCGGGGTAGGCATCCGTCACGCAGGTCCCCTCTGCCCCAAACAACCTGCAGCAGGCTGGTGACCCAGGCATGCAGGGCAGTCTCTTGATGGGGACGGTGAGGGACAAGTGAGGTTCTCATGCACCTTCCTGTGCACCCCAGCCCCTTCTGGCAGCGCCTTAGGAGACTGGGCTGGCAGCAGCAGCTAGGCCCCGGATCTCCCCCTGTGGCAAGAACTGCGCTAGGCCCTGGGGCTGGCGTTGGGAGCGTGTCCAGGGCCAGGAGCCTGCTGCCCCCCTGTTCTCGGTGGGTAAGGTGTAGCAGCCCCGGGGTACTGCCTGCCAGAGGAATGGGGGAGGAAGACAGGGAACACCAGCCACGCCAGGGACATCCCGCTCCCTGTGCCCCGGAGCCACCAAGCGAACGGCGCATCCCTTCCCAATGCCACCTGGGAATCCCCAGCGGGCGCTAGTTTCGCCCGCCGGCCTGCCCAGGGAGAGCATGCGTCGTCGTCTGACCCTCAGCAGCTTCCCAGCCCCTTCCCAGGGCTCCCGTCCTCAGCTCTGTCCCACTTGGCCATCCAGGGATGTTCCTTTCACCTTGGAAACAGCTGGTCCTGACAGCTGGAAAGTTCCCTCCGCCCCGGGCCTCTGCACCGAGCTCCTTCCTGCAGGGAGCGGCTCCTCCCCTCTGCACACACGCATGCACACACCCGTGATTGTGTGCCATTACACCCACACACGCTCACACCCGTGTGCATGCACACGCACCTTAGCACACACCGGCACACAACACACACCTTCACACGTTCCCACACCCATGCACGCACACGTTCCTACTTGTGTGCAGCCACCTGCAGACAGGCCCACAACACTTGACACCTGTGTTCACACACACACACACACACACACACACAAAGCTGCCCCCTTGGATTAAATACCCACCCGCATCCACACATATTTGCATGCGGCCACCCAAGTATCAACAGGCCCGCCTGCGTGCACACATCTGTGCATGCCCACACATATGCACGCTGGCTTGCACACCTGTGTGTACACGCGTACCTCCCCCCCTCGCCCCCAGCCATGCCAGGGGATTCGGAAGCCCAGCCTCCACGTGGCCAGCTGCCCTCCCGTCCCACTAGCCGGCTGCCCTGCCTGCACCTTGCTTGGCAGCATTACTGCCGCCCAATTAAGCCATTAGGCGGTGACGACAGCTGCGCTCTCCAAGCAGCAAGGAGGTATCTGTGGTTACAGGCCCCTGTGCGCCTTCCGGCTGGAGTTTGCCTCCAAGTTTCCTGGGGCACCTGTTCCCCCCTTGTATGGGACTGGGAGGGGGGAGGTGAGGCTGTAGCCGAGGGGGCTGCACCATGCCAGGGGTGGGGAGAGCTGCATCGTGTATCAGGGGAGCTGCACCATGCTGGGGGGAGGCTGGGCTGATGCTGTAGCAGAGGGGGTGCGCCAGGCTGGGAGGAGGGGAGCTGCACCATGCGGGGGCGGGGGAAAGGGGAATTGCACTGTGCTGTGGGGGTGGCTGGGCTGATTCTGTAGCAAAAGGGGGTGTGCCATGCTGAGGGGAGGGGAGCTGCACTGGGCTGGGGGGAGGGGCATTGGACCATGCTGGGGGGGAGGGGAGCTGCACTGGGCTGGGGGGAGGGGCATTGGACCATGCTGGGGGGGAGGGAAGCTGCACTGGGCTGGGGGGAGGGGCATTGGACCATGCTGGGGGGGAGGGGAGCTGCACTGGGCTGGGGGGAGGGGCGTTGGACCATGCTGGGGGGGAGGAGAGCTGCACTGGGCTGGGGGGAGGGGCATTGGACCATGCTGGGGGGGAGGGAAGCTGCACTGGGCTGGGGGGAGGGGCATTGGACCATGCTGGGGGGGAGGGGAGCTGCACTGGGCTGGGGGGAGGGGCATTGGACCATGCTGGGGGGGAGGGGAGCTGCACTGGGCTGGGGGGAGGGGCATTGGACCATGCTGGGGGGGAGGGGAGCTGCACTGGGCTGGGCGGGAGCTGCGTGGTTGCTGATCCCGTGGCCACGTCCCGGCTGGGCAGGACGGTGTCCGGGCTGGGGGCAGGTGCCGGGGACAACAGGTGGGGCCCTTCCCAGCTGGGCATCTGAGAATGACGGAGCCCAGCGCTCGCATTGGCTGTCGGGGTCTGAGCCCCCCCGCGGGCACCAGGCACCCGGGCACCATCGCTCCCAGCCTTGGGCGGAGGGGCAGTCCGGGCTCACTGCCAGCGGCCGCCCGGGGCTCAGGATGGGATGGCCCCACGCCAGGCCCTTTCTGGCCCCGCCACTGGTGCTCAGCGCTGCGGTTCCCCTGTGCCACGGGACACCTGACTCCTGTGGTTGGTGGCACCGCCTCGTTCTCTGCCACTGCCTGCTGGGGGATCTGGACGGGGCTGCCTCTCGCCGGTGCCAGGTTCGATGCCAGTGCCCAGTTCTTCGGGTGGCTTCTGTGTGCCTGGCTCTGACGCAGAAGTGGATCCCGGGTGCCAGAGCAGGGGCCATGGCGAGAAAAGAGAAGTGGTTTGGCACACGCAGCGCGGGGCCTTTACAGGGACCGAGGGGAGGGGGCGTTTGTGAAGGGCTGGGACCCACCCCTGTCGATGACCGGTTGCATCAGGGGCCTCTGTGTGCATGGGCCTGGCTGGGGTCGGGGGAAGGGGCCTATGGGATGAGCAGGGCCAGGCTGGGGGCCAGTGGAGTCCTGGTTGCGGGGTGAGCAGGGGGCTGACTATGGGGTGCGGGGGGAAGTGGAGCAATATAGGGGCTGGGCCTCATCTCCCTGCCCTATGTCCTGCTGCTCCAACGGGATTATGGGCTGGGATGCTGAGGCTGGGCCATGGGGGCTAGGAGAGGGCCGGGGGGGGAAGAGGGGGAGGTCTCCCCCTTCGTGGTTCAGGGGTCGTTTGCTCCAGTTCATTCCCTGCAGTGGGGTCGCCTCACCTGGGACGAGATCTCTGTCCCACCTCGGTGCCGGGCCAGTGCCTGGGGTGGGGAGGAGGGAGAAGCCCCCAGAAGCGCAGATCTGTCCAAGGCTCCCCCGGCTGGATCCTTCACCCCCCGGCCCCCTCCACCAGTTCCGATCCTCCCCCAGGAGGCGGGGCCCTGTCGCCCAAACCTTGCAGTGCGTGGTGCCCCTTGCCGCTGGCATCTCTAAGGCACCGCCCCCGGCTGGTGGCTGACACACGGGCTGGCATTTCCACCCGAGCCAAGAGCTCGCCGGGCGGCTCTCGCCAGGTGGCAACTGGGGCCTGGGTGCGCTGCCAGCCGAGCCCCTGCGGCGCTGCCGTGCCGTCGGCTTTGCCCGTCCTGCCCTGGCACCGCCTGCTCCTCTTGTACCTCCTTGGCGCTGGGCGCTCACTGGCCCCCCTGACCTGGCCTCTCCTGCCCCCCCCACCCCGTTCCTTTCGACAGTGGCTGCCGGATCCCACATAGCAACCCGCTGTGCTGCTGTCATGACGACGGGGAGGAGGTCCGGTTGCCACGGTGCAGCTGGGCACCTCTGGAAAGGCAGGTGGCTGTGCCCTGGGCACAGGGTATCGAGCTGGAGAGCGCGCCGCACGCCGAACACTTAGTTCTCAGCGCTGCCCAGGTTGCCCTCGGGCACTGGTGGCGGTGCTGACTCAGGCCAGCTGTGGGCAGGAGGTGAATTCCAGCAGCCGGGCGCCACCCTAGCAGGTAACTAAGGGAGAGAGACAACACAACTTGTTTGGTTTCCCTCCCCTCAGCCTGCCAGGTCTGGGAGGTTTCCCAGGCATCAGAGCGGGGAAATGCCAGGCGCTCAGCCCTCGGCTTTCTCTGCTGAGCCAGCAGCTCCGGCCCCGCCGTCTCGCTGCCCCGATCCTGTGCTGGGGGAGGCGGAGTGGGGAAAGATTAGACACCTAAGCCCCACTGGGACGTGCCACTCGCCACCCTGGCTGGGCAGGGAGGCCCGTGATGGGGACACAGTCCGGATGCCCACGGTTTGCAGGCAGGGGCTGCGGAGGGGAGCGTGCGCCCGAGGCCGCCCCCTCGAGGTGACGCGGGAGGGAGGTGCGGAGGGGAACTGGCCCCAGTTGGGGCTCCAAGCGCAAGCGAGCAGCGGGCTCATCTGGGGGTATCTTCCTGTCGCAATCACGTGTGCCGGGCTGGCCAGATGGTGCAGCAGTGCCGGCTGCCTGGCTGTGTCCCGGGCCCCGCTGTGTGGGCTGCCAAGATTCGTCTTCTGCTTCCCTGAAATGTGCCAAATGGTGAAGCGAAGCCCCCGCGCCAGCCAGCAGCAAGAAAAACTTGCAGCAAGGGCTATTAGCCAAGCTGGTCAGGGATGCAACCTTGGGTGTCCCCAACCTCTGACGGCCAGGAGCTGGGACTGGATGACAGGGGATGGATCACTATGTTGTCCTGTTCCCTCCAAAGCACCCGGCATCGGTCATTGTCAGCAGCCAGATACAGGACTAGATGGACCATTGCACTGACCTTGGATGGCTGTTCTTATGCTGGTTCCATGGAGCAGCCAGAGCCTGGGGGGCGGGTGTCAACAGTGAAAACAGGTACAGCCCCTGCCTCAAGGAGTGTGTAGTTTACACAGATGACGAGTAGGAGGGGCAGTGACTTAACCAAGGGCACCCAGGGAGTCAGTGGCAGAGCTGGGATTAGACCCCCCCCAGAGCTCATGCGTGCCACTGGGCCGCGCTGCAGCAAGGCTGCTGGAAAATGGCCAGGGCTCACTCAACGCCAGATCGACCCAGCCCGTCCGAGAGGGGATGGGGCAGGGCTGATCCCCTGCCGAGGGGTCCCTTGTGATGAGCTTTGCGGTAGCAAGACGTCTCTGAGGAGGGAAAGCAAACCTCGCCGGTAGGCAGGACATGCTGCTCAGACTGGCACCTTGGTGCTGCGACAGCCTTCCCCAGCATTTCCCCGGGCACAGTCCTGCTACATGTAAGCGGGGGAATGGTCCCGCTCCTGTGGGGAACTTTCCTGGCTTCTGCACGACCCTGGTGAAGTGGGCTAGCGAAAGGATCTGAGTCCTCGCTCCCACTCCCTTTACCCAGAGACCTGCCTGACCTCGAGGGCTCCCCTTCCCCTCTCCTGTCTGGCAGAGTCCTTGTAACCCCAACATGGCTGGGCCCAGGATTCCTGGGGGGCTCGACCCCCAACCTTGTCATGGTCACACTGCCCCCTAGGGAAGGGGCTAGGGTATCCCCACTCCGGGGGGCTCTCGCCGCTCTGGACGCTTCCCTGACCCACTGATCATCACACACAGTTCAAAGCAAATACAATTTATTAAAAAGCAATCGATTTAAAAAATAAGGGAAAAACAGGAAAGGTGAAAGGAAAACCCGTCACCCTGCTCTGTGGCACGGGGACGTCACACCCAGCGTCTCTGGAACAGAGCAGGGCAGTTCAGTCTGATCTTCACACGTCCCAGCTCCTGCCCAAGTCCGGCTGTGCTGCAGGGATGCCGTGGGCCAGATACCTGCTCTGGTGGTGGCCACACGCCCTCAGGCTCTGGGTGGCAGGACCCTTCTTCCCAGCGTCGCCACTGTCAGGGTTACGATCCCCCTGGCCTGCAGAGCCTCTTGGCTGGGGCGTCTCCCTGCGCTGGGCCCGCTGCCCAGGGTCCCCCTCACTCTCCCCAGCTGCTCACCACACCCGGCTCCGGACTGCTCCAGCCCCAGCTCCAGCTCCACTCTGCCCCAGCACGGCTGCTGCTGCTGCTCTGCCTCCAGCCCCCTGGGCTGCTTCTCTGGCCCCCCTGGCTCTGGGGCTGCAGCTCTGCTCCCAGCACAGGTCTGCTCCCTGGGCTGCTTCTGTGGCCCTGCTCCCAGCACCCACCAGCTGCCTGGGCTACTTCTCTGGCCCCTCTGGCTGGCCCAGCTCTGCTCCCAGCTTAGCTCGGGCCCCTGCTCTCTCCTTAGCTCGGCCCCACCCTGTCTGACCCAGGCAATTCCAGCTCATATGAAGGTGGGGACCCCCCTGCCCTGGCCCCCTGACTCCCTCATTAGCCTGCCCGCCCTGTCAATCAGGCTGACCTGGAGCATTGGCCTCTCCCCATTGTTCCTGGGGACAATCAATCTCAGGGGCCTGATTTCCCATCGCCCCTTCCCCTTTCTTTTAGTACTGGGAGCTAGCCAACCGAAACCCCCCCACTGAGTGTTAGTAAGGGGACAACAGTCCCCTGACATCGAGATGGGCCCGAGCCCCCTGCCCGGACCTAAACATAGCCACGCGGCCAGGCGTGGCCAGAGGCAGCCGATGGCAGGGAGAGGTCTGAGCTCCAGACCCGTCCATCCCCCAGACTCTCTCCCGCCCCCATCCGGCCGACCGCGGGACCGTGCCTTCCGAAAGCCTGGCATGCACTGGGTGACATCACAGCTGGTTGCCGCAGCAACAGCTGTGATGTCACAAGCAGCGGGGCATCTGACATCATGCGGGGAACTCGGCTGTTGCTGAGCCGGCCAAGCCCTTCGTGGCATGTTCTGCCCTCCCCCTGCCTCATTTCCTGCCCCCCCCCACGCCCCGCCGACGTGTCCCAGATCTCTGGCCCATGCCATGGCCCCTGGCTGGGCTGAACTTTCAGGAGGGGCCGCAAGGCCGCAGCCCAAAGGATCCTGCCGGGCGGCTGGATGGGACCGTGCTGCTGTGTGCATTGCTCGGAGCACCCCGGCCTCAGTATGTGCTGGGGGGGCTGGGGGTGCCAAGGCCCCACTGCGTAAGCAGAACCCGGCTGGGGCCCTCCCGGGTGAGATCTGGGGGGGACCTAGCGTCCCTCAGCTAGGTCCCGACCCGCCCCAGCAGGAGGCATCTCAGCAGATGGGTTCCAGCAGCCGGCAACCCTTTGGGGGACTTGACCCCGGGCTCGGGGCAGGCTCTCAGGCTGGAGGCAGCTGGCCTGGCGGTGTCTGTGTGACCCGCGGTTTTGGGGAGGCTGCGCAGGGCTCTCGAGAACCACCCCCTGGAGGGGAGCCGCATGCCAGGCACACGGAGCCTGTCTCCCGCAGTGGGGCTCTTGCCAAGTGCCCGCTCTGCTGGGCCCAGGCCCGCCCCTCTCTGCTGAGCTGAGCCCAAGGGACGGGCACCCTGGTGCCCTGTAGCTCGGCCGCGGGCTGGAGCGGGGAGAGGGTGCTCCTTGCCTCTGGCGCTGGGGCGCTCCGGCAGGCCCGGCAGATGCCCTGTGCCATGGGGGGGCATCTCTATGGGCAGCCTGGCCTGGATGCCCGAGTCATGGTCCTGGCTGCACTGGGGCATGCTGGAGACAGGGGGTGAACTCGCCCCCACCTCCCCAGTGCAGGCTGCGGTTTGGGGGGGTGCAGGGGGAACGAGCGGGGATTCAGCAGCCGCCCACGCCGTGGGTGGGTCTCCATGGTGATGCACGCAGCTCTGTCACGAGCTGGGGGGGGCTGCTCCTGGCTCCCCAGAGTCTCCGGGGGGGGGAACCCTGCGCTTTACCACACATGGCCGGGCTGCTGCTGTGAGGCAGGGCGCTGGTCCAGCCCCTCTCCCCAAAGGTAGAGCCTGGGCTGTAGCATCCTGGCACAGTGGGGGCACACTGAGCAGCTTTGAGGGGGACATACCCCCAGTTTGCACGGCGGGGGGGCTGCTTCCTGCATTTCAGCTGCAGTGCTAAGTGGAGAGGAGCTGCCTCCTGCAGCCACAGGGGAGGAGTCCATGTCCCACTTTCCCCCCCCCCCCCGATTTGGGAAGTGTCGGTAGGGATCGGGGCGGGGGAGAAAGGGCAATCGTGGCGGGGAGGGGATCATACCCAGTTCTACCCCAGGATATGGATGCAGCAGGGAAGGGCAGCGGTTCAGGGTGGTGGTAGCCGCCCCCCCTCATGCCAGGACTCAGTTCAGTGTGGAGGTTGTGGAATCAGGGTGGGGGGTCATGCCCCACTCTTCCCCAGGCCTTGGATGCATTTGGGAGGGGGAATGGGTTTGGTGGCATCTGGGGGCGCCATGCCCCATTCTCCCCCAGCATTTGGGGTGCAGCGGGTAGAAGGGGCTCCCCCTCTCCAGGGACGAGCGCAGCGGGGAGCGGGTGGGCCCGGGAGGGTCCCCTTTGCTACAAACACCCTGCCGGGAAGCCAACATCTTGTTTCCGCTTCCCCTGTGTAACTGCGGCCCTGCCTCCCCAAAAGTCGCCTATGGACGAGTTTATTATAGCCCTGCCGGGGCGGGGGGGGATGACCCCACACTGGGGGAGCCACAGCTCTGCTGCCTGGCTGGGTTTGTGGAGTACAAGGCATGGGGGGCTGGGGGACGGCAGACCGAATGGGGGTCAGGTGGGTGAGTGGGGCTACGGTGGGGGTATTGGTGGGGGAGCAGTGGGGGTGTGAAGGCTGGAGCAGCTGAAGGAGGAAGTGGGGTGCTGGTGGGGCTGGTGGGGGAGCAGTGGGGGTGTGAAGGCTGGAGCGGCTGAAGGAGGAAGTGGGGTGTTGGTGGGGCTGGTGGGGGAGCAGTGGGGGTGTGAAGCCTGGAGTGGCTGAAGGAGGAAGTGGGGTGTTGGTGGGGCTGGTGGGGGTGGCAGTGGGACAGTGGATGAAGTTGCCCCCCCGACTTTGCCGCCTGTTCACTCCCCACGACCCATTGGGACGGAGAATTCCAGGTGATCTCACGCCAGCCCGTGCTGAGCTTGTGCCCACCTGGTGCTACCCCGGGGCGGGTGCTGGGCTCCCATAGTCACAGCTGGGTGAACCCCGTGAGTGCCGGCACTGCATGCAGCTGGCTGAGATCAGAGCCTCTGGGCTTCCCCCCAGACCCTCCCTCCCCAGGGTCCTGCCTGCTGCCTTAGCAGCTGGGAAGGGGCTTCGGGCCCAGCCCTGCCCATGCAGCAGCTGCGGGTGACGACTGACCCAGCTCCTGCCACCCATCAGCCCCTGCGCGCCCGTTCTGGAGCCTCCGCTGTGCTTGGCTCCAAGGTCAGGTTGAGTCACCATCACCAGGCAAGCCGGGGCTGCATCAGGGAGGGCTGGGAAGAGGCAGGCATGGGGGAAGGGGATCCCCACAGGGCTCGCTATCCCCCAACTCCTCTGCATGCCCGGCACCCCTGGCTGGCAACGGGCAGAGCCCTGCGTAGTTGTAATGGCTCCTCGCCAGCGTTCGCAGCTCAGGCAGGAGGTGCCAGGCGGCTGCTGGTGCCAGGCTGGCACCGGTCCCTGGGGGCCCCTGGCTGCTCCTGGTGCTAGGTGTGAGAGGCAGAGTTGTGGTCCCAGGTGCCGGAAGGCGGCTCATGCCGCGGCGGTCGCTGCACGGACCCATTAAGGGCGTGACCGGGGCTCTGTGCTTTAATTCAATAAATGGGGTCGTGTCTAGCGAGTATCGGGGAGAGCTGCGGCATGAGCCCAGCCCAGTGGGAGTGGGAGGTGGGCAAATTTGTTCCCCACGCTGCTCTGCTGATGCCCCTCAATCCCGACCCGCAGCCCCTGGCTGTCCCAGGCATGACTCCCCGACCCCCCCATCTCTGCAAACACCCCCCAATCCCAACCCACAGTCCCCGGCTGTCTCAGGCATGGCTCCCCACCCCCCAACTCTACCAGTGCCCCCCAATCCCAACACTCAGCCCCCAGCTGTCTCAGGCATGGCTCCCCGAACCCTCCCCAGCTCTGCCAATGCCCCTCAATCCCGACCCACAGCCCCCGGCTGTCCCAGCCCTGAGCTCCCCACCTCCAGCCAGGAGCCCCCCCCTCCCCCCGGCTATTGCTGGCCTAGGCCTGTCTACAGTGAATTGCCGGGCTGCAACTTTGATGAGGCCCCACTTTCTTCATGCGGTGGGTTTAAAGAACAAGCAGCCCCATGGTCAGCTCCCGGCGCTGTCCGCGGCTGGGCTCTCTCTCTGCCAAGTGCCCACTCCGGGTTGACGGTTTGGTGAGCCGACTCCAGCGGATCTGCTGAGACTCATTCGGGTCCTGGGGCGACTCTTGCCCAGAGCTGTTCCCATCCCCGGGCACGTTGTCGGGTGCGGGGCTGGGCTCTCCCGCCAGCCTGCTGGCACCAGAACCGTGGCCCTTTAAAGGGAGCCAGTGTCCTGCGGGGTTTTGTGGGGTTGCAATGCCTCCCCGATCCTTTGCGTTCGCTCCCTGCAGAGCCTGCTGTGCCAGCCGGGCACGGGAGGCTGCTGCTATAAATAGCTCCCCGAGGAGGAACAAACCAGCTCGTTAGAGCGGGGGTCAGAGCAGAGTCAAAGGCAGAGCTGGGCCCTTCCCTGTAACAGGGACCTGGGTCGTTCTTGTCTCCCGGGTTAAAGGGAGGAAACCGCCGTGTGGAGGGAACCCAGGACTGGGCTGGCAGGGGGCTGCGGGTCGGGAGTGAGGGACACCGGCCGAGCTGGGGGGGAGCCCAGGGCTGGGCTGGCAGGGGGCTGCGGGTCGGGAGTGAGGGGCACCGGCCGAGTTGGGGGGGAGCCCAGGGCTGGGCTGGCAGGGGGCTGCGGGTCGGGAGTGAGGGTCACCGGCAGAGCTGGGGGGAGCCCAGGGCTGGGCTGGCAGGGGGCTGCGGGTCGGGAGTGAGGGGCACCGGCCGAGCTGGGGGGAAGGCCAGGGCTGGGCTGGCAGGGGGCTGCAGGTCGGGAGTGAGGGGCACCGGCCGAGTTGGGGGGGAGCCCAGGGCTGGGCTGGCAGGGGGCTGCGGGTCGGGAGTGAGGGTCACCGGCAGAGCTGGGGGGGAGCCCAGGGCTGGGCTGGCAGGGGGCTGCGGGTCGGGAGTGAGGGGCACCGGCAGAGCTGGGGGGGAGCCCAGGGCTGGGCTGGCAGGGGGCTGCGGGTCGGGAGTGAGGGGCACCGGCCGAGCTGGGGGAGGGGGCCCAGCTGCTCATGGGACAGGCACCCACAGCTCCGCGCCTGGCCCTGACTGGAGCCTTGTCAGCTGCCTTAGTGGGGGGGGGGGGCGTGTTTTGCAGGGCTGAGCCACTCGGGCCCCAGCCTGGGGGCGGGTGGGCCTGCTCTGGAGTTTCACAGCGGTCTCAGCTCACGGGGCCGGGATGCCACCCCCGTCCACCTGGGCTGAATTCACAGACAGTGTTTTGCAAAGGGGAAATAAACCCTCCTCTGCCCCGCAGCAAACGGCACTGAGTTTGAGGATCAGCCGCTCTCTCCAGGAAACGAACCACGCCTGGGGAGGAGGCAGCTCCCCACCATGCTGACAAACCAGCCCTGGCCAGAGGGACCCGGATCCCCTGGAGCAGTTGGCTCCGGGCCTTTCCTGTGGGGGGTGGTCAAGGGGTGGGTGAACCGAGGGAGATGCACCACTGTCACGTGATGTGCCTCTGATCCACATGGGTCTGTTCACCCCCCCCCGCTGAGCTGGCTGTTCCCGGCTAGAGCCTGGGCATCTGCCAAGATGGCAGCTATGGCCCTGGGCAGCCAGCAGCCATATTGCCCAGCCTGCAGGACCGGAGGGGCTGGGTTAGCGATACTCCCATGCTCCCCAGCTCGACCCTCAGCACCAGGGTTGCCAACCTTCCCAGTGTCACCGGAGGTCTCCCGGAATCAGGCCCTATTTCCTGGAGGCTACTGAAGCCAAACCGGGAGATTTGAGGTCGCTAAAAGTCTGGCAGCGCAGCGGGGCTAAGGCAGGCTCCCTGCCTGCCCTGGCCCTGTGCAGCTCCCAGAAACAGCTGGCACATCCCTGCGGCCACTGGAGAGGGGGCCAGGTGACTCTGCCCGCGACCTCCGCTCCAGTGCTGACTCCAGCCAGTGGGAGCTGTGGGTGTGGCACTTGTAGGCATGATCTGTGCACGGAGCCCCCTGCCCCCCCAGAAGCCTCAAGGACGTGCTGGCTGCTTCTGGGATTGGCGCGGGGCCAGGGCATTTAGCCCCGCTGCGCCACCGCTTGGAAGCCGCCTGTGGTAAGCGCCTTCAGGCTGGAGCCTGCATCCCACACCCTCTCCTACACCCCCAACCCCCTGCCCCAGCCCTGAGCCCCCTCCAACACCCAAACTCCCTCTCAGAGCTTGCACCCCGCACCCCAACCCCCTGCCCCAGCCTGGTGAAAGTGAATGACGGTGGGGCAGAGCGAGCACCAGAGGGAGGGGGGATAGAGTGAACAGGGGTGGGGCCTTGGAGAAGGGGCGGGGCATGGGGCGTGGCCTCAGGGCAGGGGGCGGGGCAAAAGTGTTTGGTTTTGTGTGATTAGACAGTTGGGAACCCTACTCAGCACAGGGGAGAGTGCTCCCCCCCCCATGGCAAGGCACAGGGGAGCTGGTTTCCCTCAATGGCGCCGCGAGGAGGGCGGGGGCGTAAGGGGGGTTTAAGTTCTAACGCGGCAGAGAGGAACCACGCAGGGCGGCTCAGAGAGGCTGCTGCTGAGAATAACTCCTGCTTGGAGTGAGGAGCAGCTGTTTGCATCTGGAGCAATGGTGATAGCAGAGTGGGGGGGAGATAGAGATTTAGATTTGCTTTGGGCCCTCTTGGCACGCCCCATGTTTCAGTGGCAATTACAGCCACCCCGAGGCTGCTCTGCGTTACGCGCGGCTCCCCGCGGGCTCCAGGAGGTGCGGGGCGCCCTCTGGGGAGGGCAGAAGGGGGGCGCAGGGTCTCCCAGGCAAAGCTGTGTATGGAGGGGGCTGTGCAGGGCCAAGGCTCGGGGGACTGGCAACAGAGCTCATGTCCTAGGGGTCACTGCCCTGATCAGCTGTTTGCCCCTTAACACCTCCTCAGGGAAAGCGGGGTGGGGGGATGCGCTGTGAGATGGCCCTGGCCCCACCCACCCAGCACGGAGCCCAGGGGGTCACACATCCAGCAAGTAAAATCCCTACCACTGGAGCAGGGTCTCTGCAGCAGGGGGTGCACATTGCAGCCTTGCCGGGGGGGGATGACCCCCTCTGAGAGCTCACCCCCCCAGCAGGAGCCCTGTTTTCACAGGAGGGGAGGGGGAGCAGAAAGAGCCAAGCTGATCAGTGTGACTCCGTCCCCTCATCCCCCCCTCCATGCACTTTTTCCAGTCCACTTCCAGCACTGGCCCCGTGCCCTGAGCTCCTGCTGGCCTGTTGCCCCTGACCGGGGGAGAGGGGGGCACTGCACCCTGTGTCTCCAGCTGATGCCAACTGTCCTGCCTGCGAGAGTGCAGCAGAGAGGGTCGGGCTGGGGTCCTTCTGCAGCCCATCGGGCCTGGTGGAGGAAATGCCATGAGGGGGCCTGGCAGGGCAAAGGAAGGAGGCTGGGGCAGGTGGAGGGGGTAGACAGAGTTCACCCCCGTACCCTGCCAGACTGGGTGCCAGGCAGGGGCCACACTGCGGTCCGGAGGGAGCTGACAGCGGGGGTGTGAGTGGCAATGCTGCAGTTAAAGCAACAAATGCAGGGAGTGGCTCTTTGGCTTGTGTTTGTACAGTGCCTAGCGCCAGGCGGGCCGGCTCCACGCCCAACACCATGGCCCAGCGGCGGGTGCCCATCAACGCCAGGATCCACCCCCTCCCCGGACAGAAAGCTGAGCAAAGCAAAAGCGAAGGTCTAGAGGGAGGGACATTGGGTCGTCCCTGGCTTTGTGGGGGGGGGGGACAGCGTGGCTACCGGGACCCGTCTGGGTGAAGCCAACAGAGACCACGTCCCCAATCCATCCTTTCTACGCCGCCTGGTTTTGCCTTTGCCTCCTGCTCCCCCCCCTCCGTCACACCCACTCGCTCATTTCCCTGCCCCCCCACCCCGAGATGTCTTTCCTGAGGGGCTTTTTAACCGTTCCCCTGAACGCTGATTTCCCCCCACTTAGGTTAATTACGCCTGCTGGTTTTGCTGCATTTTCAGGGCTTCCGTTGCCATAACAACCAAACGTGGATTTTTTTTTATACGTATATTTCTTTTAAATCTCGGAAATTTTTGTTGTCAGCTCTTCTGACTCAGAGAGGCAACCGGATTGGATCGGATCCTTTTATAGATCTATTCTGGTCGGCTCTGGAGGGGGGCGGGGGGGGGGAAGAGAGGAAGCATCCAGAATCAAGCAGCAGTGGATGGGGGTTGTTATTTTCTAGCAAAAACTGGGCTTGTCACTAAGAATCGGGGTCTGTGGTCGGCGGCTTTCTCTCCAGCCGTCTGGTCTCTCCCTCCTGATCCGGCGGGGCAATGGAGCTACGGCTCACTCTGCGGCGGGGACCGAGCTCGCGGTTGGTCTGCGCTGACGTGGCTCTTCACCAGCCCATTTGTCTCATCCACCTGCTAGGCCCTGGCTTTTGGGCCCCGCTCCTGCTTAACCCCAGGGCACCGGGGGGCTACTCACGGAGTGGGAAAGGAAGCCCGTAGGAACACGGAGATTGCCAGCGTGGGTGGGACCCACTGTCCCTCTAGTCCGATGTCCAGCCCTAGATGCATCAGAGGAAGAGGGGGTCAGCATGGGTGGGATAAACTCCCCTCCCCCAGCATTAGATCTCCCCCGATCTCTAATAGTTAGAGTGGCTTAAAGCATGACGCCTGAGGACTAATATCCCTTCCAAACAGTATGTCAGAGAGGAAGGATGGTCCAGTGGTTAGGGCACCAGGGCTAGGACTTGGGAGACAGGCACTTAGCCTCTCTGTGCCTCGGTTCCCCCTTTGGCAAAATGGGGGTAATGAATATCCCTACAGGAGAAATACAGGAAAGATGGATGATTTAGTTGGGGATTGGTCCTGCTCTGAGCAGGGCTGGGACTAGATGCCCTCCTGAGGTCCAATCCAACCCTGATATTCCATGATTCCATGGTGCAGCGCTTTGCGATCCACCGATGCAACGTGGTGTGTAAAAGCTGGGTGTTACCACTCTGGATCCTTAGAAATGGCCAGTACTTTTTTTGACATCATGTGGCAAGAAGTTCCACAGGCTCATTACCCAGCATGCAAGTGTTTACTTTTGTTGTCTTGCCACCTTTCAATTTCATCCAACGTCCCCTTGCCCTTGTGCCACAAGGCAAGGAGAATGGATGCGCCTGATCTCCCTTCTCTGGACTACTCAATATTTTATAGGTTTCTATCATATCCCCGCTTATGCCTCTCCCAAGGGAAACAACCCTGATCTTTTCAATCTCTCTCCACGGGAGAGTTTTTCCAGGCCCTGGACACAAGCCTCATCCTTGGGACAACCCTAAATCTCTGACTGCTGGAAGCCAGGAGGGGAAGATGGGTGGATTTCTCAATACATGCAGAATAATGAAGATGGTGGCTCCTCTGGGAGCCTCCCGAATCTTTAAAGATATAAACAGTGGTAACAGTCTCTCATTTCCTTCCCAACTTGCAGGAAATAGCATTTGTTAAGCACAATGGATTCTTTTGTTTGGCGGGGGTGTGTGTGGGTGCTCGCTCTGCGTGAAGATCATATGGGAAGGGAGCTGTGGTTTTGTATTTAGCTCTGATCATGCCAAGGCCTGAGGTCCCTTATCTCTTGTGGCAGCGAGTTCCACAGGTCCAGCTCCTTGGACAGCTGTTTCTCACTTGGACTCCTCCCCCCCACTGTTGGCTGACAGTTTCAGCGTCCAGATGATATGGAAGCATGGTGATAATTAAAAATAGTAATTAACTTGTCATCAGTAGCTCTCCAAGCGCTGTGCAAAGGAAGCCAGGATCCATAGCCCCATTTGGCAGATGGGGAAACCGAGGCATGAGGCATGAAAATGACTTGCCCAAAGTCATCCTGAAGGCCAGTGGTAGAGCCCAGATCTCTTCAGTCCTGATCAGACTTCACAGTCATGAGGGGGCTCAGCTGCCTTTCGGCTCAGTGGAGAGCTAGTGCCGAGATCCAGGCACTGGGGTGGCATGTTCCCAGCGAGCCATGTTCTGCCCCAGCTAGGTCACACAGTGAGATGCGCTAGGCACACAGGGAAAGGGGCCACCATGGCCAGGACTGTGTCCAATGGGGCTGGGGGGGGCGGGAGGCAGTCTTCCAGCCAGCCGGAGGTCGGCGTGGTTGCCTCTGCTCCTGCAGGACCCCAGGGCGGGAGACTGAGTTGGTAGGTAGCAGTATTGGTCCAGGGGGATACCAGGGGGTCTGTGAGCTCCCGCTTCCTACTGACCAGTCTGGGCTCAGAAGCTCTGATCCCTGGGGTGTGCTGCAGCTGACATTGGAGGTCGAGAAGGTGGGAATGGGGTGTCGCCCCCAGCCCCTGATGTCTCACCTGCCCTCCTGGTGGTTCCCTTTGGCCATGCTGCAATGGGAATCAGGCCATGTGATGAAGTGGGACTGTTCTTAATGTTTTCTCTGAATACTGTAGGGCTGCCTCAGTTTCCCCTATGCATTTCTTAAGTCTCTAGGTAAGCGAGACTCATAGCTCTAGTAAGACTAGTCCCACTTCGTCACAGGCCATACATGTGCCTAAGCAGCTGGCTGCTTTTGAGGCCTCTAACTGTGAATTTAAGGAGGCTGATTTTTAGCAACCCCCCCCCCAAGATTTGCAGATATTGCCTTTGAGTTCCCTGCCTCGGTTTCTCTATCGGTACATTGGGGATGACCATACTGCCTGCTGCACCTTTATGAAACATCCTCCGAGCCTTGCCTGGGGCTGTGGCCATTGCAGTGAACCCTGGGCTAATCACCTCCCTGCTCTGTGCCTCGGTTTCCCCATCTGTAACACAGGGCTAACAATCGTTGGATGGTGTTATTCCGTGACTGCAGAATGCGTTGTTATTACTGGGAATACAAAAGGCTTCATTCCGTCCCTGGAGCCACTAATAACAGGGCATCAGCGATTGCTAGGCCCTGCACAGGTGCTTCCCCCAGTGACCGGGAGGTGGGGGAAAACACTAGTACCGCTCATATAAGGGCAGGGCAGGGTTAGATCTACCCCTGCCCCACCCCTTCAAGGATTGACAGTCATGGAGGGTGACTTGGAGTGGGGGCGAGGCTGCCCATTGGCAGGAGACAGTGTTGGAAAGGAAGCGGGGTGGGGGGAAGTGGCTCATGGAGCACGCTGGGTCTGGATGTGAATCATTTTTAATGGCCCCCGTCAGTGGGGATATTCAGGAGCAGTTTGCATTAATTAGCCCCTGTCACCGGCAGGGCTGGGTGGGCCATGGGGACTGAAAAGCGAGCGTGGGTGTGTGAGGGGGGATGCTTTTACCTCCTCCTGTTATGTGTCTGTGCTCAGAATAGAGAGAGCCCCCCCCACTCCTGTGCTGTCAATCACCCCCCACCCCTTAGGCCGCTGAACCGTGGGGAGAGGTTTCCTCTCATTTAAAAATTGCTTAAGTTCCAATTCCTCCCCCCGTCCCTTGTGATCTCAGGCAGGGCTGGCAGGTTCAAGGCCCTATTCCAGCTGATTTGGCGAAGGGATTCGAACCCGCCGCTCCCCTCATCTGGCTGCTCAGTCGGAATCTGTCCTGCCCCAGCGGTTCCATTGGGTATAAAGCGTTGAATGGCCGCTGGGCCTGAGGCGGGAGACCCAGCCGTACGTCTCTGAGCCGGACTGGAAGCCAGGTCTCTTGCTGCACGTCAGGCAGAGCAGACATTTGAACCTGGGTCTCCCAGCTGAAGGCCTCGGCTCCCCGGGGAGGGTTTCGGGTTTCCAAACTTCCTGCCCAGCTCTGAGCTCAGGGTGGGGGAGTTGCGGAGCTCACTGCCGGGGCGTCGGGCAGGGGCGGGTAGGCCCTACTTGAGTGGCGTGCCGGAGATGAGGGCCGCGCAGGTGGATGGAGAGAGGGAGGCGTGTTTGGGGACAGACAGATCAGTGAGCACTTTAGAGACTTAAAACAGGTCGGTTGTAAGGATTCTTTTGGCTCTGTTTGCACAGCGCCTGGCACCATGGGCGCCATTACCGTAATACAGCTAATAGTGTGCAGCGCCTGGCACAATGGGAGCCATTACCGTAATACAGCTAATAGTGTGCAGCGCCTGGCACCATGGGAGCCATTACCGTAATACAGCTAATAGTGTGCAGCGCCTGGCACCATGGGTGCCATTACCGTAATACAGCTAATAGTGTGCAGCGCCTGGCACCACGGGAGCCATTACCATAATACAGCTAATAGTGTGCAGCGCCTGGCACCATGGGAGCCATTACCGTAATACAGCTAATAATTTACAACACCTGGCACCATGGGAGCCATTACTGTAATGCAGCTAATAGTGTACAGCACCTGGCACAATGGGAGCCGCTACCATAATACAGCTAATAGTGTGCAGCACCTGGCACAATGGGAGCCATTACTGTAATACAGCTAATAATGTACAGCGCCTGGCACCATGGGAGCCATTACCGTAATACAGCTAATAATGTACAGCGCCTGGCACCATGGGAGCCATTACCGTAATACAGCTAATAATGTACAGCGCCTGGCACCATGGGAGCCACTATCATTATACACCTAGTAGTGCACAGCGCCTAGCAGAATGGGGTCCTGGTCTGTGACTGGGGCTCCTGGGAGCTACCATAATACACCTAATAAATTATGTACAGCCCCTAGCACAGTGGGGTCCTAGTCCATTGGTTACCGTAACACAAATAAACATTTGTAATAAGAAGAGCAGGCTAACAGCTGGGTGGGAGGTGCTGGTAGGCTGGACAGACAGAGCCCTAGATGGGTAGGCAGAGGGATGGCTGGCTGTTCAGCAGGCGAGGCTTCCGATCTGCTAGGGCCGCTCCCCTGGGTGCTACATCCTGCCCCACAGATTTCCCTTCAGCCCCCGCTCCCCCAGTTGTGGAGCCCCCCTCCAGCTGCTCCTCTGAGCTTGGCCCAGCGCTGTCACCCTAATGGGCCATCCCTCTCCCCGGGGGTGCCCTCTTTGCCAGGCTGTCACATAGGCGCCCTCACGACCTCGTTGGGGCGGGCGGGGAAGGGGGGCCAGGGATTCCCGAGCCGGCGAATCCAGCCCAGGTTTTCCCCGCGCCTCTGCAGCCAGCAGCCTCACGCCTCGGCTGCTGGATTTTCCAAGGTGCCAACTCTCAGATGCTCCTTCGCTTTCCCCGGGGCCCCCATCGGCGGCTGGCGGCTCCCTCGGCGGGGGTGGGGGCTCGAGTCTCCGGACCGACGACCCGCGAGGGGGCGGCTGCCCCGCTCCGCCCGGGGGGGGCGCCCCCCTCCGCTGGCCCTGCGGACACCCCCGCGCCCGCCCCCGCCCCGCCCCGCCCCGCGCCGTCTTCTCCAAGCGGCGGGGGACGCGGGATTGGCTCCGAAGGCGCCCCCTCGAAAGCGCTCCCGCAGGGGGAGGCGGGGGCTGGGTCCCGGCTTCGGAGCCTGGCCGGCGACATGGCAGATTCCTGACGGGGGGCACCTGCCGCTGCGCGCCGGAGGAGGCGGACGCATGGGGGGGCCCGTGGCGCACGGGCCCCGGAGCAGTGCCAGAGCCAGGAGCCCCCCGCGGGGTCGGCCGCTGCGAGGCCGCCTGGGCGCCGCTCGGCGGGGGCTGCTCTGAGCCCCGAGGCGGGCCGGGCCGCGAGTGGCTGCGGCCGGAGGGGGATGCCCGGACTCGCGCGTCTTTCCTGCGCTCGCCGCCTCCCAGCTCGCCGGGCAGCGCGGAGCGGCCGGGCCCGGGAATCGACGCCCCGCTAGGGGCTCTGGGCGCAGCCGGCCCGGTGGCCGCGAAGGCGAGGCGCTCCCGCGGGCACTCATGAGCAGAGGGGCCAGCCTGCAGCGGAGAACCACCTACCTCATCTCCCTGACCCTGGTCAAGCTCGAGTCCGTGCAGCCGCCGGAGGAGCAGGCCAAGGCGGGGGCGGGAGATGGAGCCCCCCAGCCCGGCTCCAGCCCGGCCACCCCCGGCCTCTCCGGGGTGACGGCGCGCCGGGAGGGCGAGGGGCCCCGGGCCGAGGAAAGCGCCAAGAGCAAGCGGCAGGAGCGGAGCTTCCACCGGCAGGATGCGCTTTGGATCAGCACCAGCAGCTCCGGCCCGGGAGACTATTTCCTGCAGCTGTCGCCCAGCAGCCCCCGGACCCAGGTCCCCTCGCCCTCCCCTTCCCCGGAGAGCGCCGGCCGGCTGCTTGCCCTCTGGGCCGGCCCGGGGCTGCCCTCGCCCAGCGCCCCGAGCCCGGGTGACCCGGCTGAAGACCCCAGAGCTCTGGATCCCAAAGCGGAGGCTCCTCTGACCCTGACGCCACCGGCGGTGCCCCCCAAGCCGGGTACCGGTCTGCACCCAGCAGCCCCAGCTGTGCCTCCCAAGCCGGGCACCAGTCTGCACCCAGCAGCCCCTGCTGTGCCCCCCAAGCCGGGTTCCGCTCTGCACGCAGCAACCACAGCTGTGCCCCCCAAGCCGGACACTGCACTGCTCCCAGCTGTGCCCCCTAAGCCGGACACTGCACTGCACCCAGCGGTGCCCCCTAAACCGGACATTGCTCTGCTCCCAGCTGTGCCCCCTAAGCCGGACACTGCACTGCATCCAGCAGTGCCCCCTAAGCCGGACACTGCACTGCATCCAGCTGTGCCCCCTAAGCCGGACACTGCGTTGCACCCAGCTGTGCCCCCTAAACCGGATACTGCACTGCACCCAGCTCTGCCCCCTAAGCCGGATGTCACACTGCTCCCAGCTGCCCCAGTTGTGCCCCCAAAGCCAGAAGCCATTGTGGCCCCAGCAGCTCCGGGGGTGAATGAGACCCTGGAGGTGCCAGGCGAGAGGAGCCAGACCTCCAGGGAAGATTTGCCAGCCCTCACCACCAGCTGCTCCTCCAGTGCGGTGGCTCCAGGCCGGAGGCTGCTGCTGAGCCATGCCAGCTGGGGCTGCCCCGAAGTGCGGGCGCCTGGAGCACCCGAGGGCAGCGGTGGTGGGCGAGCTGGGGGCTCCTCGTTCTCCTCCCACCTGGGCCCTGGTGCCTCCTCGCCTCATCCAGCGGCCGGGAGCCGGCGCCTCCGGCTGGTCAGCAACAAGCCTTTCAAAACAGTGACCACCAGCGGCGTCAAGATGGGCTCCGAGTCCAAGGCCGGCAAAAGCGCCCACAAGGGGGGCCCAGGCAACCGACTGTCGTGGCCGGAGAGCGAGGCGAAGGGCCGCATGAAAGGGGGCCCTAAGGGTGGCGGAGAGGCGGCCCCCCGGGCCACCACCAGGGTGAAGCTGTCCCCGCGCAAAGGCAAGAGCAAGACCCTGGACAACAGCGACCTGCTCCTGGACTCTGAGGTCCCGGCAGCTTCGGGCTTCTGCCCCTCGGAGGCTGGAGTGGGGCTGAAGCGGGGCCGTGAGGGTGGCCGAGCCTCCACCCGGGACCGCAAGATGCTCAAGTTCATCAGTGGCATCTTCACGAAGAGCCCGGCCTCCACCCCCACCCACCCCGGGCCCGGGTTGGGCCTGGGCAGCCGGGAACTGCTGAGCCCTGAGCGAGCCAAGGAGTCCTCGCCCAGTAAGTTCGGCTGCAGTCCTGGGGAGGAGGCAGTGGAGGGGAGGGGGGTACGGTGAGGAGTTTGGGGGGGACGCCTTGAAAGCCGAGGAGGGGGGAGTGGATCAGGGGGGCTGAATTATTTCTGCAGTTGTGGGAGTGGTTGGGATGGGGGGAAGCCAGGACTCCTGGGTTCTATTCCGAGCTCTGGGGGGGGGGGCATCTAGTGTTTAGAGCAGGTGGAGCTGGGAAGCCAGGGTTCTGTCACATTTCCCTAATGAGCGCGGGTGAGTCACATCCCTCCATTGTGCCTCAGTTTCCTTTTTGGTAAAATGGGGGTGACAGTCCCCACTTGGGGAGGTGCCACTGATGAGGGTTCAGCACTCGGAGATCCATGGCAAATAAAACCACAGCTCCCCCGAGAATGACGCAGACCTGTCCCTTAGGCATTGGGGGCGGGGGGGGGGGGCTACCAGCAAATCTGTGTTATGGAACTTTGCATGTCCAGTCCCAAGTGCGAGCCTGGGCACGGACCCCCAGAAGCTCCGCTCTAGGGTGTGATGGAGCCCGAAGTCTCCACTCTGTGTGTGTGTCAGTCATGGAGATGGGGGGTTCTGGTTAAGGATGCACCCCCTTAGAAAGCCTGGTCCTCCTACAGCTTCTCCAGGGGAATCTGCCTAGAAGAGGAGGATGCTTTGACCAGTATCATGCAGGTGGGTTTCTGAGACCGTGGAAATCCAAGAGCCACCGCATTAGGTGTCTCAGGGGGTCACCGAGCGGGGATGTGAACTCAGAAACTGCCACTTACGGTGGCCTTTGGTATCAAAGCACTGCTGCTAAAGGGTTAATAAAGGCCAATGGGGGGCGAGTCTTGCAGCTGTGATACCATGGCCCTGCTGTGCAGGGCGCTGCACAAACACATGGCAACGAGCAGGTCCCTACATGGTTAGCATGAGCAGTGCAGGTTAGGGGCGGTGAGACACCCAGCAGGGCGGATTCTAGGTGAGGCTTTGACCCGGCAGACTCTACGACAATGGATTAGCCATTTATTGAAACATCTGCGTGGCATTTATTAGCCCTTGTTTAATGCAACTGTCCCAGACAGTGGGACCTGCTGCTTTTGGCGAATATGTGACCTCCCCCAAGGTTTTAGCCTGTGTTGTTCCCCTGGAAGCTCTAGTGCTAGGATTTAGGAGTATGGAGCGGCTTCCGTATGAGGAGAAATTAATAGAACTGGGACTTTTCACCTTGGAAAAGAGATGACTAAGGGGGGATATGATAGAGGTCTAGAAAATCATGACCAGTGTGGAGAAAGTGAAGAAGGAAGTGTTATTTACTCCTTCTCATAACACAAGAACAAGGGGCCACCAAATGAAATGAATAGGTAGCAGGTTTACAACAAACACAAGAAAGTATTTTTTCCCGCAACGTACTGTCAACCTCTGGAACTCCTTGCCAGAGGGTGTTGTGAAGGCCAAGACTATCACGGGGTTCAAAAGGAAGCTAGATAAATTCTTTAGGATCGGTCCACCAATGGCTATGAGCCAGGATGGGCAGGGATGGTGTCCCTAGCCTCTGTTTGCCAGCAGCTGGGCCTGGGTGACAGGGCATGGATCACTTGATGATAACCTGTCTGTCCATTCCGTTCGTGGCAGCTGCCATTGGCCACTGTCAGAGGACAGGATACTGGGCTTGATGGACCTTTGATCTGACCCAGTATGACCGTTCTTATGTTCTTATGATTTTGCGGCTTTGATTGCTCGGAGATGCTTCTCAAAACCAGGAGCGTTCTCCCCCCATCCTCCACCCCCCCACCCCCGTCCACATTTGCCACTGAAAATTTCCACAGTGAAATGGCGAGGGATCACCTAGGAAACGCTCCGTTGGCAGAGAGGTGGGTACCAAGCATCCGTTCCCCTTGCCGAGCGTCTCCCGTGGGAAAGGGATGCAGAATTGGCGCCCAGGAGCAAGGTGGGAATTGCAAGGGCTGGAAGGGGCAGCCTGGATTGACCCTTTGAACATCTGTGATGGGAGCCAAGTGGGGTCCTAGCCCGGCCTGTATGACATGGGAGCGGGTTCTCTGGGATACGGCCGGGGGCAGAGGGCAGGGAAAGGAGGGGCTGCGCTTGTAATGATCCTTTTTGCAACATGAAGGATGAATCCAGCCAGGAAGCTGATTGGCGGGTGTGTTTTAGCAACCGGGAATCACGGGTCGCTCTGCCAGGCGAGCCCAAGGCCGCTCTTGCCGCATCGGGGTTAGAATGCTACAGAGCTGTAGGGCCTTGGGATAGCACAAAGGGTTAATCAGCACACAACCGTTTCTCTGTTGTGGAGGCACAAAGGGTTAATACACACACATACACACACACAAACACACACACTCATCCTCCAGGCAACAACCCAGCTGGCTGCAGGTAGCTCCAGTGGCTCAGGGATGCGGCATGTCATGTCCGTGTGGGCCTCCTTGACAGACTTTAATTCCACAACCCAGCCCTGCATCCGTAAAGGAGAAGCCCCAGCACAGGGCAGCACTGGTCCAGAGCTTGTCTTGTACTTAGTTCCTTTCCTCTGATGATGCAGCCCCCCGTGCCCCTGGATCTCTGACCATTAGGCCCCACTCGTCTCCCAGAACTGGGGACAGAACCCAGGCATCCTGACTCCCTGTCCCTTGGACAGCCTGCCCGAAACACTGAAAAAAACCCTATAAAACAGCTTTATAACACGTGTATTTGCAAATTTTGTTTTTCAAATATTTCAGGAGCCTTTATCTGTGGGGTAGAGAGAGGGGCTTGGCTGGGAAGAACCGCAGCGTGGAAGGGCAACGGAAAAGCCTGTTTTCCAGGACAGCAAGCTGGGATATAGAAAGGGGGAGGAAAAGCTAAACAGAGATGTAATTTGATTAAAATATTCCCTATGTCTGTGGTTCTGGTGGGATAAAGGAGTCCCCTTGTCAGACCCAGAGGCCAGGGTGATGGGCATGGGCTGGCATATGGACCGAATAGAATGATTAGCTATTATTATGAGCTTCTGAAGTGGAGCACTTACTCCAGATTAAAGCCACTTTCAAGGGTTCTCACGGGGAGTTACGCCAGCAGAGTTGGAGCAGCCCATGGCTCCTTGTAGACAAGCCCTGAGTCTTTCTGGCTCAGGTCCCGAAAGGTCGGAGACCTCCATGCCTTAGAGGCACTGTGGTTCAATTCCCCACCTGTAAAAACGAGGCATTTTGAGGATCAGTGCATTAAAGATTGTTCAGCAGCTGGACATCGCGGTGGTGGGGGTCAGTGGAAACATGTGAGAGATCTAGAACAGATCCCCAGGTAGAAAATGACCGAGCTGCTGGTGCCCGGGAGAAGGAACGGATGCTGGTAGGAGTGGGTCCCAGACATCTCCATTTTCCCTCCGGCTGCAATGGCTGAATTGGCCCGGCTCTGCTGGAGCCAGATCCCTCCTCTGGGGAGCTGTCATGAAGACTTGTTCATCCTCTGGAATTGCAAAGCCGTTCCCGGAGGATTGGACCCCCTCCCCTGCCCCTGCCCCAGCAGTGAGCTGGAAAAGCCCAGCAGCCTGGGACTGCCCAGAGCGGGGAACGCTCTCCCCGCCGAGGACTGGCGGGGCTGTGGTTCTCAGCCAAATGCCAAGTGCCATTTCAAGGCTCACGCATCCCGCCTCCGCCCCGCCGTCGGGCAGGCCGGGAGGTGAGCCAGGTTGGGACATGGGCCTGGTCTAGCCCTGCTGGAGAGCATGTTCTCCGCCATGGATCAGGGGTGCATGTGTGTGTGGGGGGGTGTCACCGAAGGCAGAAGCAGGCACAGAGCTAGGTAGCTGCAAAGCTGTCTTGGCTGGCAGCCAGGCTCTGAGCAAATGTAGGATGTTCATGTAATGCTGGTTTCTGCGCACACACACGCCCCTGGCTGTAACGGGGGTCCCTTTGTTCCCCGTTTCCCTGGATCCCCCAACATGGCCACCTCCCTCGCTGCGTTCTGGATGATTAGCAGAAGTGGGAGGTGGGCACGGGGCCAGCGGAGCCATCTCACAATTTGCTGAGCTCCTCGCATGCGAACACAGTGGTCTCAGACCAGGGTTTGAGTCCCAGGGGGGCAGCCGGACTGCTCCCTGCAGAGCATCCCGAGGGAGCAGGGAAATTCCTAACGCTGAAATGGGCAGAAGCTGAGATAGCTTCTTCCTCCTCCCAAGGTGACACCGTGGAGGGGCGGCCGCCATCTGGGAGGTGGGTTGGGAATTTTCCAACGGAACGTCTTTCCAGCGGAAAATACCTTTGTAGATTCCCAGATTCCAAGGTCTCCTGGATGCCACAGGCCATGGCCCATCCCTAAAAGAATTCCTAGAGCCAATATTATACTTAGTTCCTGTCTGCCGATAATGTAGCCCCCCTACCTCTGGATCTCTGACCACTAGGCCCCACTCTCCTCCCAGAGCTGGGGACAGTACCCTGTCTCCCTGTCCCTTGGACAGTCTGCCCGAAACACTGAAAAAAACCTCCACAAAACAGCTTTATAAAAAGCATATTTGTAAATTTGCAAAGACAACCCGCCTTGGTTTTAAAATCGCCGCTCACAGCAAATCCACCAGGAGCAAGCCCTGGTGAATTGTTCCAACAGCTATTTGCCCTCCCTCTTCGAAAGGGATGGGTTCCCTCCCACCTGAGTTTGGCTCCTGATGGCTTCCGAGCAGAACGGTCGGTGGTGAAATGTTGCACAGAAACGTGTCGATTTCCGTGGCGGGGGAGGAAAGGGCAAACCAGCAGTTCGACGAGATCGGAACATTTTGTTTCGACGTTTTTCGGACGGGCGGGTTGGAATTTTCCCTTCCAAATGGCTGGGTGCCGTGGAGAGATTTCTTTTGCCTTGTAAACATTTGAGCAGGAAGCTTTTCCATGATGATGTCAAAATGAAACATTTTGATTCGAGTGGAACGTTTTGCTCGGCCCAAAACACAGGGTTTGGGGGGTTGGTGTTTTGGGATTGTCTTGCAGAGGGAATTTCTGAATGATTTTGCTTTCCCAGACTGGAATTTTCCCCCCAAAGCCGTGGAATTTAATTCAACCCCCTGGCTATTTCTCCGTGACCCCTGGGGTGGCGTCCCGGGGTGGCTTAGTGCCCACTGCTCTGGAGTGTTGAAGACAGCCGTTTGCAGCAACAGGAGCTGTGGATGGCTGTAGCCCTCTCAGCCCTCGTAGTTGTGGGGACCCCCTTAGCTGCGACCCGTAGCCGGGTAAGGAGCAGGGTTCTCAGACCAGAGACCAGGCTCCTTGGCTGGATGGGGTTAAATTGGGGAAGCTTTCGTAGAAGCCGGGAGAGCCATAGCCGGCCTCAATCCAGCATCTCTGACAGCCGCCTTGCCCGGGCGCCAGCTGAAGCAGGGGAACCTGCCGCTGAGCCGCTTATGTAACGTGCGAAGCGCCCCAGGGGCATTTTCCATGGGAGTCGTGGGCTCTTGAGGAGGTTGGGCAGCCAACCGCTTGAGGAGGAAGCCGCTTGGCAGCTAATGGGAGCTGAGCCAAGTTCTTGGCATGAAAGCTGGAACCAGACAGAACCGGGCACCATTTGTGGGTGGCGCACCTCAATTGCAGGGGGAACCAGGGGCAGCGTGCCTGATGGCAGGGGAGAGCCCAGGGTGGCACACCACTATTGCAGGGGGAACCTGGGCAACATGCCCTGATTGCAGGGGGGCGGCACAAGTTGCGACATGCCCCGATTTTCAGGGGGCACCTGGGGTTGGCACCCCCACATTTGCAGGGGGTGGGATCTGGCCCACTGACCTCAGTGGGGTGATGTCAGTTTACACCAGCTGGGATCTGGCCCATAGAAGCCAGGTCTGGGAAGTTCCCATTGACTCCCTCTCCTGGGGCCCGCACTGGATTGCCCCTGCACGGCGTTCCCCGGGGCTTTGGCCTGGCTTGGGTTGCTGCCCCTTCCCTGGCCTTTACCTTCCAGCCGCAGATGGCTTGCTGCTAGGAAGCTTCGCCTGAAATTCAGTTTCCCATCTCGCTGGCTGCCCCTCAGTATCTGTCCATGATGCCCAGCAAGGCTGGAGCAGCCTTGGGGCGGGGGGCAGTTGAGGGGCGGGCGCGGGCAGCAGCTGAGAGGGGCGGGTGGGGGCAGCAGGCCTAGGGGTGGGAACTCTCTAGGGGAGTAACATTCCCAGGCAGTGAAATGACCCACAATTAACCTTGATCTCCCCGGCCTGTGGGACCACAGGGACAGGCAGCGGGATGGGGGAGCCAAGGGAGGTGAAGGGAAGCGAGCCCGATTCTTTGGTCTCAGATCCGTTGCTCTGTCTGGTTATTCTGCGGTAACGCCAAGCAGCCTCAAGTGAGCTCAGGGCCTCGTTGCACCAGGCACTGCAGATATCTAGTGAGAGATAGTCCATGTCCCAGAGAGATCACAGTTTAAATAGACAAAGGGTGGGAGGGGAAACTGAGGCGCTCAGCGGTGATGGGACTTAGAACTGCCCCAGCCTCTGCAGTGAAATAACAGCAAGGCCTGTGTTCTGGTCCTGGGCATGTCCTCCCTACACACCCCTTGCCTCAGTTTCCCCTCCCGCCCCTTTGTGGCTGCTTTGCTTGTCGTGAGCAGCAGGCCAGACTCCCCCCGCGCCCGCCAGTGGCAGGGATGCCTGCTCCTGTTCCCAGAGCTGTCGTGGGCGTCCTCGGGCTCCGTTTCGATTTGTTCCTTCACAGTTTGGGTTTTGAATCTAATTTGACGTGATGCTGGTTGTTTTTTTTCCCCCGTCAGAAAGTATAATGGCTTGTGAAAGGCTCCACGCCTGGCTAGGGGGTGCTTTTGTCCTACCCGCTGTGCCCGGGCACGCTGGCACCCCGCTGGTGACACAGTGCGGGGGGGGGAGGCGGAGCAGGAAGGGTGTGGAGAACGCGGGGGGGGGGGCATGATCTGGGTGTGAGTCAGTGAGGACCCAAGGACGCAAGATCGGGGGGATAGAGGACCCAAGGACGCTGGAGGACGATGGTTTTCCTTAGTGCTCCAAAGACCCAGCCACGTGATGGGAACTGGGCGGGGGGGGGGCAGATGCCACGGTGAAGAGCAGAAAGAAAAAGAAGGTGGCACACCACAACCTCACCCCACCTAAGCTCGCTGTGGGGGCAGCATGGAATCCTGCTCTCTGTTGTTCAGCCCCTGAACTCCCCCCCACCCCGGGGGGGATCCCCAGGAGCTGCTGTCAACAGAGCCGGGCACACCCTGGGCAGGGATGGCACGGGTTGGGCTGCCACCCTGTGCCCTGGCTCCCCTTTGTTGGAGGAAGGAGCGCTCGCTCCCCCGCTGCCTGGCCCAAGGATACGAGGGGGGGCCCCTGCCATTCACTCCCCCTCGCTGGAGGATGATGGCTTTCCTTTGTGCTCCAAAGACCCAGCCAGGTGTTGGGAATGGCGGGGCGGATGGGCAGATGCCACGGTGAAGGGCAGCATGGAAGCGTGGCGCAAGCAGGCCAGACAAGGAAGAGGAGCGGGCACTGCAGCTCATCTGCAGCCTGGCGAGGGCCCAGAGGGGCCACAAAAGGAGGGCAGGAGTTTCGATCTCCTTTGGCCTGTGCCAGGGGTCCCCCTGGTCCATTCTGCTTGGACCCTTGCCAGCTGCTCACCCGCCATCTCACCACTAGCCAGGAATCTGGCTCAGCCCCTGTGAGGGGTGTCCAGGCTCCAGGCTTGGCTTGAGTTGGCAGAGTCTGGTCTCCGAGACCCCCTGTGACGGGAACCTTGATGCTGGAGCCCGTCAGATAAACTTGGGGGCTGGGGAGAGGGAGTGGATTTGTGCCCCTTGGGGAGGGGCATTGCTTCCTTGGCCAGGTTCACAGTCATTCTGGTAATGAAGCCGTAATTAGCGATGCCAGCCTTGGGTACAGACGCAGTCATTCCCGCCCACCCCCTGAGCTGGGGCCTTGCTGCGGGCTCAGATAACCTACATGCCCCCTGATCTGAGAGACAGTCCCAGCCCTAAAAAGTGCCTGGTCTGAATAGACAAGGTGTGGGAGGGGAAACTGAGGCATGGGGCGGGGAAGCAGGGGGCTCTGGGTCAGAATAGAGGCTCATGAGCCAAGATGTGTATATGTGGGCAGCCCAGGGCTGGGATAGCAAGGGGCTGGAGGTTGGGATTGAGGGGTACCGGCAGAGCTGGGGTGTGGGGAGCCATGGCATGGCTGCAGAACAGGAGTGATGCCCCTTGGCAGAGCGGGGGGTGGGAAGCTTGCATGTCACCTGCCTATGCCAGCCCTCCTCTCAGCCTTCCCTCTCCTGAGACCTTTCTGCAGAGGCCCTGAACCGCCTGGATTCTGTGCTCACTGTGCAGCTACCTGGTGCATTACGGTAGCTCCTAGATGCCCAAAACCAAGATTAAGGGCCCCATTGATCAGGGCTGCTCAGACATAGGGTGAGGGGCAGCCCCTCCCCTGCAGAGCTCACAGTCTAAATAGATGAAGGGCGGGAGGGGAAACTGAGGCACAGAGCCAGGAAAGGACTTGCCCCAGGTCACCCAGGAAGGGCAAACTGGAACTTACAGAACCCAGAAGTCCTGAGTCCTTGCCCGGTGCTGTATTTACTGGACCAGGTTGCTTTTCCAGGTGCCTTTCTCCATGGTGTTTATCGGGTGCCCAAGCACCAGGTTACGGGGCGTCTCCTTTTCAAAGGAGTTACTAACGCCCGGGGCCGGGAGACAATGCTGGGAAACTGCCTCCAACCTCAGTCGGCAATCAAGCGTTTTTGTGGTCTCGCTGCTTCGCAGATCCCGGCGTCTTAATGAGCTGCCTGGCGGGTGATTCAGCTTGGGAAGCCCATCATTATTTCTCATCTCTGAAATGAGCCATCGTCACCTGGCTTTGTGTCTCTGCAGCGCCTTTCTCCGCCCAGAGACAGGCAGCTTCTGGAGCCAGTTCACAAACACCCCCCCATCCCCCTGCGCTGGATGGTGAAACCTCACCCCCCCCCATCCCATTGAGAAATTGGGGGCCAGGGAGCCAGACTTTTACCCCATTTGCTCCTATGGAGCAGGGCTTTAGCCCACAAGCTGTCCCACTGAAATCAGCGCGGCTCCCAAGTGCTGATCTCTCTGGGCTTGGGGATCAGAGTCCAGCTCCGCCCTGCACCCCTGCCTCGCATTTACAGTGCGTAGTATGGTAGCACCCGAAGGTCCCACCCGAGAGCAGGGCCCCGCTCGTGACAGTCCAAGCCCTGAAGGGCTCACAGTCTGAATAGACAAGGCGTGAGAGGGGAAACTGAGACAGAGAACTGACTTGCCCCAGGTCACCCAGCAGAGGCGTGGCAGGGCCGGGAATGGACCCAGCCACTTGCTGTTGTGTTCGGTTGGAGGTTGTGAGGTTTCGCTGCCAAAAACCCAAGACACCTCGTTTCTGCTGTGACCCAAGGCTCCTCTCATCCCTGGCGTGGCTCCGACACCCCCAGCTGGTGTGGGGGGGGCCAAGCTGAGCACCCTCCAAACTCAGCTCAGGCGTGGGGCCGAGTCTCGGCCTGGCTGAGCTAACGGGACTCTTCCCTCTCCAGCCCCATCTGCAGGCAGGCTGGTCCCTGAGCCGCGGTCGGAGCAACTCATTAGCAATCACGGAGAACTCTTGGTGTTCAACAAACACCTTCCTATCAGCCCTGGCGCGGTCCCTGAATTCCTGGCCTTGGGGGTTATTGTCGGCGGCTTTCCGCAGTCCATTCTCCATTGCTGCAGCCTCCGTGGGGCGGCCTGCAAGGGGCTGTAGAGGCAGTACAGGCTAGTGGCTAGAGCAGTGGACTGGGAGTCGGGGGCTCTGACCCTCGTGAGACCTGGGATGAGGCAATTGGGCTCACCTGTGAAGCGGGACCACCGGCGTTAGCCCTTTGGCCTGAGCCTGAGTGGTGCAGACGATTGACGGGCCTGGCCGATGCTCCGAGTCAGGACAGAGTCCCCTATCCCTGAAGGCAGCGGGACAAACCACAGCAAGCCATTTCCTTGCTCAGAAATCCCCAGGTCTGCCCTCCGGCAGGCCCTGTGCCCAAGGAGCGCCGTTTCTCTGCGACTTGCTCACGACTCCTGCTCCTGCTTTCCTTTGCCTCCCTGCCCCACGGAGACCCCTCAGCCCCCACGGCTCTGCTGTGACCTGCCCTGCGGCTACTGCCTTGGCCGGAATTGCTCCTTCTCGTGGCCACCCGTCGGCTTTAATGAGGCCTGTGTTTCGCTTTGGATCTAAGGTGACTCACCTCAGGGCAGCTTCTAAGCACCTCCCAGCACCATGGTGATAAACAGGGAGCACCTGGGCTGGAAGGAACCAAGGTCTTGTTTAGGGCTAAAGAAGTCCACCCTCCCTTCCCATGACAAGCAAATGCAGGAAAAGTCCAGGGCAGCTCAGTTGGGCTTTTAGGTGAAAACGCCTGAACATGAAAGTGCTCCTCTAGCGTTATTTAGATGTGTTACAGTAACAGCTAGTGGGAGAGGGGAGCATTGTGCTAGGTGCTGTACAAACACAGACTGAGAGACATTCCATGCTTCCAAGAGCTCATGGTTTAGATGGCTAAGAATGGGAGGGGAAACTGAGACACAGGGCGGGTTTTTTTTTTCACTTTACAAAAGAGCTAAATATCATTATCCCCATAGTACAGGCAGGTAAACTGAGGCACAGAGCAGCGTCGTGACTTGTCCAAGGGCAGTGGCAGGGCTGGGAACAGAACCCAAGTCTTCTTAGTCCCAGGGGAGAGCCCCACCCACTAGACCTCACTGCCCCTTGGTTCCCTGCAGCGACGGGTTAATAAGACGTACAGTGCCCCCTCCAGCCCAGACAGGTCGTACCAGTAGCCACCCGCCCGGCCCCCGGGGGGCTGCTCCTGAGGCTGAGGAACGAGAGGGAACCGGAAGCACAGAAGCATGAGGTGGGTGACCCGGCTGGGTGAACAAGGGGGCAGAGCAGTGCCAGGCCTTGGTCTCCGGAAGGCTCCCTGCAGCACAACCTACCTGCTGGCAGAGGGGGACACTCGCTTGTCATGGAGCCAGGGAGTTTGTGCCATGTCCCAGCGGGCACACAGCATGCGGCAACAGGGACCCGGCCCTCCCTGCCTGGCAGATCCAGTGTATAGACACGAACGCCCAGGCATGCCCGCGCCGGTCCCTTTGATGCCCTGCGTGGGCTCCCCCTCCACACAGCGGGGGTGTTAATCAGGGGCAGCGTCCCCGCGGCGCGCCGGTTTTGTAACAGCCAGGCTTGCCTTTGATCTCCGCTGACTGGCATTTCAAACGCCGCAGCCTGGGAGAAGCGACCGGCAGGAGGCCTAGACAGACAGAGCGCGCGGCGGGGAAGGGATTGTGGAGCGGGATTTAAAAGGTATTTTGTCTGGGCACCGTGGCACCGAGGGAGCTGTCGGCTTCCATCAGCCACAGAGCCTCATGCACGTCGCGTGGTGGTACCCCTCCTCCTCCCGGCGCAGGGGAGCTCTGCTCCAGCATTTGGGGTGTAAGGGGGTGCTGGCTGCCTGCCCGTGGGGGCACAGGGGGGAGACACACAACAGGTCTGGGGCTGTCAGGTGCTCATTCCCTTGTTTCGCCCGCCTCAGCACCATGCATCTGCTGGAACAAGGGCTCTGAGAGGAGCAAGGTAGGGCTGGGATTTTGGAAATCTCTGGGTGTTGGAGCCAAGGGGTGTCAGCGAGTGCCCGACCTGCTTTTGGAGAATCTCAGCCTCGGTAGGAACATGTTCTAGCTCACCCACCAGATATGGGCTGAACGTAGGAATCCCAGGGGAAGAGCCTCTGGCAGGTCAGCCTGGATGCCCACACGGGTTCCTTCTGGTCTCAACTCAGTGCCAGCCTGGCCACCTTGGAGAGCCAAGGCCCAGATCCTCATTAGCCACCTCAATACCTTGTTAGGATCTGGGCCCAAGCCTCCACTATGGGACGCCCTGGGCAGCGCCAGTGTAAGTTACCCAGACCACCACCACTGATATCCCTCAGCCCTGGGGAACCCTCTCCGGGCTCCAGAGGGGAGCTCACTCTGTGTCCCCTGCTGAAGCAACCGACAAGCCCTATGCCCAGCGTGGCAATGGGTTTTGTGAGGTGGGCACTGTACCACAGCCGACAGTCATTATCTCTCTGTACTGTGGTTGTGCCAGGAGACCCTAGTCGGGGATTGGGGCCGTTACCCTGGGTGCACTAAGATTCCTTCCCCAAAGAGACGGCAGGCCCGACAGAAGGAGAGAGCCCAAGCTGGTACCATTGGCATGGATCATCCTCCAGCCACGGCGGCGTCTCCCCAGCCCTGCCCGTGGCTGGTGGTTCCATGCCCTTGTGCCAGGCCCCTGCCCTCCGTCCCAAGGGACGTAGATTGCGAGTGGCTAGGACGGCCTTCTTTCCCGGCTATCCCAGAGCAATAGAGATGAAGGCCCAGATCCTCAATGGTATGTAAGCACCTAACTCCCATTGGTTTCAATGGGAGTTAGGTGCCTAAATTCCATGGCCGTATCTCAGGCTTTAGCATCCTCCCGAGAGCAAGAGCCCTGCTTTGCCCTCAGCCTCGTCGCTGTGGTGAAATAGCCTTGGCTCCAGACCGCCCGTGACCACTGCTCTGAATCCCTCCTTAGGACTGTCATAGGGTGAGCTGGCCCTTTAAGGGGAGGCGGGCTCAGCCACACCTGGGCCAGGTGTCGCCTGATCCCTGCAGGCTCTCTAGCCCTAAAGGGACTGACCTGAGCCCCTCCCCTCACTTGGGAAGGGGGATAAATTCCTGCTCCCCTTAAAGGGCCAGCTTGCCCTGTGATGAGGACCTGGAGGCGGGGGGCTTTCAAAGCCAGCTGGCTAATTCCTTTCCTGCTAATCAGATTTGTCTTGCAGCCCTGACAGCCGGGGCTGGGGCAGTCAGCTCTCACGTTCCAGGGCCTACGCTGATCTCTCGGCCCCGGGGTCAGGAAGGAATCCCAGCCCCTGCCCCACGTGCAGCAGTGCCCCGCTGGCCAGGTGCATGCTGGGCTTTTCTTCCCACCGTGCAGCAGATATTGGCGGCTGCTGGGAGCAAGATGCCGAACCTGCCGGGCCAATCGCGGCGGCGTTTTGAGTTTGCCCCAGTCGCGGTAGCTGATTTGCTGCTTGAGCGGTTCTGCACCGATCAGGTTGGGGAAGGGTGATGTCATAGCCAGGAAGGGTTGTTACTGGTGCCGAGGCAGGATTTGCCCAGCAGTACAGTGGCTGAGTGTTGCACCAATAGCTTATGAAAGGCCTGCCGGGGTTGGGGGGAGGAACAGCAGCCCCATTGCTCCCTGTCGTGGATAAAGGTGCACAGGCATCTTTGCACGACTTTGAAGTGCTGCATAGGCACTTTGCACGCGCGCTGCCCAGCCTGGTACGTGCACGCCAGCTTCCAGTGCAGGGCCCCGATCGAGCATCCTTCAGGGCAAAGGGAGACCGAATCCGCAGGGCAGCGATTTTCCCGACCGGGTGCAAGGCCCCGGGCAAAGGTCCAGTCTGGCTGCAACGGGTCCAGGCGGTGGCATGCTGCTGAGCCAAAGGGCATCATGGAAACTCCGGGCTGGCGGGACCCATCTGGCTGTGACGTAGTTCTCCAGCCCTTCATCTGGGGCCAGGCTTTCAAAAGAGCTTAGGTCCTTTCGAGGCACCTGAATAGCCCGGGGTGACCCCCCCACTGCTGGATTATCAGAAGAGCCCAGCAAACTGCCTAAAGGGGGAGCTGTGCTCTAGTGCAAATGTTGGGTGCTACTCTCTGGGGGGGGCTGTCGAGACAAGGGAGCAAGCAAACGGTGGCTGAGGTGGTGCAAAAGGAAGGGGGGGTTGTAGCTCTCCAACCAAAGTGACATACAGCCCCGGGATCAATCCCGGGCAGCCTGCCCTGCACTGGTTTCCTCCGACCCCCAGCAAAGTTACATGGCAGAAACCTTGAAGGACCTTCACTGAGCTGTTGCCCATGGTCCTGCAGTAAGTGGTGCTGGGATTCTCCTTCGTTAACACTAAGGGTGGGGGGCAGGTTGTGTCAGGGGAACGCTCGGTGACACTTGTCAGGCGCCCAGCCAAGCGCGACTGATCCAGTGGCTGCCTGCAGGTGCCAGACTGTGGCTTCTCCCAGCCCGCTTGATGCTGTCCGAGGGCCGTGTGCCGGGGAGGGGGGGGAGGGGGGCTGCCTGCCCCCCCTCCAGCTCCCCCCCACACCTGCAAGCTTGGCGTTGTGTTTGCCATCTGGGCACGGCTGGGGGGCAGCGTCTGAGACTCAGTCCCGAGTGCCCTGCTCCCGCCGCAGGCGGTCCCTGCCACTGCCCTGGCCCGGACCTTATCGCAGGCCGCAATCCCTCGCATGTGACTGTGTCCCCAGCAGGGGGCAGCGTCTCCCATGAGGCCTGGGCAAGGGGGCAGGGTTTCGTGGAACCTGTCACGCGTGGCGACAGGGTGTTTAGCCCGGCCCTCTCCGGGGCTGCCACGGCCGCTGGTGCAGAGCCGGCGCCACGTGCCCGTAGGGAGCAGCGTGGGTCTGAGTGGGGGGCCTCAGGAGCTACCCAAGAGCACGATTTCTTTGTGGATTGGCTTGGCCGCTTCCCGGGATCCAGGCTCCCCATCCAGCCTGTAACCGAGAGGACGGGGCATCTGCCTCGTTCGGGGCTAGGGGCTCCTGAATGCTCAGAGCCCAGGGGTTCCCCACAGCTGCTCTGAACCCCAGTAGCTTCCCAACTTCGGGGCAGGCCACGAGCGATCCAGATTTTGCATCCTTGCCAGCGTGGGGCGTCCAAGGAGGCCCACACTGGTCGTGTCCGCTCCTCAGTTTTGGGCTAGAGTCCTGTGATCAGTGAGGCCGGGGGGCCATGGCAAGCGACATCCTTTGGTGACTGTTAGAGCTGAACTTACATAACAACCCGAGATGACAGCACCAGTCCCGGGCAGAGAGAGCCAAGCCTGTCGCTGTGACTCATGGCACCAGGCAATCACTGAGTCAAGGCAGCCGCGGGGGGAGAGGAGGGCGGATGGCAGAGACAGCCTCGCTGGATTCTTCGGCTAACCCAGACATTTGCCCCTGCTTTCTGGTGTCTCCCTGATACTGATGGATGGGGGGCAGTTTACTGGTCTCCTGCCCGCCCTCCCCATCTCTCCCTGTGTACCTGCAGCACTGGGATAGTCAGAGGTTCTTAAGGGAGTTAGGCACATGACTGGTTTTCACTGGGGCTTGGGCTGCTCTTCCCCCTGAGTGTCTTTGAAAAAGTCCTTCCTGGAGAAGAGGGCCGGCCCAGTGGTGAGGGAGCTTCGGAGAGCCGGATTTGATGCCCTTTGCTCTACCACCTCGGACAAGTCACTTAGCTACTCTGTGCCTCAGTTTCCCCATCTTAAAAACAGGGATAACACTCCCCATACCTCACAGGGGATGGGACGGGACAGGACGGAGGGTTTGAAGAGCATGAGGTGTTCAGATAAGGTGGTGCTGGAAACCATATGGGAACCCAACAAGATAGCCACGGACGTGCCTGACCAGGAGGTTAGGATGGTCGGGTAGCATCCTCCATTAGGGGCCAGGGCATGAGTGAGAGACACCCCTAGGTGGGGGTGGCGGGGCTCTCAGCTGGTTGGAGTGGGGTGGCACCAGCCGGAAGCCGTCCAACGTGGGACCAGCGACCAGCGTGGCTGCATGGGAGGTGGCACCCGTGGGTATCTGGCTGTCAGGAAACACCCTCAGCTCCAGGAATCAGAGCCTGTAGCCTTGGCCCTTGTCTCGCTGGGTTGCTCGGCAACGTGCTGGGCACTGTTGCTTAGCAACTTGTTCCATGGTAACAGAGAGACGGAATGAGTTCGGCCGTGCAGTGCCGTGGAGCCCGGCTGGGCGCAGCCCGTGGCAGGGCCTGTCCCGCCAGCGGCCGCCTGGGCCCAGAGTCGCCCCAGGGTCACCTGCCCTGGAGCCCAGATCCTGGGCCAGGGCAAACCGGCAGAGAAAGGACATTAACACCCCCCCCTGCCCCCCGGCTCTCTGCTTCGCAGGGAAGACCCCATCACTGGGAGTTAAATCCAGCCAGACACAGCACCGGGTGGATGCTGCCCTCACTTTCCACAGGGGCGGCATCCATGCTGGTCTATATGGGGAGGGGTGCCGTATATATGGGGCTAGTATATATAGTGAAACTGGGTCCTGAATCCATGCTGGGTTATACAGGGCAGTGGCGTATATATGGGGCTGGTATCTATAGTGTTTGTGGTGCACAGCAGAGTGTATATGGGGCACTATGTACAGTATCCACGCTGTTGCATCCGGAGCCAGGGGGTCTGTGGGGTGGCAGATCCCAGGGCCGTGGGGCCCCCCCATGTAAATGCCGTGATGGAGTTTTGCTCTGGTCACTTTCCCGCGCCGCTCTCCAGCCGCTGATTGGTGCTTCTGTCATCCAGGGCTCAATAACCCAGTGTCTCCCCGAGCGGCCAGGCCTGCGTGTAAATAGCCTCTCTGTGCCACGGCTCCGCGTCCGGGCACCCCGTGGCTCCATTCAGCTTCCAATGTAAAGACCCAGGTTCCAGGCCCTGCCATCTCCAGGCTGGCACAGCCCACTCTCCTGCCTCCGTTACCCCCTCCCCAGCAGTGGGGGGTAATACCGACTGCAGCACAGGGGAACTGCTCCCTAAGCAGAGCGGCGTGCCCCGTTGGCCAGGGCAGTACTGGATGATGGCAGCTGGGTATGCAACAAGGGGGCCTGATCCGGACCCCCGGCGTCTGCCTTAAGGCTCCTTTGCACCAGTCTGGCTGGTGTAAAGAGGCCAGAGTGCAGCGTTGGGCCCGAGGTTAGAGGCAGGGGAGGATCGGGCCCCGAGTGCCAGCAGTGCTCAGATCCTTGATGTAAACATCCCCCAGGCCTGCTCTGGGTCCCGAATGCCAACAGCGCTCAGATCCTCAATGTAAACACCCCCCAGGCCTGCTCTTGGTCCCAGGTGCCAGCAGCGCTCAGATCCTCGGTGTAAACACCCCTGCTCCCGTCCCTGTCTCTCTCCGTGTCACTCCAGCCCCGAGTGAACCCGAAGCCCTGTCCTGGCCTGCTCGGGGAGGCGCGGCTGTTCAGGTTGGCAGGGTGGTCTTAAGTGGCTGCTCATGCATCCGTCCCTGGCCCGCCCTGCCCCCTGCCCCCCAGACCTGGCACCCACCATCTGCCCAAGGCACCGTGAAAAATCAAGCGGCGCCCGCCTCCCCCCGGCGCAGCGCAATGCATCAGCCAGCAGGAAGAGTGGGGCCCATCGGTCTGTCAGCAGCACAGAGCCAACTGCGAGTCACGGCCTGCGTCCATGGCCCAGCCAGCCGGGGAGCGGGACTGGGCGGGAAGGACCCAGCGGTTCCATCTCGGGGCAGCTCTGCGGGAAATGGGGCTCAGGCCACAGTCATAAGAGTTAATGGACCGATCAGCCCGTCAGAGCAAGGACATTAGGGAGACGCATCGATGGCAGCACATCATGGAAAGGGTTAAACACACACACACACACACACACACATATATTTGTCCACTGCTCCATCTATCTATCCCCGTACACCCCATCTATCTATCTATCTCTTAGAAGTGCCCATCACTCCAGGATCAAGGTGTTTGCACTAGGAATGCACAATGCCCGCCTGGCTCTGCGGAGGAGCTGGCACCTGGCTGGGACCCAAGCACTTGCCCAGGCCTGCAGTTGGCTCATGTCAGCCCTTTGTGCTCCCACCGTCACTTCCTCTTCCATTCCCTTGCAACACTCACTCCCTCAGGCCCCGTCCTTCTCCTCCGGGGTGGCATTGCACCCGCGCGGCTCCTGCCAGGGCCAGTTGGCAGCTGCCCGCCCTACCGCAAGGGCGCACAGAGCTGCCTGTTGTTCTGGTGCGCGTGGCTGGGAGACTGGCCCTGATGACCATCGCATCTCTGCCCGGGGACTCGGTGCCATGGCGGGATCCGAGCCCTCTGCCCCAAACTCCCTGGTGGTTCAGAGCCGGGTCCGTCCCTTCATCACAGCAGGCTGGGGCTCTGTAGCCGGGGGGAGTAGGAGCCGGCACTGAGCTGCCTGGCCCACCAGGGGCATCTCCGTGGGCCTCATGCCCCCTTTCTTTCTCTCCTCAGAGGCCATAGCTAACAGCCAGGAATGGACCCTCAGCCGCTCCATCCCGGAGCTCAGACTGGTAGGTGTCTCGTCGCCCCCTCAGCCACCGAGCGGTGGGACATACGGAAACATGGGATTTATGGCAGTGAGACCCGACCCCTAGGCCTGGGTCCCCCCCCCACAATCGTTCTGCCGGTGCCCCTCAATCCCGACCCCCAGCCCTGGCTCCCTCCCCCCCACCTCCACCCACCGTTCTGCCAGTGCCCCTCAATCCCGACCCCCAGTCCTGGCTCCTCCCCCCCCCGCACCGTTCTGCCAGTGCCCCTCAATCCCGACCCCCAGCCCTGGCTCCTTGCTCCCCCGCCCACCATTGTGCCAGTGCCCCTCAATCCCGATCCCCAGCCCTGGCTCCCTCTCCCCCCCGCACCGTTCTGCCAGTGCCCCTCAATCCCGACCCCCAGCCCTGGCTCCTTGCTCCCCCGCCCACCATTGTGCCAGTGCCCCTCAATCCCGATCCCCAGCCCTGGCTCCCTCTCCCCCCCGCACCGTTCTGCCAGTGCCCCTCAATCCCGACCCCCAGCCCTGGCTCCTTGCTCCCCCGCCCACCATTCTGCCAGTGCCCCTCAATCCCGATCCCCAGCCCTGGCTCCCTCTCCCCCCCGCACTGTTCTGCCAGTGCCCCTCAATCCCGACCCCCAGCCCTGGCTCCTTCCCCCCCCCATTCTGCCAGTGCCCCTCAATCCCAACCCCCAACCCTGGCTCCTTCCCCCCCCGCCCACCATTCTGCCAGTGCCCCTCAATCGCGACCCCCAGCCCTGGCTCCCTCCTCCCCCGCACCATTCTGCCAGTGCCCCTCAATCCCGACCCCCAGCCCTGGCTCCTTCCCCCCCTCTGCACCGTTCTGCCAGTGCCCCTCAATCCCGACCCCCAGCCCTGGCTCCCTCTCTGCCCCCGCCCACCAGGTTTCCTTCAATCCTGACCAGCAGCCCTGGGGTCCCCCCCACAGCTCTGCTGGTGCCCCTCAATCACAACCTGCAGCCCCCTGCTAGCCCAGCCCTTTGCTCCCCCTCCCAGCTCTGTGGTGTCCCTCGATCCTGATCCACAGCCCCCAGTCCTGGGCTCCCCCCCCTCAGCTCTGCCGGTGCCCCTCAATCCTGACCCATAGCCCCCAGTCTTGGGATCCCCCCCCCCGAGCTCTGCTGGTGTCTCTCAGTCCCGACCCACGGCCCCCTGCTAGCCCATTTCACTGTTAATGCCTCATGGCACCGAGCCTGGCAGCTCACACTTGGCCTTGGTTCAGATGCCCGAGCTCAGAGGCCCCATGACTTGTGCCGTGGTTGTGCCTGGGGGGGGCTGTGTAGTCGGATGCCGCCCCAGGCCTGCTCCAGGACACATGGCGCTCCCAGCCCAGCCACAGGGGGCAGCAGAGAGCTCCGGAGGGCCCCCCCAATGGGGACTGGTGGAGGGATTGGGGGTGCATGGGGCCCCCGGACACAGGGGAGCTCCTTCCCCCTAGGGGGGCGGGCTGGGCACTGGCTCAACACCTTGGCCAATGACCCCTGGAGGCCTGTGCTGGGGGGGCGCATGGGTGTGACTGGAGTGGGGGGGCAGGGGGGGCGGTCTAGCACACGACTGAGCATGGCCTGCCATGACCTCTGCCCTTTGGCCTCCCAGGGCGTCCTGGGCAGCATGAAGAGCGGGAAGTCGGCCCTCGTCCATCGCTTCCTCACTGGCTCCTACCTGGGCCTGGAGCCAGCCGAGAGTGAGTGCCGGGGGGGCGGGGGGGGGCCCACCCTGGCCTGGCCCTGCCTTGGGCTGCTCCGCTCCTTTAGGGCCCTGCAGAGACCAGCAGGGGCGTGTCGGGGGCGGTAAATCCAACTCTTCCCTCGGGCATGGGCATCCAGCCAGCAGAGCGGAGAATGTGCCGGTTCCGTGGCCAGGTCCTGGCGGTTCTGTGGCTAAACCGCGCTAGTTCCATGGCCAGATCCTGCCGGTTCGGTGGCCAGATCTTGGTGCTTCCATGGCCAAACTGTGCTGGCTCCATGGCCAGATCCTGCCAGTTCCGCAGCCAGGTCCAGCCAGTTCCAAGGCTAAACCGTGCTGGTTCTGTGGCCAGGTCCTGCCGGTTCCGCAGCCAGGTCAGGCCAGTTCCATGGCTAAACTGTGCTGGTTCCATAGCCAGATCCTGCTGGGTCCATGGCCAGATCTTGGTGCTTCCATGGCCAAACTATGCTGGTTCCGTGGCCAAACTGTGCCAGTTCCGTGGCCAGATCTTGGTCGTTCAATGGCGAAACTGTGCCGGTTCCGTGGCCTGGTCCTGGCAGTTCCGTGGCCAAACTACACCAGTTCCGTGGCCAGGTCCTGGTGGTTCCGCAGCCAGATCCTGCCAGTTCCATGGCCAGATTGTGCCGGTTCTGTGGCCAGTTCCTGCCACTTCCGTGGCCAAACTGCGCCAGTTCCGTGGCCAAACTGTGCCGATTCCGTGGCCAGATCCTGCCGGTTCTGTGACCAGACCATGCCCATTCTGGGGCCTGAATGTGCCCGTCAGCCTAATTTTTGCCATACCTGGATTTTCTCCTAACTGGGCATTTCCCAGCAGGGCACCCTGACCTCTCCCCTCCTCCCCTGCCCCCGCTAGCCCCTGGTGAGACGGCCCCATCAGGTACATTGTGGGAAGCACCCAGCCTTGGCTCTGTCCCAGCTGGGCCCCCCTGGCTGGCTTGATGGATCCCCATCTCCCACCCCTCTGTTCTCCCAATGGGAAGCTGCTGCCAGCCCCCCAGGCCCGTGGCTGGGGTGAGGGCAGGGCACTGGGCCAGCTGCTGGCTCCAAGGGAGCTGCAAACAATGGCCCTGATTGAATCCCGCGCAGCTGACAGGCTGGGCACAAAGAGCTGGTGGCAGCTTCCCCCCAGTCATTGTCCAGAGTCCAAATGGGCCCAGATTAGACACAGGGGCTAAGTCACCAGGGCCAGCAACTGGCCAGTTGCAGCCGTGAGCCCCCGGCCCATCCACACACGGGCCCTGGGTCCAGGAGGCTTCAGCCTCCAATGTCCTCTTTGCTTCTGTAGTCCACAGGCCCGACCCTGCTGGGGGGTGCATGGCATTGGCAGCTCTGCCGGCACCCCTCACTCCCGACCCGCAGCCCCTGCTAGCCCAGCTCTGGGCTCCCCCTCCCCCCCAGCTCTGCAGGTGCCCCTCACTCCCGACCCGCAGCCCCTGCTAGCCCAGCTCTAGGCTCCCCCTCCCCCCCAGCTCTGCAGGTGCCCCTCACTCCCGACCCGCAGCCCCTGCTAGCCCAGCTCTAGGCTCCCCCTCCCCCCCAGCTCTGCAGGTGCCCCTCACTCCCGACCCGCAGCTCCCTGCTAGGACTTCTGAGCAGAGGCCAGTAACTTGAGCTTTGCGTCACCTCGGGGGCTGATTTTGTGACCCAAACAAACACCTCCCCCGAGTGCTGGGACGAGGCTGCCCGTGCTTGGGAGGGAGCTAAGCCTGGCGCGGGCAGGCAGGGGCCGTCGGGCACAGGGGCCATCGGGCACAGGGGCCGTGCTCAGCGCCTGCTCTCTCCCCCCTCTCTGGATCCAGGCGGACAGTTCAAGAAGGAAGTGGTGGTGGACGGGCAGAGTCACCTGTTACTGATCCGAGAGGAAGGGGGTGCCCCGGACGCCAAGGTAACCACTGGGGAAGGACCCGGGGGGGAGCAGCCACAGCCGGGGGGTGGGGTAATGCAAGGCACTGGATGCTCCCGCAGCTGATCCCTGGCTCCTGGTGTCTCCACTGCTGAGACATCCCCGCAGGTCTGGCATCAAGGTGGGGGGGCAGGTTCCCTGGTTCTGTGTTGGGGACCCCTCCCCCCAGCACAGAGAGCAAACCCCCCTTCTCGCTCTCTCTCCCCCCCACACACACAGTTTGCCAGCTGGGTGGATGCCGTGGTCTTTGTGTTCAGCCTGGAGAATGAAGCCAGCTTCCAGGAGGTCTCGCAGTACTACAGCCTCCTGACCGGCTACCGCAGCCCCTTGGAGGTGGCCGTGGCCCTGGTGGGCACGCAGGGTGAGTGAGATGTGGGCAAGGCTGGGGCCCCGGGGAGGGGCAGGGAAGAGGACATGCCCAGAGTGGGCGCTCGCTGCAGGCCGTCACGAGGTAGGTGGTGGATATCTGAGCCAATCCCAGGGGCTGCAATAGGGCGGGGGGCTCAGCAGGGGGCGCTGTACTTCAGGGAGCGTGGCAGGAGTCACTAGGGGGCTCTGTACACAGGGAGCGGGGCGGGGGCCACTAGGGGGCTCTGTACTTGGGGAGCGGGTGGGGGGTCACTAGGGGGCTCTGTACACAGGGAGCGGGGCAGTGGTCCTGGGGGCGCTGCGCTGCGGGGAGCGGGGCGGGGGGTCACTAGGGGGCTCTGTACACAGGGAGCGGGGCAGTGGTCCTGGGGGCGCTGCGCTGCGGGGAGCGGGGTGGGGGGTCACTAGGGGGCTCTGTACACAGGGAGCGGGGGCCACTTGGGGGCGCTGCACTGCGGGGAGCGGGGCAGGGTTCACTAGGGGGCTCTGTACACAGGGAGTGGGGCAAGGGGCCACGAGGGGGCTCTGTACACAGGAGCGGGGCGGGGGCCACTAGGGGGTGCTGCACTGTGGGGAGCGGGGCGGGGGGCCACTAGAGGGCTCTGTACGCTGGGAGCGGGTGAGGGGTCACTAGGGGGCTCTGTACACAGGGAGCGGGGAAGAGGTCCTGGGGGCGCTGCACTGCAGGGAGCGGGGCAGGGGGTCACTAGGGGGCTCTGTACGCAGGGAGCGGGTGGGGGGTCACTAGGGGGCTCTGTACACAGGGAGCGGGGCAGGGGGTCACTAGAGGGCTCTGTACGCAGGGAGCGGGGCGGGGGGTCACTAGGGGGCTCTGTACGCAGGGAGCGGGGCGGGGGCCACTAGGGGGCGCTGCACTGTGGGGAGTGGGGCGGGGACCACTAGAGGGCTCTGTACGCAGGGAGCGGGTGGGGGGTCACTAGGGGGCTCTGTACACAGGGAGCGGGGCAGGGGGTCACTAGAGGGCTCTGTACGCAGGGAGCGGGGCGGGGGGTCACTAGGGGGCTCTGTACACAGGGAGCGGGGAAGGGGTCCTGGGGGCGCTGCACTGCGGGGAGCGGGGCAGGGTTCACTAGGGGGCTCTGCACGCTGGGAGCGGGGCGGGGGGCCACTAGAGGGCTCTGTACGCAGGGAGCGGGTGGGGGGTCACTAGGGGGCTTTGTACACAGGGAGCGGGGAAGGGGTCCTGGGGGTGCTGCACTGCGGGGAGCGGGGCAGGGTTCACTAGGGGGCTCTGTACACAGGGAGCGGGGCAGGGGGTCACTAGGTGGCTCTCTATGCGGGGAGCGGGGCGGGGGGTCACTAGGGGGCTCTGTACGCGGGGAGTGGGGCGAGGGGCCACTAGGGGGTGCTCTCTCCTCGCAGTCAGCACTGGCCCCGGAGACCCCCAGGATCCAGAGCCGAGAGCTGTGTCTGGTGCATGGGGGGCGTTAACCCTTCGCGCGCCATCGGTGCAGAGCGTCTTTCCCCCTCCCTGGCCGGGCGCCCGGCTCGGGACTTGATCCCAGCCCCAAGGACCCTCGGGGGGGGGAGGGAAGGCGCCGCCCGGCCGCCGTGGGGGGGCGGCGGTGTGGAGCTGGGTGGTGCCTGTCCTCCCCGGCGTCCCTCGGTCCATCTGTCCGTCCGGGTGAGAAGGGGCCGTTCTTTCTCCCGCCCCCCAGACAAGATCAGCTCCACCAACCCCCGGGTGGTCGAGGACCCGCAGGCCCGGGCGCTGTGCAGCGACATGAGACGCTGCCTCTACTATGAGACCTGTGCCACCTACGGCCTCAACGTCGACCGGGTCTTCAGTGAAGGTAACCGCCAGCCAGGGGGGTTCACGCCGTGGAGCCCCGGGGAGGCGTCCCAGCTGCTCCTTCCCTTTCAGCCAAGGGCTGGGCCTGGCCCCCCGTGGGGCTGGGCCAGGACCCGAGGCGGGGTCTACGTGGCCAGGGCTGGGGTGGTTTGTTCCCCCATGGATCCCTGTGGCCGTGGCTTGGGTGGGCTCTCCCCCTGGTGAGTCCCCCTGGCTTTAGCTGGGATGGGTTCTCCCTCGGGGGGGGCGGGGGTCCCTGTGGCCGTGGCTGGGACGGTCTGTCTCCTCGGGGGTCCCCCTGGCTGTGGCTGGGGCAGTGGGTCCCCTGGGGGTCCCTCTAACCATGGCTGGAGCGGGCTCTCCCTTGGGGGGGTCCCTGTGGCCGTGGCTGGGATGGTCTGTCTCCCTGGGGGTCCCCCTGGCCGTGGCTGGGGCAGTGTGTCCCCTGGGGGGTCCCTCTAACCGTGGCTGGGGTGGGCTCTCCCTTGGGGGGGTCCCTGTGGCCGTGGCTGGGACGGTCTGTCTGCCTGGGGGTCCCCATGGCCATGGCTGGGGCAGTGTCCCCTGGGGGCCCCTCTAACCATGGCTGGGGCGGCCTCTCCCTCGGGGGGGTCTCTGTGGCCATGTCTGGGATGGTCTGTCTCTCTGGGGGTCCCCCTGGCCATGGCTGGGGCAGTGTGTCCCCTGGGGGTCCCTCTAACCGTGGCTGGGGTGGGCTCTCCCTTGGGGGGGGTCCCTGTGGCTGTGGCTGGGACGGTCTATCTGCCTGGGGGTCCCCATGGCCATGGCTGGGGCAGTGTGTCCCCTGGGGGGTCCTCTAACCGTGGCTGGGGGGGCTCTCCCTCGGGGGGGGGTCCGCGTGGCTCCCTGTCTCTCACGGGACTTTCCTTCCCCTCCCAGTGGCCCAGAAGGTCGTCAGTCTGAAGAAGCAGCAGCAGCTCCTGGCCTCCTGCAAGTCCCTGCCCAGCACCCCCAGCCACTCAGCTGCCTCCACCCCCGTGGGCGGGATCCACCCTGGGCAGGTACGCCTCCCTTAGCCAGCAGGGGGCACCACAGCACCAGGGGTGCCCCCTCCCCAGCCTCAGCCGCCTCCAGGCCTGCAGCCCCTTTCACGGAGCCGCCCCCCCCCCTTTCACGGAGCCGGCAGCTGGGCCATTTCCAGCCCCAACGGCACCACAATGCCCAGCTCGGCCCCATCTCCCCGCTGAACCGGGGCAACTGGGACAAGCATGCCGGGCGGGGGGGGCATAGGAAGAGCTATCACTGCCCTGGCCCTGGGGGAGTATGTATGTGTGTGTGTGGGGGTTATAGGCAGAGAATAAAACCCAGGAGTCCTAACTCCCAGGCCCTACTGCTTTAACCACTAGGCCCTACTCCCCTCCCAGAGCTGGGGACAGAACCCAGGAGTCCTGCTTCTGCCCCCTGCCCACCTAAACCCCCACATGCTCACTGCGCTCCCTGGCCCCCAGCCCGTCGGGGAGAAGGAGCCGTCAGAGGGGAGCATTTCCGTGGCTCGGGGAAGGGGCCCATGGGCAGCGGGTGGCTCCGGGCCGGGGGACGCTGATGCCAGGTGCCCGGGGCTCTTTTCCAGGCCAGTAATGGAGGCCACACGAGCGATTACTCCTCCTCCTTGCCGTCTACGCCCAACATCAGCCACCGCGAGCTGCGGAGCGAAGGCTCGGTCGGGATCGGCACCCCCAGCTCCCTGCACCGCGGGGCCAAGCGCCGCACCAGCCTCTTCACGGTGAGCCCCCCCCCATCTCCGGAGCTCCCGCCTGGGCATGTCTGACGGTGCCGTTCCCCTGAGCCCCGTGCCGCTCCCGGCCACACACCGCTGTGGGCTGCAGCCACGCACCACAGCCGCCCGGGATTGGGAACCCATGGGAAGGTGAGGGACGGGCATGTGGGTTTGGCTCCCAACTAGCTCAGTGGTGTCCCCCTGGGGTTGGGGCAGCGACGCACCCTGGGGCCGGCTCAGTGGTGCCCCCGGGGGATGGGACTGCAACACCCCCTGGGGCCGGCTCAGTGGTGCCCCCTAGGGACAGCTCAGTGGTGCCCCCCTGGGGTTGGGGCAGCGACGCGCCCTGGGGCCAGCTCAGTGGTGCCCCTGGGGGCCACATTCCTTTTGCCGAGGGCTCCTTGTCACGTTGCAGAACCGCCGGGGGAGCGATTCGGAAAAGAGGAGCCTGGACAGCAGAGGGGACAGCACGGGCAGTGGCCGCGCTATCCCAATCAAACAGGTGAGAGCCGCGGGCACAGCCGGGCCCCGGGTCCCCTCGCCACCTGGCAGCTGGCATCCCCCCCCAGTGCCCGAGAGGTGCACCCAGAATTTTCCTTCGCAACAGCGACACCCTCAAGCACACACACTCAGCAAACGCACACACACAGAGCAAACACACACAGCAAATGTACACACACACACAGCAAACACACACACACAGAGCAAACACACACAGCAAACGTACACACACACACAGAGCAAACACACACACACACAATCCCAACAAACACACACCCAGCCAAACACACGTACAGAGCAAACACACCCAGCAAACACACACACATCCAGCCAACACCCCCCCCAGCAAACATACAACCACACCCACAGCAAACACACGCACGCACACACAGCAAACACACACCCAGCAAACACACACACACACACATAGAGCAAACACACACCCAGCAAACACACAGAGCAAACACACACACGCACAACCCCAGCAAGCACACACCCAGCCACCACACACATACAGAGCAAACACACACACACCCAGCAAAGACACAGAGCAAACACACCCCCAGCAGACACACTCCCAGCAGACACACCCAGCAAATGCACACACAGACAACCCCAGAAAACACACACCAGCCAACAACCCCCAGCAAACACACAAACACACACTGAGCAAACACACCCAGCAAACACACACCCAGCAAACACACACAGCAGACATACACACCCACACACAGAGCGAACACACACACCCCGTGCGCGCGCACACACACACCCTGGCACATGCATGGCCACCCAGGAACACACACATGGGGATGCACACAAATCTCATGGCTTCAGCTCAGCCTCCCTGGCATTTGTGCCTGTCCAGCTAGGGGTCTGACCCAGACCCAAGGGGAGCAGTCCCTGCACCCAGCCAGTCCATCGCACACATGGGCAAACGCTGTCTCCACCTCCCTGGCCCTCCCGGAGCAGGATACCGGCCGTGGGGCATGTGGTGGGAGAAGCACTGGATCGGGACCCAGGCGACCTGGGTTTTATTCCCAGCTCAGCCACCAGCTGGCTGGGTGACCTGGAACCCGGCACAGCCTCGGTCTGTGCCTCAGTTTCCCCCTCTGTAAAATGGGGGGGCCCTCCTTGGCATGGATAACACACTCTGCGAGCCGTCGGCAGGCAGCCCCGGGAAGGGCACAGGGTCCGTGCCGAGGCTGGCGAGAGGAGGTGCCTCAGGGTTGGACGGGCTCCATAAATGACCGGCAGTCCCTCACCTCCCAGCCTTGGCTAACCTGCCTCACTCCCCCCAGAGCTTCCTGCTGAAACGCAGCGGCAATTCCCTCAACAAGGAGTGGAAGAAGAAATACGTGACCCTGTCCAGCAACGGCCTCCTCTTCTACCACCCCAGCATCAACGTAAGCGCCTGGCCGCGCCCCCCGTGCCAGGGCCCTGCCCGGCTGAGCCGACTGCCATGAGCAGCGGCTGAGCGCCCTGCCTAGCCCGTCGCTGCAGCTCCCAGGGAGGCGAAGGGGGGGGGTGCCAGCTGCTTCCTGGCTCTGAAATCAGCAGCCCCCCGGCCAGATGTTGCTCACTCAGCGGCTCTCCTGGTTCCCCCAACTCCCTCGGGCCTGCTGAGTGCCAACACTCGGGACTGGGCGCCCAATCTGCACCGTCCCGCCAGGGGAGAGGGGACACTGCCCCGCTGTACGGGGCTGGAGCCAGGCCAGGCGATGCAGGGTGGAGAGCCGGGTGGAGTTAGATCCGCGGTTGCCCGGGGGCTTTGCGGTGACTCCCCGTCTCCCCCCAGGATTACATTCACAGCACCCACGGGAAGGGGATGGACCTCCTGCGCACCACCGTCAAGGTGCCCGGCAAGCGCCCCCCCAGGGCCATCTCCGCCTGCAGCCCCTCCTCCAGCATCAACGGCTTGCTGCGGGACGTGAGTGGGGGGTCGGCGCCCGAGGGTGGCGGTAAGTGACCGCAAGGCCCAGCTCCGTGCGGGGACCCAGCCGGGGCATCAGTGCCTGGACCGTGGGTGGAGGGTGACCTGGGCGTCTCCCTGCTGCCATGCCAGCCTGGCACCCACAGGGAAGTGGGGAAGGTGGGGGGGCTGCCTGATGCTCATGTGTGTAGGGGAGGCTGGCACAACGGGAGGGGCAGCTGGGAGGGCATGAGGGGGGCTGACTCTTGCTGAGGCACTTGGGGCTTTTGCGACAGAGAGGGAGGCTGGGCTGGGTGCCCCAGGAGGGTCTGGCATTCTGGGGTGACTCCAGGCCCCCCCCAGCCCGAGCCCTATGCCCAGCCGTCGAACACAGCTCAACGGTGACACCTGGTGGCCCAGCGGGTTGCTTCTTGGCTGTGCTCAGCGGTGCACAGTGGGTCCATATGTCAGCATAGGGGCCCAGCACCCTGTCTCGGCTGGATCCAAGGTCCTCTGCTTTGGGGAGACCCCTCAGCTCCCCTTCTCTCCCCACAGCTAGCCTCTCCCCGGCGGCGCTGACCATCCCGACAGAACAAGCGGTCAAGGCCTCAGGGAAGACGGACCGGCCGCTCCAGCGTTGCGCTTCGGCGGCCAGCACCAAGACCTCCGGCGGGGGTAGGTTCGGCGCTGCCCTCTGCAGCGCCCGGCGTCCCTCGCCAACAGCCGGCAAGCGGAGAGGGGGCAGGGAAGGTCACTGGTGGGTACGTGGCGGCTGTGGGGCACTCTGGGCTCCCAGAGTGATGGAGGCCTCTGGTGATGGAGGCGCTGATGTTTCAGGCAAACCCCAGCTTTTTGCTGCCCAAGGACCCCAGAGATTGGCTGATACCTAGAACCTGGAGCCCCGATCGCACCCAGGGGCCCCCAGAAATCCCTCTCCAGAGCCTGAGGGGGTGGCTGGCTCCCAACCCCAGAGAATGCCAGTGGGGTTCTCCGGGCACCGGGGGGGGGTCGGAAGATGGGGGGGACGTGAGGTGACTTCTCCCGTCCATGTCTCTCTGCAGAGGGGTCCCTGGCCGGAGAAGGGGTGTCCAGCTCCAGCCCCAGCAGCAAAGACCCGCCTCCTTCGCCCATGATTGACAGGAAGAAGCATCGCCGGAAGAAGCTGATGACCCCCTCAAAAACCGAGGGGTCAACAGGACAGGCGGAAGGTGAGGGAGGCTGTCGCCGCAGTAACACAGGGAGCCGCCCCTTGGCAGCCTTGTGAGCAGCACCCCTGGCTCGGGGGCCCTAGAGCATCCTGGGAACAGCCTCTGAGAAAGTGCCCGGAGCTCAGCAGGGAGGGGCAAGGGGGGGTCCGGGGGCCCTCGAGGGAGAGGACAAAGAGAGTCAGCCCTTGGGATTCTTGGACACCTTCGGCAGGCTTCCAGGGCATGAGTGGGGCTGCATCTACACTGTAAAGCAACAGGGTCCCGGCTTGACTCCGGTTCGGACTCTCCGCCCCTGGGGGGGTCCAGAGCCTGAGTCCAAGCCCTGGGCTAGCGCGATTTGTGTGTAGACAGGAGTGGGTTCGGCTTGAGCCCGAGTTCGAACCCTGCAGTGTACACATACCCATGGAGACCCGCCCTGGCAGGGAAGGACTGCCACGGAGACGGGGGCAGGGAGACTCTGACCCAGAGCAGCGTGACATGGGGCATGCCCAGCCCAGGGTGGCACACTCAGCACAACTCCTCCTGGCCCGGTCCAGACGATACCGGTCCATTCTGACAGCCAGACTCTGCACCAGGCACCACGCTGGCCCCTCCACTGGATGCTAGAAAGCGTTTCATTTCCGCTCTGCGAATGGCTTCTCAGCACGCGCCCCCCTCATCCAGCTCTCCCCACGCCCCCACCTTTCCTGGGGTGGGGGTGGCTGACACTGCTCACAGCTTCCTCCCTCCCCCGCCAGCGCTTTGCCCCCCTCCGGGTGGGATCCCCATCTTCTGGCTTTTTCTCTTGACTGTCTCCCTTTATTCTCTCCTGCCTCCCGCTGCCCCCCCCGGACGCTCCGCAGCCAAGCGCAAAATGTGGAAATTAAAAACCTTTGGTAGTTTAAGAAATATTTATAAAACAGGTAACGGGCAGCGGCCGTCACGCGGTGCTGGTGTCACTCATGCATGTCAATGTGCTTCCATCGTGTGGTGCCACCGGCCGCCCGGGGCGGGGAGGAGCCCAGCCGTACCTAGGGCAAGGGGCAGGGCAGACAGCCGGATGTTGAGCTCCATGCCAATCCCGCAAGTGCTGGCTGGCACCAGATGAAGGCAGGGGCACTGCTCTGACGACTTGCCATTGGCCCCTGCCCCGCCCAGCTACCTACATGCCCGCATGCTACCAGTATGCTCCTCCCAGCCGGGTTCCGCATCACAGCCACCCTCTGGCCAGCAGGGGGCGGTAAGTGCCGCTTCGCTGGCGCTCCCACCCCAGGGACCAAGCTGCCAGCTTCCTCCTGACACTACCCAGCTGGCCCCAGCTCCTTTAAAGGGGTATTTTGTGTCCTTCCTACAAATAAACCTGTAAGCAGGGGGGTGTTCGGCCAGGCAGGGAGCCTCTCACGCCCAGCCTTACCGCGCCCTGTCCGGCAGACAGACCTTCCCCAGCCTGACCGTGCAGAGCCATTGGGTCGCTCGGGTGGGGTGCCCAGGTGGTGACGCTCCCTCCCCACCCCCCCCTTTCCCTTCTGCAGAGGAGGAGAACTTCGAGTTCATCATCGTGTCGAGCACGGGCCAGACGTGGCACTTCGAGGCCGGCAGCTTCGAGGAGAGGGATGCCTGGGTCCAGGCGATCGAGAGCCAGATCCTGGCTAGCTTGCAGTGCTGTGAGAGCAGCAAAAACAAGGTATGGCAGCCCCAGCTGCTCCCCAGGGCCAGCTGCCTCCTGGGGCATTTCCCCAGAGTCCTCTCTCTGCCGTCCGGCTGCGGAGCCGCCAGGACAGCATGGGAACTCCCTGCAGAGCCCTGCCCTGCCCTGCCCTGCCACCTGGGCGGGGCCCTGCCTGCCCTCAGTCAGTCCCTTCAGAGAGGGAAATGCAGCCACTTCTGGAGGATAGCAGCCAAAGTGTACAGCTCCCGGCATAACCATGCATTGGGGGTGAAACAGGGTCAAGCCCGTTTCTCTGGGGTCTATGTGATTCACCCCGAGCAGAGGGGGAGCCCAAGGTGGGTGCCACTGATGTCCCACAAGGCAGAGGGGAGACTGCCAGGACTAGAACTGGGGGCGTTTCAGCTCGGATATGGCTCACCTCGAGCCCCACGGCCAGGGCTGGGGTACACCTCAGGGCGCGGATCCATGTCCTGGCTCCAGGATCTCCTGGAGCGCCTGTGCCCAGTTCCCCGGCTGCTTAGCCAACTGCCCCCCCTTTGCTCCCTGCAGGCCCGGATGGACAGCCAGAGTGAGGCGGTGGCCATCCAGGCCATCCGGAATGCCAGAGGCAATTCCCTGTGTGTGGACTGCGGGGCACCAAGTGAGTCTCACTCCTGGGGGGCGGGCGGCACCGAGGCTGGCGCCGGGGGGCTCTCCCTGGCTGGCTGGTTCCCAGGCCATGGTGCTGATGGGGACCTGTCCTTCCCCCAGACCCCACCTGGGCCAGCCTGAACCTGGGGGCGCTGATCTGCATTGAGTGCTCGGGCATCCACCGGAACCTGGGCACCCACCTGTCTCGGGTGCGCTCGCTGGACCTCGATGACTGGCCCCTGGAGCTCACCCTGGTACTGACGTCCATTGGCAACGAGACGGCCAACAGCATCTGGGAGAAGAACACCCAGGGACGCCGGAAGCCCACCTGCGAGTCATCCCGGTGAGCTCCTGCCCCAGGCTGCAGCCCCATGCCCACCCCCGGGGACTGGGCGGGAGCCGCTGGGGAAAGAGGCAGAGAAGGAAGAATGCAGCCCCCCTGTGGGGTTTGCCATTCAGCCGGCCAGGTTTCCTGGGGGCAATAGCTAATGGCTCAGGAATGACCAGGGGCGTGGAGGGGGGGTGATGCTGAAAGGCCCCTGGAAATAACAGTCCTCTCTCACCTAGCAGGACCCTGTGGGCACCAGGCTGTGGGCATGCCAGCCTTCTGCAGGGTGGAGGTTGCAGGCATCATGAGCTGGGCACTGCCAGGCCCCTGGCGAGGTACCCAGCTCTGGGCACTGCAGGTCCCTGGGGGTACCTGGCTCTGGACTTGATCATGGGGGGGGTACCCAGCTCCAGGCACTGCAGTTTCCTGGGGGTGCCTGGCTCTGGACACTGCAGATCCCTGGGGGGGTACCCAGCTCCAGGCACTGCAGTTTCCTGGGGGTGCCTGGCTCTGGACACTGCAGATCCCTGGGGGGTACCCAGCTCCGGGCACTGCAGACCCCTGGGGGTACCTGCTTCCAGACTTCGCCCAGGTCCCTGCAGGATACCTGGCTCCAAGCACTGCATGATCCTGGGGGGGTACCTGGCTCCAGGCACTGCAGGCCCCTGGGGGTCCCCAGCTCTGGGCTCTGCGTCTCTGCCCAGTCTCTCTGCGTCGCCGGGCACTCACCACCGCCCGTGTGCGTCTCTCGCTGCAGGGAGGAGCGGGAGTCGTGGATCCGGGCGAAGTACGAGCAGCGGGTATTCCTGGCCCCATTCCCGAGCCCCGAGATCCCGCTGGGGCAGCAGCTGTTCCGGGCCGTGCAGGAGAAGGACCTGGGCACCATGCTGCTGCTGCTGGCACACAGCACCAAGGAGCTGATCAACACCTGCTCCGGGGACAAGGACCGGCGCACGGCCCTGCACTTGGCCTGCGACCTGCCCCATGTGGTCATCACCCAGTTGCTGGTCTGGGTACGTCCGGTGGCCGGGGACACCGTGGGACGTGGGGGGTGGGGGGATCCGTTCCCTCCCCCCCCCGGCACAGGGGAGGCTGCTGCCCTCACTCATAGCGAGCGGGGGACAGATGAGGAAGGGGGAGCCGCAGAGCCTTTGCCTGGGGCTCCCCCTGAGCTTGGCGGGGCCCATATGCCCCCTGGCACCATGGGCTGTGGGGCCGGGGTGCCAGCTGCAGGGCGAAGGAGGGCATTGCAGCAGCAAGTTTATAGCAGAGCTCCGCCTAGGCCTGCAGTGATGTCATAAACCTGGGCATTATGACATCACTGCCTGTTGCTCCGGAAGTGTCTGTGACATCACCAGTTGTACTGGTACCTGGAGACCTATACGTGGAGGCCAATCAGAGCCAGCGAGGGCTCCTGCCCTGCCAGGTAGAGCCCAGGGCGCCCCCCGGAGCTGGGCAGATGGGATCCTCCTTACCCCGCACTGGGGGTGATGAGCCCAGATTGCCCAGCCTGGGGATCCCCTGAGCCAGCGGCACACCCCGGTGCCCCGGCTGCTTGTTTCACCTGCCGGAGGGGCGATCCCCCTGGCTCCAGGACTCCCCGGGGTGGTGGTTGGTTCCCAGTTCTGGGGCACGCTAGCGCTGGTTCGGAGCCGCGCCCCTCATCCCCTCATGCCTCTCTGTCCGCAGTACGGCATTGAAGTGAAGGCCCGCGACGCACTGGGCCACACGGCCCTTTTCTACGCCAGGCGAGCCGGGAGCCAGGAGTGCGCCGAGATCCTCCTGCAGCACGGCTGCCCCGGCGAGGGCCATGGCACCATTGCCACGCCCAGCCTGCGCCGGAAAAGCAGCACTGCCAGCATGGGACGGTGTGACACTCGGACCGCCCTGGTATAGCCAGCCAGCCCCACCGGACTGCCCCGTGCAGGGCCTTGGGGCTCAGCCCAGAGCCAGAGGGAGACGGTCAATGCCTGGGCCCCCTGCAGAGCCCTCCCCAGCAGGCTCCGGGCCTGCCTCCGGCCACCTGGACCGGGTGCAACGGAGCCCAAGCCCGACACAAGGCTGGAGGGGAAGGACGCGGGGGTGGTCAGGGGACAACTTCATCCAGCGTGGGCCGCACCTGCCAGATGCCGAAGGGACATTCGGCCCAACGGACCCAGCTTTTCCGGGCATGGCTGGCAAGACAGGTGCCCAGGTGAGGCCGCCCCTGGGAGCTGGCTGGGCAGGACACTGGGCATCCCCATCCTCCAGGATGGAAGTGTCGGACAATTTGTATTTTTGATGCTCTATTTATTACTCAGCCCCTGCTGGTGCGGCTCGTTATGTCCCTGTCTCCCCCGGGGCCCGTGCTGCCCCCTGTACTGTTCCAGCACATCTTCCCGAGGCCTCCCGTGTGGCTGGGCAGGGGATGGGAACTTGCAGGACAAAGAGAGACAGTTTTGTCAGAGCACAGGGCTGGGAGCCGGGACTCCTGGGTTTTGTTCCTGGTTCTGGGAGGGGAGTAGGGGGGTCTAGTGGTCAGAGCACAGGGCCAAGAGCCAGGACTCCTGGGTACTGTTCCTGGCTCTGGGAAGGGAGCGGGGTCTAGTGGTCAGAGTACAAGGCCGAGAGCCAGGATTCCTGGGTACTGTTCCTGGCTCTGGGAGGGAGTGGGAGGTCTAGTGGTCAGAGCACAGGGCCAAGAGCCAGGATTCCTGGGTTCTGTTCCTGGCTCTGGGAAGGGAGTGGGGTCTAGTGGTCAGAGCACAGGGCTGAGAGCCAGGACTCCTGGGTTCTATTCTCAGCTCTGTCACTGACTTGCCCTGTGATCCCCGCCAGCCGCACCCTCCCATCCTTCCCGTGGGGTTTAAGGACACGGCCGGGGTGGGGAGGGGGGTCGTTCATTCCTGTCCGTAATGAGCTTTGATGGTGAAACATGTTCAATGTCTTTCCAAGGTGTTTGGGTTCCCGGCCTGCCGCTTCTGTGCCCCCCGGCACCCCCAGGGACAGACAGGGACCCACAGCACAGAGAGAGGGCTGACAGTACCGTGGGTGGGGGTGATGGACCAAGTGGGGCCTGCAGCTGCCTCTGAGCTCGTGAACCCCCCCCCCAACCATCTGATCCAGCTGCCATAGCCCTGAACCTCCAATCCCTGCGGCCCTCAATTAGTGCCCCACTCATTCCATGAAGGCGGGGGAAGGGAAGCAGCTCGCCCCGTTCCCCTGCTCTCCGTCTCCACCATGGAAACCAATGGCGGTTGGGGGGGGGGGGAACAGCTGTGCCCCCACCCCATGCGGCTGGGAGCTCCCAACTGGGTGCACTGGCCCAGCACAGACATCAGAGGGCGAGAGTCTCCTTGCTACTGTTTGTGAGGCCAGCGGCCGTGGATCTCTCAGCCAGCCCCCTAGCGCCGGACCCCTGGGTTCCACTGGGGTTTCTGGGAGGGGAGTGGGGGCTGATGGGTTAAAGCTGGGGGGGGGGGCTGGGAGTCAGGACCTCTGGGTTGTATCACGGCTCTGGGAGGGGAGTGAGGTCCAATGAGTAGAGTGGGGGTGGGGGGTGAGGAGAGAGCTGGGAGCCAGGACTCATGGGTTCTATTGGGTGTGGGGTCTGATGGGATAGAGCCAAGCGGGGGCTGGGAGTCAGGATGCCTGGGTTCTCGCTGCTGTAGAAAAGGTGGTTCCCTGGATGGCTCAGGCAGAGAGGCGGCGGGGGCAGGTGTCCCCTCGCTGCTTACCAGCAGGGTCACCTCCCCCCTCCCCCACCCCAGGCAGAGCCGCCAACCACCCCCTTGCCAGCCTACGCCCACTGAGCCAGGCTCCCAACCCAGCCAGAGGCGCTGGGCTGCCCCTCGCCAGGCCCTCCCAGTCAGCACCTCTCTGAAAAGCAGCACCCCCTTCCCAGACCTGGGCGAGGGGGCCACCTGGCACAGGGCATTGTGGGCATTGACACCCCCTTGGCTTATACCTGCAGGAGCTGGCACAGCGCCTCCTTAGAGCCAGATCCAGCTTTCAACCCGTTCCTGTTGGGCAAAGCCCCCGCCCCGTCCCTTTCCCCCCGACTGGCCTTTCCAGCCTCCTCTCGGGACCCTGGTTTAATTTATTTGCTTCTCCGAACATTAAGGCTTGTGCCAGAAATCGCCCTCCCACTGTCTCTTCCAAGAGGCTGGGTTGGCAGCGCCCCCCCCCCCCCCCCGGCACAACGTTTACAGGATGCGTGTGACCCTTCGGTGTTTTGTGGCCCCCGGCCGAGGCCTCCGAAAGTGGCTGTTGTGAGTGATGTGGTTTCAGGCTTTATTTCGATACGTGATCAGGGTAATACAGACCCACCCCGCACACCAATCGGCCATCCCTGCAGCTGCCTGGAGCGCTGGCTGGCACGTTGCCCCCCAGTGCTGAGTTGAAAGCCACTCCCGCCAGTCCTTGCTTTAAGTCCAGGCCTGGGCAGGGGTTGATCCGGGGGGTCCAGGCTGAGTGTCTGGGCCCGACCTTGAGTTTAGTGGCCCGAGAACTCCGTGGCTCTCCGTGGGGCCCGCAGCCGGCCCCCAGCTCCCTCCCCCCCGGCCCCGTTCTTCCAAACCAGCTGAGCGGCTCAGTTCATGAATGTATTGGCTACCGTGTTGCACAAAGAAGGCCTTGCCCTCCCTCTCTGTGATGGCCCCGGGACGCCGGAAGCAGGCCAGAGCCAGGCCTAGGGGTCAGGGACGCTGCTCTGTCCCTCCAACCGCCAGCACTGCCGTGGGCCCCAGGGGACGGGGCCACCAGTCTGAACCGGGGCGGGGGGGGCACGTAACTGACCGGCCTGCGCGGCATCGCAAATGCGCTACCCCTTGGGAAGCGGGTAGTGGGTGTCGGCCGCGAAGGGGGGGTCTGGGAGGCTGGGGGAGGAAGCAGCCCTCTGCAGGGGCCACGCTGGCCCCGGACGTGGCTGGATCGTAGCGGGGGGGCATGTGTATGTGGTGAGGGGTGCGGGCATGGCCAGCCAGCACTGACACCCGTGGCTGTGTACAGTGTTTTAATCTCTTGGATTGTAACTGTAAGTACGTAACAATGTCAGATTTAGAGCTGTAGCGTGTGCCTGGTTCTTTCTGCTGGGAGTGACCCTTCCTGCAGGGCAAGCCGGGGATGGGGGGGGGAACGGGGGGGAATCAGACAGGGGAGATGGGGGGGAACAGGACCCCTGTAGCTCACTCTGCTTCAGCATTTTTGGTGCCCACAGGAAAGTGGCCCAGCGAAGCCGGGGTGGGGGATGAGGGAGGGGAGGGGGGCGTCTGCCAGCTCAGGCAGAAAAGGCCAGACTGGCAGGAACAGGATGGGGGCTGACGGGAAATGGAGCCTTACCATTACCAGCACCTGCTCCCAGTCCCCAAGGAGAGACCCCATGGCCCGAACGGGCCTCGCAGCCTGGCACCCCCTAAGGAAGGCCTGGGGATACACAGGGGAGTTGTCCGCCAGCTGGCCTGATCCCCCAACGCCAAGAGGCCATGGGTGCCCAGTGCCCACACCCGCCTCCAGTGATTAGTGCAGTGGGCTCCCCCACAGACAAACCCTCGTTTCACCTGGAGGTAGCTAAAGAGAAGGGAGGTTTGCAATGACGATAGGACACCTTATATGTAGACAGGATCTGCACCCCCCCTTAGCTGGGGGCCCCCCAAACTCCCTCAGGGGTTTTGCCCAAGAACACCCTCCCCCCAAACCCACTGGGGTGCCCTGCCTGAGAGCCCCCTCCCCGACTCTGCTCTGAGCTCGCGCTCCGCACCCATAGAGGCTAACCTGGCACGTGATGTCCAGTCCTGGCATCTTCCGGACAAGGGGCTAATCAGGCTCTGCTCTGTCCCACTGTGCCCATGCCCCCATCCTACATGCAGCCCTCCAGCACCAAATGCCCCCTCCCTCCCCTCAGTCACTTTTATACAGCCCCTGGCACCGTGGGTCCAGGCACCTCAACTAGATCTAAATCACCATTGGCATAACACCGGCCCTTGGGGTTTCGCACCCTGCGCTGGCATCCTGCCGCGGAGCCCCCGACAGCGACCCCTCCCTGGGCTCTGTACAGTTCCAGGCCCGTCACGCCGGCTGGTAGCGGGGCCGGTATCCGTACGGGCGCAGGTGTTGGCTCAAGTATTCCAACATGTACATCTCCTCCGGTTTGACGTAGTGGAAGGAGATGGATAAATCCGAGCAGCTCTGGGTGCCCTGTGGGGACGAGAACCAGCCGAGTTCAGGGGCCTGCATCCCACCCCAGACTGAGCTGCCTTGGACCCAACACAGCTATACCCCGAGGGCAGCAATTGACACCACCCTGCCCCAAGCCCTGTCAGTCACAATTCCACCCCCCACCACCACTACCTTTGTGCCCCGATGTGCAGTCGTCGGCCCCAGGATTCTGGCACCATGTGGGGAGAGGCCAGCTGTGCAGCACATGGGGAAATGGGGGTCTTTACAGGTGAACCCCCCCCACACTCCTATGTCACATGGAAGCCCAGCACAGAGTGTGGTGCCTGGGGGTGGGTCACTTGCTGATTCCCTGCTCTGTTCATTCCCTCTGGGGCACCTGGCCTTGGCCACTGGTAGAAGACAGGACACTGGGCTAGATGAGCCATTGATCTGACCCAGTGTGGCCGTTCTTATGTTTAATACACTCGCAGCCCGGTCTGGAGAGAGCCCAGCATGGCAGAAATCTTTTACCCTAGCGTGCTCGTGACTAAGAGGGACCATTAGTCACGCTACTGGCTCCTACGGCCTTTTAAGGGTCCTGCTATAAAGGATTCAGTTATGTTATAACCAGGTTGCTGCCGTGAGTCACAGGTGGTTAGAAGCTCATCAGCAGACGGGGCCTTTAAGCGTTACGAGACGCGTGTTGGTGGCGCTAATACTGGCGTAGCGACTTATTCAAAGCCCTGCTCAGCCCAGCCCAGGCAAGGCCCTGATGGCGAGATGGTGGCTCAGCCCTGCTAGAGAACGGGACTACATGAATTCAGCCAACCATGCTAGGAAAGAAATCTGCCCCGGGGGGGGTCAGAGATCCTATAACTGCCTCCTGGGGCCAGGTTTCATGCGGGACACAGCTGATGTGGATCACAGGAAGGGACAGAATCCTGCCCCAAATGGCCTGCGTGACTGAGCTGGGCAGGTAGGCAGCTCAGCCACGTGCAAAGGGGGGCCCACCTGAACCCCTGGATGACATTCACTGGCCTGGGTTAGACAGAGGTTCAGCACGTGGCTCGTGAGGGTCCCCGCTGGCCTTGAAACTGACCAAGAGCCGACTGGCTGGGTCATGGGGATCAAACCCAGGACCGCTGGATCTAAGCACATGAGCCAGCAGACCCAGATCTGTTGGCCCAGGCTGCAGCAGGCTCATGTGGCCCAGCCAGCACTGGGGGGAGTAGGGGGAACAGAGCAGCACATCGAGCCCCACGACATCGGCACCATCTGTAGTGAGTGGGCAGAGCTGGGAGGGTGAGCAGAACCTGTTTTGTGGGCAGAACTGGGTTGATGGGCAGAGCCAAGAACAGTGCCAGGAATCATGGGACCATGATGGTCTGGTCTTAAGAGATACAAGGGCCAGTATTCCTTGGCCCGGGCCACCCACCTCCCAGCTGCCCTGAGCCGGGACTCCCTTACACTCACCACCAGGATGGGGTAGAAGGAGTAGCTGGGATAAAAGGAATCTATCCGGAGATTCTCCATCAAGTGCTTCTCTGGGGAGAAGGGGTGGAAAGTCTCCCGCCCCTTGGTGTCCCGGGAGTCCCCTGCCTGCACCCCCATCTTCTCCATGCACTGGCCCAGCGCCAGGTCCTCCACTGAGGTGGTGTGGCTGCACACCTGGGTCCTGAAGCCCTCCACGAAGCGCCTCAGGGCCTCCTTGCTGAGGATGTAGCCGGCCCCGCCGCTCATGTAGCCCTGCTTGGCGAAGGGCTTGAAGCGCTTCCCGAAGTAGACGGGCGTCTCAGGCGTGTGGTTGGCCAGCAGCCAGCGCAGGTTTTCCAGCACCACGAAGGTGTCGTCGTCCGCCTTGAGGAACCAGTCGGCCTGCTCCAGGTGGTGCTGGTGGACGTACTGGAAGGCCCGGATGGTTTTCCAGTACAGCTGGTCCCGGCCTTCCTTGGTATCCAGCCCCACGGTGGGGAAGCTGTCGTCCCGCACCGAGCTCATGAACAGCACCACATTGCAGTGCCGTGTCCACGTGGCCTGGACGTGCCGGGCCTTGGTCTCCAGGTTGCTGGGGCCTGTCATGACCCAGCACAGGATCCGCACCTTGCTGTACAGCTCGGCCGCGATCGCGTTGTCCTCCACTGGGAACAGAAGGGCAACGCCTTATTTTGAGGGCCCTATCAAATTCACAGTCAATTTCACAGTCATGGGATTTTAAAATTGTTAATTTCATTATTTCAGATATTTAAATCGGAAATTTCCTGGTGTTCTAACTGTAGGGGTTGTGTGTGGGGTGCAGCGAGCGGGGTGAAATACACACCCGCTGTGTGTTGTACTGAGCAAGATTTGCACTTCACACACTGGTGTAAAGATTTTACATGAGGCTTTAAGTGTGGTGGCTAAGGACAGTCAGGAGGTAGGTACCGGTTTGTTATTTTCTGTTTGCTTATTTCGGGAAAGGGACGAAGGGACAGAAAAGCCGGAAAATGAGTGAAAACAGTGAAGCGATTGCGAAATTGGAGCTTTTTAGACTGCAGGTTGCAGAAAAAGAGAGAGAGCACCAGAGACTATTGCAGCTAAAAGAACTGGAGATAAAGGAGAAGGAAAGAGAGAGTGAAAACACCAGCTGAACCAGCTAGAGAACCAGAACCCGAACCCACCGACCTCAGCAATTCCCGTCACTCCAAAAATCCACGACTGGGACCACTTATGTCCTGCATACAATGAGGCAGACGAGATTGCTGAATATGTGAGCACTGTTAAAAGGCCGTGTGCAGTGCCTGAAATCCCAGATGGTAAGAGAGTTCCTACCCTGATTGTGAAATTAACTGGTGAAGTGCTGAATGTATTCAATGAAATGCCTATTGAGGATGCTTTAGACTATTGTAAATCCAAAAACACTGTTTTGCAAAGTTTCAGAGTAGCAGCCGTGTTAGTCTGTATTCGCAAAAAGAAAAGGAGGACTTGTGGCACCTTAGAGACTAACAAATTTATTAGAGCATAAACTTTCGTGAGCTACAGCAGTAATGCATCCGATGAAGTGAGCTGTAGCTCACGAAAGCTTATGCTCTAATAAATTTGTTAGTCTCTAAGGTGCCACAAGTCCTCCTTTTCTTTTTGTCTCTCCAGAGACAACAGCAAGGAAAGTCACCAACGCCTGGGCAGGTGTCAACCAACCATCAACAGCCAATGTCCTGCAAGTGAGCTACAATTCAATGACTCGCCTCCATAAGGCAACACTAGGGGACTTCCCTGACCCAGGTCTGGGGGCAAGGGTCAGCTCTGGCATTAGAAAGACTATGCCCATCCCTCACCTGAGTGATGATAGTAGTTGGTTGTTTGCACCAGCGCTGACGTGCTCTGTTCTGGCCTGAAGACGTAGATGAAGGTAAATCCCATGGCAAGCCCCACAGCCATACCTAGGCAAAGCCACAGCTCTTGCCTCTTGGAGAGGAGCTTCATGGCGAAGCGGCACGTCCGATCTGTACGAGGTGACTCAGAATAAGTAGCCTGTCCACGATGCAGGAGCAAGGGGCACATGCAGAGCTGGCTCCCATCCCCACAGAGCTCTCTGCACAGCCAAGGAAATATTTATTGTAGATGACATGTGGTTGGACTTGGAACTCCTTGCTACATGACTATCTGAGGCCAAGCATTCAAAGCAGGATTGGATATTGCAATGGGTAGCAAGTGTTAGGCTAGTTAATGCTGGAAAATTCTGGAAGAGACATGAAACCACCTGCTTTAATCTCTATTACACACCAGAGAGAGAGACAGAATTGGGGGTGGGGGCTGGTTTATCCCATATCTGCTGACTGGGGGGGTTCTCGCAAATTCCTCGGAAGTGTCTGGTGCAGGCACTGTCAGACAGGCCCCTGGGTTCAATGGACCTCAGTTCTGAGCCAGTCTGGCCATTGCTTTGTTCCTGTGGGTCGGTATCCGCCTGGTTCATGGAGAAGTGGGCTGCTGGGGGCCGGCGGGGAACTGGGGGGCAACAGAACAGGTAGGTTTGGAGCTGGGCAGGAATTGTTGCCGATTCATCAAAACTGAAACATTTCGCAGAACCACCTTGGGTTCAATGAATTTTCAGCCAGTCACAGGCAGGGCTTTGATGGCACCTGCCTGATTTCTGGAAGGGCTGAGGAGGTCCCCACTTTTCCACGGTCTGTGGTTGCATGCAGGGCTTTCGGGGTCCCTGCCACAGAGCTGGAGCCCCAAGAGAACCCCAGTCCAAGCCAGGGCTTCTGGGTTCATTGCTTCTGGCCATCTGGCTTCCCTGGCCTGCCCAAGTCCTGAGCCTGGGGAGTGTGCATGGCAGGGCTGTCCCAAAGCCAAGGGGCTCTGGGAGCCCTGGATTGCAGATGTGAAACTGGCAAGGATCACGTCCGTTTCAGGCTGCCGGGTCCCCAGGGAACACCATTCCCCTTAAATTGGTCTGGGTCCAAATTGGAACCAAACAAAACATAGAAACTCCCCTCAATCCAGGACCCTGCATTTTATCCACTTCTCGGGGGGGTAGAGGGGATACTTGGGACACATGCTGGGTCAAGATGCTGCCTGGATACTGAGTTCCCAACAGCTGCTCCTGTGCTGAGCCCCGATCCCCTCCCTAGGGTGACCAGACGTCCCGATAAAATCGGGACTGTCCGATTTTTAGGTCTTTGTCCCGCATCCCGACATTGCGGCTTTGGCCACTCAGGCGTTTTGTTTTTTGCTTTGGCAACTCCAGTTGCTTTTTTTTTTTGGCTTCCCCCATGTGTCCTGATATTTTCTCCATTAAATCTGGTCACCCTACCCCTCCCACATCTCATCTGACCCAGTTCCCTCCCCTCAGCCCAGCCCCTCTTTGTTTCTATCACCTGACACCTTTTGTCTTGGGTCTGGTCTATGCTACGAAGTTTTGCCAGTTAAATTTGCCTGCATTGGCATTGATCCCCTGTAGCATCCCCTGTAGCAGCACGCACAGACCTCTTGCAACAATCCCACACCGCCCCGACCTCATCTGAGAGCAGGCTGGGTCTCTGAGTCACCCATTTGGGGGAGGGATAGCTCAGTGGTTTGAGCATTGGCCTGCTAAACCCAGGGTTGTGAGTTCAATCCTGGAGGGGGCCATTTAGGGATCTGGGGCAAAAATTGGGGATTAGTCCTGCTTTGAGCAAGGGGCTTGGACTAGATGACCTCCTGAGGTCCCTTCCAACCCTGATATTCTATGATGTAGCCCAGGGGAGAAATCCCACCCTGCCTGACCCCTCTAGAGACTGGTGAGAAACCCAGGGCCTGATCAGGCATCCGCAAGGAGAGATTCATCAGAGACTTCATCCTACCAGGCAAAGCCCACAGGGAGCAACTCGGCCGCCATAAGGACTAGGTGCCAAGGTCCTAGAATTAATGCTGCTTCCTGCCCAGAGCCCACCAACCATGTCTGGTGGCCACCCAGGGCATGAAACCTGCACCCTCCACAGGGCTGTAGCCTGGCAGGTGAGAGGGGTCCGTCTGTCTAGGGACCGCTGATCTCACTCCCCTGCTCCTCTGTGGGGAGCCACCATCCCCTCCCCAGCCCCAGAGCCAGGTCAGGAGTATTGGGGTCCCGGGATGCTGCTTGGCTTTGTGATCCCTGTGGGAGGGGAGGGAATACTGGCTACCTTCATTAACCCCTAGTGCTGCCATATCACTGGGGTCTGGGTCAGTGTGAAGGCAGACGAGTGTGTCTGTCCCCGTCACCTCCTGCACGGGGCAGACTTTTGCTCACCTTTATCCTCCTGCACATCAGCTCAAGGGATCGGCTCCCCCGCTCAGGCTTCGGCTCAAGCTCCTGCTCTCATTCCTGCGGAGGGCTAGGCTGGCTTGCCCCAAACCAGCCACCACTCCCTGAGCTCCGAGGATCCAGCTCTCGCTGGAGGCTGCAGCTTTGCCTCCCCGGGGAGCAGCAAAGAGACTGACCTGACCCCGGAAACGTGCACACAGAAGAGCAGCATGTCATGGCGACTACACCCAAGCCCCACCCCAGAGACTCTCCCATGTACTGCAGCACCCGTCGGGGCCTGACACCAAGCACCTGCCCTGGACAGATCCTGCTCTGATGCACCTCCACGTCATGGGAACCCAAGAGCAAAGGGACAAGGCCAGGGGCTCCCGGGGCTTTCTCCAGGGGTGAATGCAGTTCCACTGGGCTCTTCGCTTTCAGCTGGACGTTGGTCCATTGGTCCAGCTGGCCTGGTCTCCCACCGTGGCCAACTCCCCATGCCTCATGGGCCAGCAAGGCCCCCATGCAGCCCAGGGGAGAAATCCCACCCTGCCTAACCCCTCTAGAGACCGGTGGGCAACCCATAGCCTGAGTCCTGGATGCCCAGGTTTGAGCCAGGGGCATGGCTGCAAAGCTCAGTGCCACCCTGAGCCAGGGGCTCCTGATGGGCGACCCGCAGAGCTCTGGCAGGGGGGACAGTGGGAGGTGGGGGAGGGGGCATGGCTGGGCACATGGCACCAGATCCTTTGCAGCCTTTCCAGCTGCTAAAAGTACTTTGAACCGTTTCCTTATTTCCCTTCCCCCAGTCAGCAAGCCCTGGATGGGAGGGGCCAGGCTGGGGCCTGAGGAGCGCCGGGGGTGGGGGGGAAGTTGGGGCCAGATGTGGGAAGAGGGCAAAGTGGGGAGGCAGCGTGGCACTGGGTTGGGGAGAAAAGAGGGCCGGGTGGAGGGATAGCTCAGTGGTTTGAGCATTGGCTTGCTAAACCCAGGGTTATGAGTTCAATCCTTGAGGGGGCCATTTAGGGATCGGGGGCAAAAATTTGGGCTTGGCCCTGCTTTCAGCTGGGGGTTGGACTAGATGATCTCCTGAGGTCCCTTCCAACCCTGATAGTCTATGATTCTATGGAGTGGGGGTGGGAGTGGGGGGAAGCAAGTGGGAGAGGGGGAGGAGTCTGGCGATGGGAGGGGAAGGGAGCGGAGGGGGCAGGGCAGATGTAGGAAGCTCAGATGTCAGGCTGGAAGGAGCAGCAAGAGGTCACGTCCCACCCCCTGTACCAGAACAGGCGATTGTCCAAACTGTTCTTGAAAACCGCCCTAGGCCGCCAGTTCCAGCCCAGTGAGGTAGAAAGTTTTCCCTAACATCTGACCTAAACTGCCCCACACGGGAGATCAAGCCCGTTACCCCTTCCCCTACCGTCAGCTGACACAGAGACCACTTGATCCCTGTCCTCTTTACCGTCTAAATGTGCCAAGGGGACCTGAGAACAGCCGCTAAGGGCTGCTGTAAAGAGGACAGGGATCAAGTGGTCTTCCACCTTTCCTGGGGCTCTGGTTTTTTAAATATTGCATTGTTTTTGGTTGCTCTCCTCTGGCCTCTCTCGGATTTGCACAGTGCCCAGGGGTCTCCAACTGCGCCCTGCCTCAAGCGGGTCAATTACCGCCTGTGTGTGAGACGCGACACTGCTGTTAACACACCCCACAATGGCAGTGGCCTTTTTGGCCCAGTCTGTGGGGCAGGGGCTGCCCATCAGCCCCCAGAGTCACTTTGCTGTGGGAGGGGTGGCATTGATTGGGCGTGTGAGGATCGTGGCCAAGCCAAGCCTCCTGCCACAGTGCAGCCACCCAGCTGAGCTCGGAGCAGCAAAAGAGACACCCTGCCAGGCTGCTATGGGGCCTCCCCTTCCCCTCCCCAGACCTGGCACAAACCTTGGCTTGACACCATCTTTCTGGGGAGGGGTGAGATCACCCCCATGCCTTCCACTCTCGGGGCATCTGGCAGATACACACCAGATCAGAGAAAATGCAGAGCCTGGCAGAGCAGCTACCTTCGCTCTGCAGCTGGCACCAGCAAGGCCTTTCTCTAGACGGTCTTGCTGGCTGGTCCTGGCTGGGCCGTGGCTACCTCTGCAGGGATGGGGAGTGGGGGGAAAGAATGGAGCAAAGTGCCAGCAGCTCCCTCCCGCTGAGGCCCTTGTCCTTACCCAGCCGTTCCCCCCTGAACCTTCCAGCAGGCACAGCCAGTTAACTCTGAACCACCACCTCTGGCCCTCCGGCTGGCAGCACAGATCTCAGCCCCGAGTGCCCCTTCACCTCCCACCCCTGCTGTGCAGCCGCTGCCCTCCACCCCAGCTGCATTTGGGCCATAACGTCATCCCCACATTGCAAAGCGTAGGTGGACTCAACTCTGGGAGGGAAGGGGTTGATGTCTCCACACCTCTGGGGCTAAGGCTGCCCTGCTCAGATTGGGACCCAGCACCAGGCCCCGGCCCCTGGACAAGAAGTGTCCAGCTCAGGCCCAGTTGTGCAAACACCTCAGCCGGGGGGGGGGGGGGGGGGTCAGAGGAAGTACCCAGAACCACAGCCTGGAGTCTGACCCCAGCCACAAAGTGGGTGCAGGGAACCCATCCCACATGGCGCTGATCAGCCTCAGAGCCCCAGCTGCCTGGTCCCCTGCACCCACCCTGCCACCCACTGGGGCTGGGCGTAGCTGGGCCCAGTGGGCACCGCGGTCAGCACCCGCTCAGCCCTGGGTGCTGCCACAGACAGAGCCCAGACACAGCGGTGGGAGCCCAGGGAGGGGAAGCTAAAACCAGGTCATGGCTCTTCTCTTTAAAAAAGACCAAAGCAGTGTTTATTCACCCCAAAGCCCAATTAGCCCCTCACTTCTGCCCATCAGGACAGTGATGAGACCCTCTGCTCCAGTCCACCACGTGGTGGTGGGAGGCTGCCATGGGCACTTCACAAAATAAAGAGAAGCCACAAGTGAGGCTGTGAAGCGGTGCCATCTGCTGCGGGGTTCCTGCTCACCCCACAGTGGTACAATCCATTGCCGAGCTCCTGCTTGCCGTGCAGTGGTATGATCCGTGGCAGGGCTCCAGCTCAGCCTGTGGCCCCCCTCAACCTGCCATGGTCTGATCCGTGGCAGCACTCCAGCTTAGTCGGCAGTGGCATCACCCATAGCCCCCTTACCACGCAGTGGTATGATCTGTGGCCTGCTCACCCGTAGTGGTATGATCTCTGGCAGGGCTCCGGCTCATCCTGCAGTGGTATTGCCCGTGGCCACCTCACCATGCAGTGGACTGATCCGTGGCAGGGCTCCAGCCAAACCTGGAGGCAGTGGTATCACCCATGGCCCCCTCACCATGTAGTGGTATTGCCCGTGGCTTACCACAGGGTCTCTCTCCGCCCACAATTTGCGATTGGTCGGGCGCCGGGTAGCTCTGCGTCAGGGACCTCCAGCCAAGGGCAGCGCTTCTGCCTCTCACATGCCCGCCCGCCACGGCATCCCCACTGCCAAGGGCCTCTCTCCCCAGCACCCTCTCCAGCCCAGCCAGACGCTGCCCCCAGAACTCCTTGCCACCCCTTGTGCCCCCATCATGGCATCCCAGCTCCTCCCCCTCCCCCACAACGGGGAAATGTGCCCGCTTCCTTTCCCCCATGTGTCCCCCTCAGACCTCACACACTCCAGGGCCCTCTGCGGGGTAAGGGAGGGGGGAGATGGCTGCTCCCAGCCCCCTCACTCCTTGGGACAGTGCCTACCACCTCCCCATTTTAAAGCCCCCAGGACCCATGGACTGAGCCAGATTTGCCCCTTCCTGGAAGGGCCCATCAGACAGAGCCCCAAAGGCCCCTCAGTGGTTGGGCTACCTGCCTCATCTCCCCTGTGCCTTGTGACCCTGCCCTATTGACTGTGGGGGGCAGGGAGGGGAGGCTGAGAGGACCCTCCCTCCCCACCAAATGTAGCTCCAGTCTCCCTTCCCCAACTCCCCACCTGTCAGGCTCCAGTTATCTCTGAGGGCTCAGAGGGATCTGGTCTGTCGGAGAAGGGCCAGGGCAGGAGCGTGGCACCATCGGAAACCAGAGACACAGCCGAGGAGGCTGAACCCCCCATTCCAGGCCTCCCCCTGCCCTGGAGGGGACCCTCTATGTGGGGTCCCTCCACCCCTCTACCAGCAAGGGGGTCAGTTAGTGCCAACTGGGACGGAAGCTAGACCGAGACACCCCACACCATCATCCAGTACAGGGGCTGCCACGTGGCTCCCAGCCATGGCTCGCCCAGGGTGCCAGCCTCACATCAGGCACAAAGCCTCTGGACGCTCGATCCCAGACTGACTGCCTCCTCCCAGCCGCCCTACAGTTTCTTGGTGCCCTGCATCAGCAGCGTAGCATTGGCCACCTTCGGCCGCCCCTGGTGCTGCAGCAGGCGGGCGGTGTTCTCCGGCAGGGGTGGCTGGTAGCGGTAGCGGTAGCCGTAGGCCCGCAGGTGGTAGGTCAGGAACTCCAGGGTGTACATCAGCTCGGGGCTTACGTAGTGGAAGGAGATGGCCAGGTCGGAGCAGCACTGGGGGCCCTGCAGAGCACGGGAGGGCAAGGGTTCATGGGAGAGGCCCCAAGCCACGCAAAGGGGTGAGAATAGGGCAGGAGGAGCAGCCCCAACAGAGATCCCCCCCATTCCCTCCCACCCCCCTGGTGCAAGCCACGGGACCGTCCTGCCAGGAGCCTCCAATGAGCAGCAAACAGGCAGTGTGCTGGACCTCCCCCCAACTTCATGCCCCCAATCCCATCCCTGCTCCCCTGCGGGCAGAAGGGGCATTGGCTCAGGACCAGGATCTGGACCCCTCAGGGTGGCACTGCTGGCTGACTAATGTTATTAACTCTGCCCGCTTATGTGCTGGCTTCCACGGGGCACAGTGATCCCCTGCAGCTTTGTGAGCTGCCCATCTGCAGGAGGCCCAGCGCGCAAAAGTACCAGAGGTCCCAGGGACCAAGCCAACGTGGGGCTGAGACCCACCCCTTCCACGAGAGGCCACCAGTGGGGACCCAGAAAGCTACACGGGGTCCATGTGCTGCTTGGGTGTCTTAGAGGCCTGCGCGCTGGGTACCTGGCACCCTGGCCTTGACCACAGAACCACCTCCCCTGGCCATGGAGAAGCCAGAACAGCAGGGCCTGTGCTCAATTTGGCCTGGGCACCCACTCCCGGAGGATGCCACAAGGGGATAAATGCAGCCCAGGAACCCAGGCCCAGGGGAGAGGAAGGGAACGCAGCCACGGGCACCCACACCCAGAGGATACCACGGGAGGGAGGCATGCAGGTGGCCACATACCTCCACAATGGGATAGTAGCAGTAGTTCCAGTACCAGAAGCTCTTGGAGAACTTCTCCGTGAGGTGGGATTCGGGCCCAAAGGGGTGGAAAGTCTCCCGCCCCTTGGTGTCCCGGGAGTCCCCTGCCTGCACCCCCATCTTCTCCATGCACTGGCCCAGCGCCAGGTCCTCCACTGAGGTGGTGTGGCTGCACACCTGGGTCCTGAAGCCCTCCACGAAGCGCCTCAGGGCCTCCTTGCTGAGGATGTAGCCGGCCCCGCCGCTCATGTAGCCCTGCTTGGCGAAGGGCTTGAAGCGCTTCCCGAAGTAGACGGGCATCTCAGGTGTGTGGTTGGCCAGCAGCCAGCGCAGGTTGTCCAGCACCACGAAGGTGTCGTCGTCCGCCTTGAGGAACCAGTCGGCCTGCTCCAGGTGGTGCTGGTGGACGTACTGGAAGGCCCGGATGGTTTTCCAGTACAGCTGGTCCCGGCCTTCCTTGGTATCCAGCCCCACGGTGGGGAAGCTGTCGTCCCGCACCGAGCTCATGAACAGCACCACATTGCAGTGCCGTGTCCACGTGGCCTGGACGTGCCGGGCCTTGGTCTCCAGGTTGCTGGGGCCCGTCATGACCCAGCACAGGATCCGCACCTTGCTGTACAGCTCGGCCGCGGTGGCGCTGACCTCCCCTGGGCACAGAAAGAGCATTAGGTGCATGGGGGCGGCCAGGGGAGACACCCCCACCTCCGCAATCACCCCAAGACCGAGCTGGCCCCTGGCATTGCAGGTAGGTGCGGGTGCCAGTGCCAGAGCCTCCCGGAGCCCATTGAACCTGGTGTACACGCTGAACTGGGCAAGGACAATGGGAGGTGAGGTGGGGGGGGCAGGCTTCTCTCATTTACTGAAAGTGTAATAAATCTAGGCCAGCGTGAAACTGCCCAGGAGGGGCCGTTCTCCAGTTCCCCCTGCCACCCACCTCCGGGGGGCAATTCCTGCCTTGGTGCCCAGCACACATGCTGGCCAGCCCCACAGCTGCGTCAGGGATTCCCTGCCCCCAGGAATAATCCCTGCTCCGGCGCCAGGATCCCCTCCGTCTCCGCCAAGCAACCTTCCGAAGGGGGCAGGGGAATGGGGTTGCGAAGGCTGCAGGGGGATGGTGATTTCCCGGGGTTCTCCTGCCAGCTGGTACAGGAGGGGAGCTGCAGCCGAGTGGAGGATGGCGCCCGATCCCCCTAGTGCGGCTGCCAGGATCAATCTGAAGGGATCCCCCACGTGCAAGCGCTGCTGGAGAGCCCTGGCCTGCCTGTGTCCACCCCACCCCACCGCCTCTGGTCCCAGTTTGGCTGCTCCACTCCCTCTCCCAGCCTCTGCACGATCAATCCACAGCCCCCCACCCCCTCTCCCATACAGTCACTGTGCCCCACGGCTCTTGCAGGATCCCTCCATCCCCCCAGTGCCCCCCACCGTTGGCACTGCCCACCTGAGAGGTGCGGGTGGCCAGCGCTGAGAAGCGCCGGCTGCTGGACAACCCAGAAGGGGTCGACATCAGGGTGTGGCTTCTGGCTCTCGGGGTCCGGGGGCTGCAGCCAGAGCAGGCCGTTGAGCAGGTAGAAGGTGCTGACGAAGCCGGTCACGATGCCCACGTGGAAGGCCAGCCAGGAGCCCTTGAAACCCCCCAGCATCATGCTGCCCAGGGAGGGCTTCACACAGCCTAGGGGGAGACAGTGGGTCAGGATGCTGGGGTGGGGGGCGCTGAGTGAAGCCACCAGAACAGGCGACTCTTCCCCGCACCTTGCAGCTTAATCGTTAATTAATAGCCAGGTTCAGCTGGGACAGGAGCAGAGTCCAAAGCTAAACCCATAAAGGGGCAGAGACAGAGCTGGGAAACGCCCCGCCTGCCCCTCACGGCTCCGGTGCCCACTCCCTGCCAGGGTCCAGGATCTGACCACTTTGTCCCAGCTGTACCCCCCACCTGGCCAGGATTTCTGCCCCTTCAGCACACTATCCCCCCTCCCCAGTTCCTTCTGAAACACTCATAGCCCTAAGCGAGCTGGGACAGCCCCAGGGTTGTGGCAGAGATGGGGCACTAGGAAGAGGGAAGTCAGCCAGAGGCACATTTGCCAGGAATACCCCGTCTGAGCAAACATGCCAGGAGGATGATGGGGGGCTCATCCCAGGACCTGCCCTGCTGGGCGGGGTGGCAACAAAGGGGGGGGCATAATTCTTCAGAGGGGACCCTAACCTGAGCTCCCACCCCAGGGGGATGTTAGTGACTCCAGGGGGACCCAGCCCACGGGTCTGCCCAGGTGATCACTAGCCTAGGCAGGATGTTGGCAGAGGCTATTCCACCCCCTCCACCCCTCACGGGCCCGCATCTCCCCCCACTGGACGGGTCCTGTTCTTCTGCTCCGGGGACCCCGGCCCTCTTCCGGGCTCAGAGCTGGGTCAGAAATGAGGTGGAAGTAACCCCAAACCCGCAGAGCGGTGGAGTGTGGGGGGGAAGCAGAGGCAGACAACCAGAGAGCGACAGTCGGGTCTAAACTAGGTCAATCCATCCCAATGGGTGACGCCAGGACTGTCAGGGACTCTATGGGGCTGCGCAGCCACGCATGAGGGAACCAGACCCCCCTCCACCAGCTCAAGCCTCTCCACCCCATGGTGAGCAGTGTCTCCCCCACCCAGCCCCTTTGCCATCCCTGCCCCCAAGCATCTGGGGGGAGCCGCCCCCCATCACTCACCAGGAGAGCGTAGCCCCTAGGCAGCCAACAGCGCCCCAGAGACTCCAACAGGCAGTTGGGATCCAATGAGCGCCCCAACCCGTCTCCCCCTGCCCCCCCAGGCTGCTGGGAAGGGCTAGTGGACACAGAAAACCAGAGCTGGCTGATGAGCACCTAGAGAGACAGGGAGGGGTTTCCATAGCAACAGGGGGGAGCTCTCTGCCAGCCAGATCCCGCTGGAGGGAGGGGATGGATGGACAGAGGGACAGACCCACCCAGCGCCCTTCACATGGCCCCCCTTGATCTCCTCCCCACCTAGGCCTCCACCCACCCAGTGCCCCCCCACCCAATTGCCCTCCATGCCTCCTCGTGACACCCCCATGCAGTGCCCTCCATTCCCACCCCCCGGTGCAGCCAGTATCCTTGCCCTCAAGGGACCCTCCATATGCCCCAGGTTCCCACCCCAGCATCCAAGGGGACCTCAGCCAGCACCCCCCCATCTTCTGCTCCCCCTCCACCCAGAACGCCCTCTGATTCAAGTGATCCAGATAGTCCCCAAGCCCCATCCTGCAACTTCCATCTCCCCGCTCCAGGGGTACCCCCCCACACACACACTCACACCTGGCACCTATGCTGAGCCGCCCCCCACCTTCTGTTCAGAGCTGGGCTCTTTACTCGCCAGCCCCTGGAGGGCTCAGAGCCAGGCTGGTCTCCTGTCCTTAAGTGGGACCGGTCCCAGAATTAAATTAACCCCCTGGCACCCACAGTCCAGGTTCTTCTTCTGTTTGCAGTAGGGGGCGATCCCCTCCCCCTGGGGCTGGGCTTGCAGACTCAACGAGGCCTTGTGGGCTAGAGCGGGCTCAGGAAATTGTTGCCACCACCATGCAGGGGCGCTGGTTAGCCCGACGTACCCCCTGCCTGCTCCCAGGCACCGGCAAGGCTGTGTACCCCAGCGCCGCCTGCGTCCGGAGGAACAATCCTGCCTGAGCAAGGGGCCCTTCCCAGCTCTGCTCCCTGGGAAATCCAGCCATGAGCATTCAGTGCGGCACCCCGGGGCCAGGCAGGGGGTCGGGGATGGTCCAGGGGCCCTGGAATGGGAGCCCCGATGAATTCACCTTCCCATCCGAGTGGAGCGCAGGGGCCAGGGGAATTAAGGGACAGGAGCAGAGCAAGAGAAAGGGACCCAGGGTACCCTGGGGTTGGGCACCAGGGTACAACCCTCCAGAGGGAGTGATCCTAGGACCCAAGCAGATGGGGCAGCCCCACAGCAGGGGAGAGAGGGGTGGGCAGAGAGAGATGCCCTCTCTGTGAGCAGAAGGAGGAGAACAGAGAAACCCTGGGGGTGGGGACGGAAGGGGTAAGAGGGAGAGAGGAAACTGCCAGGGAAGGGAAGGAGCATCCAGGGGCAGATGGCGGGGGGCAGATGGGGGGGGACGACTCGGAGGACGTGGGAGGGAGAGGGCGGGGGGCAGACCGGGGGACACCGGGTGGGAGTGGGGCAGAGGTGTGGGGAGAGAGAGCGGGTGAGGCCGCTCTGATCTAAAGCCCCCCAAGTCTGGGGGGGTGTCAAGGGACCCGCGGCACCGTTACCTTCCCAGGGGCGCGGCCGGACCCGCCCCGGGACCCCCAGCAAAGCTTCCAGCCCAGGCGCCCCGCAGCCGCCGCCGCCCGCGGAATCACCCAGCGCTACGTTGTATCCAGCTCGGGCATAAGGCCCCGCCCCTCCCTGCGCCCATTGGCCGCCGGGCTGCCAGCCCCCACCCCAAGCGGCTCCTCATTGGCTCAAGGATCCCCCCATACAGGTGGCGCTGGGGCAGGTTTCTTCCCCGTATGGGAGGAGACCTGGGGGGCAGACTCCCTGCCCCCCCCCGCAGATTGGGGAGGGCTACAAAGAAGGGGGAGGGGGAGTCACAAAGGGGGAGGACCCCCCCCCCGTCACGGGGTCCCCGGGCGATGCTCTGGAACTGCTCCCCACAAAGCCAGCCAGGACTCTGGGGGAGTCTCCTCTCTGGGAGCAGCCTGTCTGCAGGACACAGCTCCCCCGGCTTCCCCTCCCTGGGTCTGACCTCGGAGCCTTCAGTATCCTCTGCCCTCCGTGCACTTCCCACAGCCAGTCTGCCCAGGCAGGGTCCTGGGGGGGCCAGAGGGTCCTGCCCCCCAACTCCACAGTCAGACGGGACTCTCAACCAGCCAGTAAAACAGAAGGTTTATTAGACGACAGGAACATGGTCTAAACCAGAGCTTGTAGGTGCAGAGAACAGGACCCCTCAGCCGGGTCCATTTTGGGGGGCAGTGAGCCAGACAACCCCGTCTGCACTTCACTCCTCGTCCCCAGCCAGCCCCAAACTGAAACTCTCTCCCACTCCTCCTCCTCTGGGCTTTGTCCCTTTCCAGGGCCAGGAGGTCACCTGATTCCTTTGTTCTCCAACCCTTTAGCTCTCACCTTGCAGGGGGGAAGGGCCAGGCCATCAGGTGCCAGGAAACAGGGTGTCGGCCATTCTCTGTGTCCAGACCCCTGCACACACCTGCCCTCTAGGGCTCTGCAATGATCATACCCCCTTATCCCACCCCCTAGATACTTAAGAACTGCATAGGGGAAACTGAGGCACCCCCACACTATTCAAAGGAAACATTAAGAACAGCCCTGCTTCATCACATCTCTTCCCCCTTCGAGACTGAACTGAGTGGGGTCACTTTAGCTGGTGACCTGGGGAAGTTCAAAGCCACCAACGTTCCCATGGATGCCCCAGCATCTCTCCCGTTCCTTGGTGGGAGTTACACCAGGCCCTTCCAGTTTCACGCCCTCCCTTAGGTCGGGGGTGGTCGATAGCACTCGCATGCCGCATGTGGGAAGGTTTATGCGGCCAGTGCCCTTTTGCCACCCCAAAACCCCAGGGGTCAAACTGGGATCAGGTCTTCTCCCAGCGCTCCAGTCTGGAGGGCTGCAATTCGGGCTCTCTTGGTTAAGAGCCCCCATCTTGACCTGGTCCACAGACTGTTCACTTACAGAACCAGCATGCAGGCATCCCTTTCTCAACAACCTTGTCTCCCCAACAAGCTGGCCAAACACAGCCACTTGGTTAGAGGACTGTTTAGCTTTCTTAATAGCTTTCACTCCATCTGAGACCTTCTCAAAGCCATCCACACTGGAGCTTTCAACAGGAAAGTCAGTGGATCCATTCACAACTGAAAATTTCTGGCTGTTAGGAACTGAAACTTTCTTGATTAAATCACTTTCACACCCTTCAGTGGCAGTAAACTGCTTGCAAAGGCTCCATGAGGATTCCTTTCCCTAGGGGCTTTTCTATGCAACAATTCACCCTTCACAGAAATTCTGCCCTTACCCTCTTCACCTAGGGCTTGCTCTAGAGGAACACTTTCCTGAGCAACAACAGACTCTTTCTGGGTCTCACTTACATCCAGAATCACCTCTGGCCCATCAGGCGGATTCCTACACAATCCCACTTCAGGCAAACTCATAGACTTTCTAGATAAAAGGTCAGGAGCATTCTCCTTCCCTTTGCCACACACAAGTTCAGGAATCTTTTCCTTCTTTCCACACCCTCAGTAGGTAACAGGATCAAATCACCTTTCTGCTCTCCTTGTGCCCTGGCTAGGATCTCACCCTGATTAGACAGAGTTGCTACACCCTATCCCAACAACACACTAGCAATAGGCAAAATACAAGCACCAGAATTGTCTGGTCTCTGGGATTTTACATAGACACTAACTGGATGCGACAGGGTTCATTAGTTACAGGGCCATTCTCCCGAGCAGACACAAACTTAGGGCCATTCCCTTCCTGGGCTTTAGCTGAATCCAGAACCAACTCTTGAGACAACTGCACTATTCTCAACCATCCCAGGCTGAAAGGCCCCTTCTGTCTGCTCCACAGACAAAGAAGAGCCGGAGACACTTTCTCCTTTACCAGACACACAGCTCGGGATCTCATTCCCCTGGTCCCAGCACACAGGACTGTTCACAGACATGCTTGGAGACCACGGTAGCTCCCTCCATAGGCAAGTCAATACCCCTGACAGACACAGGCACTTTTCCTTCACTGTCCCAATTCTCCACCCAGCTAACAGGTAAGGTGCAGGGACACTCATCTGCCACTGTCCTGGCCTTCCCACCCTGCTGACTAGACAAAGCCATCAGCTCACAAGGCTGCCTAGGCTCATCCAGACTTTCCTTACCAAGCACCTTGCCACTCCCAACACATCCCCTGCCCTGCCTGTGTCTCCCCCCACTCAGCTGGGGTCTCAGCTCCCACTGTGCTCAGCGCTGCCCTTGCTGTCCCAGTGGGGGTAGGCAGCGAGCTCGCTGCTTTCCTCCCTGCATCAGAGCCAGCTTGAGCCCCCTCGTGAGCCCCCTCTCCAGAGTGCAAGGGGGCTGGGAGCATCTCTCTGTCCCACCCAGCCCCAGGGGGCTGGTTACAGGCAGGCAGGTATGCTGAGCCTAGCAGCTCCTCCCTGCTGCCAGTCAGGTCAGCTGCATTTTCATTGACCGTTTCCCTCTCCACCAATTGGTTCCCTGGATTCAAATTCAAACCCTTGGCCGTTACAGGATCAGGGCCTGGATATCCTGGAGAACTCCAATGATCAGCCAGCCAGCCCAACCCCTCCTGGGTCTGCACAGGGATCTGGGCTATAGGGAGGGCGAAGGGCTTCATCTCTGGGACCCTCACCCAGCCCCTCAGCATTTGAGGCTGCACCATCCAGGGCCTGACAATAGTTCCCTCTATCCCAGGATCTCGCCACCCCACAAATGTCTCCCCATTGACCATCACCTTCCGCTCCCACTGGGGGTCCGAGGGGCCTGGCTCCAGGAAACTCCACACAGACATATAGGTTGGGGTCAGGAGTGGGAGCCTGTCCACCTCCCCACCCATCTGGCTGACGGAGTCTATGGCCTGGGGACCCAGCAAGGGAGCTAGACACCGGGGCTGTTCCTCAGGGTCCCCCTGGTTCAAATCGCTAGCCTGCTCAAAAGCAGTGAGGTGGGCATCCACATCCCCCCCATCCTTAACCAGTCTCGACGTTCCCTGCGGAATTGGCACCCCGGGATCTATCCCCACTCACCCCTGGGAGGTCCCCTCTGCCTCTCCGCTCCACCATCGCCAATTCATGCTGCTGCTGCTTCTGTAGCTCTTTCTTGGACTCTCACTGTCTCTCACAGTCCTCTTGCGCTCTTGGACTCAGCTCCAATCCCGTCCGTCTCCAATCCCCCAATGGGCAACCCAATTGTGAAGACCCTTTTCTGGTCGGGGACAGGAGTCTTGGGGATGCCTGGCTCCCACTCCAGCTGCTCCCAGATCCTGCTATAGCCCCACTGGGGTCAGGAATCTGCTCCTTAGGGTGGTCGTCATCCTCCAGCTGCAGGATTAACTGTGCTTTGGTGAACTTTGCAATGTGCAACCCTCTCTTTCTGCACAGGGTTACAATGTCCTTCTTAAGGAGACGGTGACAGGCCCTCACTCTGCTGTCCCCAAGTTGTTGTGGACTCACAGGCCTGTGTGCTCTCAGCTCCCCACAGTTTCCAGGGAGAACCCCTCGGGTGCCAGCCCTTCTCAAGGTCACCACCTCTCGGCCAGGGTCGAGCTGCAGACCCTCTGCCCCTGGGACTGCTCACTGCAATCCCCAGGGGAACCCTGTTACTGCAAAAGTCCTTCTCTCTCCCAGGGCCAAGCTGCAGGCTCCTCCACCCCTGAGACTGCTCACCACAGTCCCCAGGGGGACCCCATTACTGCACAGTCCTTCTCGCTGGTCACACACTCCCAGGGGTTAACCGCCCCCCGAAACCACTCTGAGCCTTCAGCACTCCTTGTCCTCGTCAATCCCCCTTCATTTTACTGCTCCCCAGTCACTTACTGCAGGAAGCGCCATCCATGGGGTGTAGTACATCCCACTCCTGCCACCGGTTGTCACGGAGTCCCCGGGCGATGCTCTGGAACTGCTCCCTACAAAGCCAGTCAGGAGTCTGGGGGGAGTCTCCTTTCTGTGAGCAGCCTGTCTTCAGGACACACAACTCACACGGCTTCCCCTCCCTGGGTCTGACCTCGGAGCATTCAGCATCCTCTGCCCTCCATGCGCTTCCCACAGCGAGTCCGCTCAGGTGGGGTCCTGGGGAAGCCAGAGGGTCCTGCCCCACAACTTCACAGTCAGACGTGAATCTCAGCCAGCCAGTAAAACAGAAGGTTTATTAGATGACAGGAACATGGTCTAAACCAGAGCTTGTAGGTGCAGAGAACAGGACTCCTCAGCTGGGTCCATTTTGGGGGGCAGTGAGCCAGACAACCCTGTCTGCACTTCAATCCTCGTCCCCAGCCAGCCCCAAACTGAAACCCCCTCCAGCCCCTCCTCCTCTGGGCTTTGTCCCTTTCCAGGGCCAGGAGGTCACCTGATTCCTTTGTTCTCCAACCCTTTAGCTCTCACCTTGCAGGGGGGAAGGGCCCAGGCCATCAGGTGCCAGGAAACAGGGTGTTGGCCATTCTCTGTGTCCAGACCCCTGCACACACCTACCCTCTAGGGCTCTGCAACGATCATACCCCCTTATCCCACCCCCTAGATACTTAAGAACTGCATAAGGGAAACTGAGGCACCCCCACAATATTCAGAGGAAACATTAAGAACAGTCCCTCTTCATCACACACCCCCCTTCAGCAAAGAAATGGGGGCCCGGGATAGGAGGAGGAGGAATGGGGGGAGGCGGGCTGGGGAGCTCCTTGCCCCATAGCCGGGTGTGGTCCCACCCTACCCCCGAGCCTGTCCCCCTGCCCCATAGCTGGGTGTGGTCCCACCCCAACACCTGTCCTCCTGCTCCATAGCTGGGTGTGGGGAACATATGTTCCATATGTCCCATAGCGGGTGAGTCCCAGGCCCACTGCCCTGATGGGGGGAGGTGTCCTCGCCTTGACACCTCCTGTCTCTCTGCTGCTCACCTGGCTGGGCTGGTGGTTTTACTGGTTTGGCAGAAAATCCGTTTCCCGCCTTTCCCTGTGAAGCCAGATTGTACCTACATGAGCAGGATGGAGCCCAGCCATTGTGCAGAGTGGCTGGGGTGGAGGCATGTTCATTGGGGGGCGACCCCTCCTACCTCTGCTGACACCCCACATGCTCCAGGGCAGGATTTGATCCGCACTGGGCTGGGACCTATTCTCTGCAGGATAAATATTTGTTCTCCTTACCTGGATGAGTAGAAACAAAGAGCAGGATCTAAATTACACCTTCATCTGATCCAGTGAGCTAACCGCACACAGCAGCTGCTCCTGGGGCTGGCACAAAATGCCCTGTGCCGGGGGGGACTGTTAGCAACCCAGGATGGAGCCCTATTCCCATTGCCCCAGAACACTTGTTCACACCTGCATGCAGCGGCTGTGGGACAGCCCAAAGCATGCCCCATCCCCACCCAAGGAAGGTGATTCCTGAACTGGGCCGATGGCACAGGGTTGGATTTGCCAGCCTCAGAGACAGGAGACAGGAGGCTGGGGGTGGGTGGGAGGACAGGTCCAATGGGCAACAATAAGAGTCCTGCAGGCCCTGTCTGATCGACCCTGCCCCACCCCCAGTTCTCTATTTGCACACACAGTTGCCCACTTTGCACACAGAGCTGAAGTAATTCTGCATGGGTAAATCCGCCCCGCAGAGTGGTTAAAAGTCAACAGCCCCTTCCCGAGCCCGGGTCAATTGCACCCGCAGACGCGCTGCAAGGCTAGAAAAACAGAAAGTCGGGATCCAGCAGGACCTGGATGTGGCCTGGCTGACTAGATACCCGCAGGGGCCAGAGGGCTGATGCCAAGGATGGCATGCAACAGCCTGACAATATCCTGGTCAGACCCCTGGAAGGGCTGGGCCTGCCAAGTAGGGTTGCCAACCCTCCAGGCTTGGCCTGGCGTCTCCAGGAATTAAAGCTGAATCTTTAATTAAAGTTTATGTCATGTGGTTAAATCTCCAGGAATATGTCCAACAAAATTGGCAACCCCACTACCGAGGCCCCATAAGAGCATGTGCTTGTTCTGAGCTGAAGTGAACTTGAAACCCCTTGGGGGTTTATCCCAGAGCCCAGGCTCAGGTTTGGGTGATCTCCGGTCAGCTTGTTAGCCTGTGCGTGGATGTTTTTAATATTGTCGCTCGAGAGCTTTTCCTTTAAGGAGAAAAGCAGCTGGCTGGCATAGGGTGGCAGTCATGTCGGCTGGCACAGAAGGGAGAGCAAGCAGGGCCCCTAACCCAGGGGGACAGGGAACCGTTCAGCCTGGAGATACACCGCTCAGAAGGGAGCAAGGTGTGTTTCCAGCTGAGACAGGTGACAGCCGGGAAGCCGGGAACCTGAGGGTGGGGCCTTTGCTGGAGGCGACACACAGGTGCAGTTGCCCTGAGCTGCACCCATCTTGCAGCGCCACTGGCCTAGCTCCAAACGAGCCATGGAGGATTCTCGCTCACTAGCCCTTAGGGAGCAGAGATTAGGGGTGGGAGTGGCCAGCACAACCAGGCCCTGATCTGAGATGGTGGCCTGTCTCTCCCCCATCCCACCCCCACACATGCTCCTGGGAAACCAGCTGCTGGGAGGAGTGGGGGGAAGGGGCAAAGCAGAGGTGCTGACAGATAAAGCAAACATTGAGCCCATCCTTGTTGGAGCAATAACTGGGTAACGCCACTGTCACTACTGCTGTACAAACACCAGCTGGGTCTGAGAGGCAGCAGGGGCAGGTCCATCCCCTTCCCAGGAGCTGGTGCCCACTGGCATTGCCCCCTGCAGGGGGCACATGCAGCCAGCCACATGATGGGTGCTGACTGGAGCACTGGGCTGAGCAGAGGTGCCAAGGGAAGAGAGGTTCAGAGAGGCGCTTGGGGGTGTGTGCAGGGACCAAGGTCGATTTTGTAGGTGTTGGGATGAGGCTGCCCTGCCCGGCCATGAGCACCGGCTGGCGCTCCACAGCTGGCACCATTTAAGCCCAAACCCAAGAGGAGCAGAGCTTTGTCCGGCAGCATGTTGGGTGCAGAGGACCCATGCCAGTCTTTCCGCATCCCGCTCCTACATTGAGGAGTGAGGCCCTCACACCCCCACTGCCCATCCCCTCCCAACCCGGGGGTGGTTAATCATTTACCGAACAGGTGGCCAGGACTCTGAGCAAAGGAGGTGCCTTGGAGGGGCCCTGCGTGCTGGCTAAACAAGTGTGCAGAGCAAACAGGGAAAGGGTTTTCAGGGAACAGTTCAGTTCAGGGCAAGCTTGGGACTTGCCCTGGCCTGGAACTTCCTTATCACCTGGGACATTGTTTTCCTGCTCTTCAAACGTGGGCTGGCCAGTTACTCATCCCCACCTGCGTCAGTCAGCCTGGCTGCTGGTAAGTGCTGGGTGAGGCATACGGGCTGGAGAAAAGGTGACACTACTGGGGCCAGTGATCCACTGGCCCAAGAGGGGGGTCCCGGGGGGGAGCAGCCCCCTTGCTCCCTCTGCTGGGAAGGGCCGTGGGGAGCAAGGAAGCAATTCCCTGTGTGGTGGGGAGATGACAGACCAGAGCAGGCCTGGAGGTGGGAATGGAGGCAGCCTACGACTCAAGGACGCAGAAGCACCAAGGGATCATCCTGCTTTCCCCTTGCCTGCTCCCAGGTCTTCAGAGTAGAATGGGCTTTCCTACCCATCCCACTGGGGCACGTCTGGGAGAAGGGCAACAGCTGGCCAGCACCAGGGGCATAAAATGAGACAGAGAGCGAGGGATCCTGCTTCCACCTCCATCCGAGGGAGCGGTGGGGGGAGGCGGCAGGATGGGGGGGCTGCATGGAGCAGGGGTGCCATCAGCTGCCTTTGACCTCCGCATCCGAGCGACCAAGGCAGCAGGCAGATCCGCCGCAGAGGGCAGCGCTCGCAAGCAGGGAGGTTGGAGGAGTGGCTGGGTCCTACCCTGCATGGCCTCCCATGAGCTAAGCAGGGGTAGGTGCCACCCCAGCATCACTCCCTGCTTGCAAAGAAGCAGGGCCAAGACTGGCAGGGGAAGGGAAGGATGATTTGCTCGCTCCCCCTCCCCCATATCATTCCCCTCTGGGGGGTAGATGGGTTCTGGCCTAGTCCCCCCCCCCAGCCCCAGCCACTTGCAGCACCTCCATGGAGCAGAAACCTGGCTTTGCAAATGATTCCCCACCCCCCCGCCATCACCCTGTAAAGATCACGCTGCCACAACTCAGACAGGTGCTGCCACCTGTTGCCAGACCATAGCACTGTGTGCACACCTGCCTTGGCGCCTTCTTCGCCCAGAGCCCTCAGGTCACTGGCAGCCGCAGCCCCTGGTGCCTGTGCAAAGGGAAATGCCAGGGCAAGACCCCAGCCACAAGCTGCCGCTGCATCGGATTCATTTGCCCAGAGGCCGGTGAGTTACATGAAAGGCCGAGGCACGTGTCATTCTCAGATAGCTGGGAGACCCCGGGGAGCCGGAATGTGTCTCACTCGAGATCAGGCCAGTTAGGGAGCAAGGGGGCATCAGCGAGGAACATGAGGGCGTCCCGGTTCTGAGCCGGCCTGTGGGAATTTCAGCCACGAAACCGGGCTGCATCCCAGCCAGCCTTAGATGAATGAGCTGCAAGCGGGGGTCTGGGGGCCTCCCTGGTGTAACTGCCCCCTGGTAAGGTCCAAAGGGGTGGGGACCAATCCAGGGTTGCTCGCAAGGGGCCCACACGATGCAGCGGGAAACGCTCACTTCCAGATGGCGCGAGGCCTGACAGCCCAGCAGGAACACAAGCCGCTCCGGTGGGCAGCTCGCGGCCCCACCGCTGTAAATTAGACACAGGAAATGGATTAGTCCAGCCTGGTTTATTGATACAAATTGGATCATGGATGCTTTTCCCCCCTTTCCCTGGGGAAGTGGGGTCCCCCCACCCTGTCCAAGAGGGGGCAGGGGCTGGGGAGACCTTTACCTCACAAGCGGAGGGAAGTAAAGTGAATTGTCTCGTTAGGAGAGAGGATGGATGGGCTCAGCCGCTGCCACAGGCAGACAGAGAACCAGGGTGAGGTTTCGTTAACCCTCTGCTCCCCCGGCTCCTGCGCACGGCTATGCTCCCACCCCAGCAAGGAAGAGCTGCCCCAAAACAGAGGGGGCTCACGTCCCCCCGAATGGCCGGGGAGTTCCAGGAAACAACATGGGTTCCTGGCAATGATGGCCCCAGCTGTGCCCTGAGCCCAGCAGGGCAAGGAGAGCATGCTGGTTAACGACTGATGCAAATGAACTGAGCCCCCACCCCTGGCCCTGGGGAGGCGACCAGCCATGCTGCCCAGCTGCATCATAACCCCTGCCAGGTTTAGCAGTGGAGTGGGAGGAGCTAACCAGGCCAGACCCCGCCCCCAGCTCCGGGCCAAAACCTGCCAGCAACTGCAGGCATTTCTCCATGTGCGGGGGCCCTCCAAATGCCAGGGGCTCCAGCTCCGCCCTCCCTTTGCTCAGGCACCGCAGACACATGGGGGAGATCCCCACGCCCATGGTAGCCCAGCCTGACCCCCTGCCCGCCCAGCCCAGCCTGCGTGGGGCACCCCTGCAGCAGCCTGCCCCTGCCACCTGGCCTCTCCGCCGGGCGTCCGGATCTATGAAATGTGGAGGCCCCAGAGCCCCTGAAGTTTGGGCCCCTGCTCCCGAGGGAATGGCCAGCCAGCAGAGCCCCCATGGTTGGGGACTCACCATTATTCTCATGGGGAGATGGGTTGGTGAATGGACCCCGCCAGCATGTGCTAGATGGGTCACACGGGTGCAGATGCAGCCCACGCCCACCCTTCCTCGAAGGGATCAAAGAGGATGCTCCCACCGTCCGTTACGATGGAAATCAGTCAGTCCCTCTCCATCCTCCTAGCAGGAGCCATCCCCGACAGAGCCCCCCACCAGCCTGTGGGGACAGGAGGGATAAGTACCCCCCAGCCCTGAGCGCTGATAGGGGCCAGGCCCTGCTGGGCATCCTCTGGAGAGGAGCCATGGTGCCTTGGTTACTAGTCGACAGGGTGACCAGATGTCCCTATTTTAAAGGGACAATCCCAATATTTGGGGCTCTCTTATGTAGGTGCCTCTTACCCCGCCACCCCCCATCCTGATTTTGCACACTTGACTGGTTAGGTGACCAGACAGCAAGTCAATGGGAGATTGGGGGGGCAGGGGGAGGGGGTGTTGCAGGCAATCGTCCGGTGCCTGCTCAGAAATCCAGCTCCTCCGAGTCGGTGCCGCCGGCCGCTGGCGCCTCCTCCTGCCGCTGCCCCCACACAAAGCGGTAGTTGTCCTCCAGCTCCTGCTGCCGCCTCTGCTCCTTGTGAGCTTCTTCCGTGCCCTGGATCTGGAGAGGCAGAGAGCAGGGGCCCATGGAGGGACTGGGTGGAGATCCCACAGGCCGACCCTCCCACCACCAGCAGGGAGCTCTGCTCCAGGCCCCAGTCACCTCCCGCCCTAGCCCAGGGGAGGAGGGCTCTGCCCCGTAAGGCTGGGCTCCAGGAAGAGAACCGCGATGCTGACAAGAGGGAGGGTAAAGCTGGGATCACTGGCTGCTGGGGGACAGGAGTATCTGGGGTCAGGCTCCCTGATGGCACCAGCTGGAACCTGGAGCAGGGAAAGCCCCAGAGTAGATTGGCCACAGTGTCTGGGGAATCAAGACTTCGGGGGCAGAGGAGACCTGTCTGCTCTGTGTGGGGGCCCTAGCTCCCGCTCACTTCCCCGATACAGCTGTGTAGCTGGCTCATGCCGTTGTCCCCAGAGGTGCTTGCATTTCTGAGGTATCTAGCTGTTGAGAAGCAAGAAGGCTGTGTAGGTGAACGAAAGCAACGTCAGGACTCCTGGCTTCCATCCCCAGGTCTGCCACCTACTCACTGGATGGCCTGAGGAAAAGTCACTTCCCTTCTGTGACTCAGTTTTCCCCATGGGATCTGCCTTGCATGGGGATTAATTCAGTAGTGGCTGCGGAATGCTTGGATGCAAGAGGCAAAGGCCCTGCCCACAAGCCACAAAGGCCCCGCCCCCGTAGCATTAGACTTGCTTTCACCAGGATATTGAAGAAAATGTCTTTGAGGTTCTTGGTGTCCTCATCCGACAACCAGTGCGTATCGTCCTCATCCCCGAAGCCCCCCGTCGTCACGATTTTGATCTCAATTTTACCTGTTGATCAGTGCCGTAAGCGTTAGCCCTGGTCTAGGCTCAAAGTTTGATTCAACAGCTCCAGCGCTCAGGGGTGTGAAAACTCCACACCCCTGAGCGCCGCAGCTATGCCAGCCTAGCCCCCAGTGTAGACATGGCGGGGCTGACAGGAGAATGCTTCTGTCCATCCAGCTGCTGCTGTGTGAGGAGGGAAGTTTCTCCAGCTTATGCCCATATAAGTTTGTTAGTCTCTAAGGTGCCACAAGGACTCCTTGGTTTTTTTCCTGATAGAGAGTAACACGGCTTCCGCTCTGAAACCTGTCGGAAGACAGGCTACTGGGCTAGATGGACCTTTGTTCTGACCCAGTCTGGCCATTCTGAGAGTCCCAGAAGACAGTCTCATAAGCAAACTAGGGAAAATCAGGTCTAGATGAAATTACTAGAAAGTAAAAAGACTGTACACAAAAGAGAAAAAAAAAAAAAAAGAGTACTTGTGGCACCTTAGAGACTAACAAATTTGAGTATAAGCTTTTGGGAGCTACAGCTCACTTCATCGGATGCATTCAGTGGAAAATACAGTGGGGAGATTTATATACACAGAGAACATGAAACAATGGGTGTTACCATACACACTGTAAGGAGGAGAGTGATCACTTAAGATGAGCTATTACCAGCAAAAAGAAAAGGAGTACTTGTGGCACCTTAGAGGCTAACATTTATTTGAGCATAAGCTTTCGTGAGCTACAGCTCACTTCATCGGATGCATGAAGTAAGCTGTAGCTCACGAAAGCTTATGCTCTAATAAATTTGTTAGCCTCTAAGGTGCCACAAGTACTCCTTTTCTTTTTGCGAATACAGACTAACACGGCTGCTACTCTGAAACCTGTCATTATTACCAGCAGGAGAGCTTGGCTGGAGAGCATGCTTATAAAATGCGCAGATGTCGCCAAGCTGGCAAGGGGTTGCTAGCACTAGGGAGGGAAGTATTCGAATACAAAACATCGCCGTCAAATTGAAGGACTGGTCTGAATCCAACAAACTGAAATTCAGCACGGATAAGTGCACAGTGCACTCGATTTTCCCACGCTTCCCGAGTGCACTGTGCACTTGGGAAGCGTGGGAAAACTAAATGCACAGCTACAAAATGGGGATTAAGTGGCTAGGCTGAAAAGGATTTGGGGGTTAGAGCTGATCACAAGTGCAGCATGAGTCAGTGTGACGGAGTGGTAAGAAAGGCTAATATTCTGGGGTGCATTAACAGACACATCAGATGTAATGCACGGGGGTGGGAGGGTGTTGTCCGGCTCTATGAGCTGGAGTACTGCATCCAGTTCGGGATGTCACACTTTAGGGGGCACAAACTGGAGAGAGTCGAGAGGAGAGCAACAAAAACGAACAGGTTTAGAAAACTTGACCTGTGAGGACAGGTTAAAAACCGGGCACATTTAGTCTTGAATTAAAAAGAGCTGAGAGAGGACTGGATGATGGCCCCTAGTGTATCTGGGGACTTATCGAGAGGACCCATCGATCCTTCTGCAAATCCACGGAAGGTAGGACAGGAAGAAACAGGTCTGATCTATACCAAGGGAGATTTAGGTCAGATGTCAAACTCAAAGAGAAGATCGGCTCTAGGACAGGCTCCCAAGGAATCTCATCCTTGGAGAGTGTTAAAATCAGGTTGGACAAAGCCCTGGCTGGGATGGTCACTGGTTTATTTGGTCCTGTCTCAGTGCCAGGGGCTGGACTCTAAATGACCTCTTGAGGGCCCTACAATTACCAACAGAGCCTCTTATATCCCTGGGTTTATTCAGATTCCCCCAGTAACCACAGTCCAACTGCTCCTGCCCTTTTAGGGGCCCCAGTTCCCTTCTCCTCAGGGCCGACCCTGCACCAGCTCAGCCCCCTCTGGACGTGGCTTGTGAGACGACAGAAAGCGATCACTAGTGAATGGCCTACAGTAGCCCCTTCCCCTCCACCGGCAGGCCCTGGTCCCTGCCCTCGGGAGCTCCGATCCCCAGCCCCCTGGCATAGCAGTACCCTCCTCTCTGGCCAGCATTACCTTCTGCTTTCAGGCCCTCTCTCTCCAGCAGGTCCTTAACCACATTCTCAATGTGTCGCAGCTGGGGGTTCTCGCTGCCCATCTCTCTCACCCTCAGCTCCTTCTGCAGGGGGCTGCCTGGCTTTATCCTAGTGACCCTGACCTTCACATGCCCGTCCGAGTCGGCCTCTGAGACAGAAGGTTACAGAGAGGGGTTTCAGTGCCCAGGGCTGGCACCACGGGGGGCAGGCGGCTCTGTGCGCTTTGGGAGCTATGGCCGAAGCTGTCACTGTTCACGGGTGCGTAAGTGCAGAGGCCAGGCCACTGAGGGCAAATGCTGACAGTTATGGCCCCACTTTGCCAAGCTGCCTGGGGTTCCCACCCCATTTGGGCATCCCCCTCCGGGATTCCCGCTGGTGTTATGCAGCCCCAAGTGGCCATCAGAAAGCACTTCCCAAGGCTGGTGGTCCCCCTGCCCCCGGGCACTGTGTTCCGGTGTGAGAAGCAGCAATTCCAACCCCTCTGCTCAGCTCCGAGCATTGTACAGGGTTCAGTCCCACTGCTGCCCCAGCCCGGACACCATCCCCAACTCTCCTGTGGGAGATCTACCAGGGGCAATGTCCTGCTGCACAGAGAGAGTGATCCCCAAGCTCAGCTTCAGAGACTGGGGGGTGGGAGGGGAGGGCAGAAGGGAGCTCTGAGCAGCCCTGATGCAAAGAGTTCCCCAGATGGGGCTGGGCCTGGGCCAGATTTCCAGACACTACACCTTTAAGTGCACACCATCGCACCCCCTTAAAAGTGACATGGGCAGAGCAGCCCAGGGGTGGATCTAAGCAGCCCAAGGAATCAAAGAACCACACACACACCCCGGAGCATACCAGCTGCTTGCTTATCCAAGTGGTTCGCACTGCTCCTGGCTGAGTCTCCCTCGCCCTCCTCTTCCTCCTCCCCTTTCTTGGGCGCTTTGCCGCCATCCAGCTTGTCCATCAGCTTGTTGAGGGTGGAGGCCAGTGACTTGGAAGCGTGGTTCCGATCAAACTCGCCCTTCAAGCCCTCTGTCTCCAGCTCCTCCTCCACCTGGGAGCAGGTGCCATTACCTCCGCAGGCCAGGTCGAGGCAGAGCAGCGATCTGACCCCGCTGATGCCAGTCCAAGCCCTCACGGCCTTCCCTCAACAGCGAGGGCACCTTGCCCTCTGTCCTGGCGCACAGCGGCTAGGGAGTACCATACTGGTGTGGCTCCGTCGCCCCCTAGTGACTAGAGGCAATACTGCCTCCAAACCTGATCCCTTCGCCCAAGCAGTTAAAGCCAGAGGTTCGGGGATCACGCCCCAGTGACCTCACCAGTGTCATGGCTACAAGTAACGGTGCCAAAGGAAGAGGGAGGGAGAGGCCACTGGGAGCCTGGCACTGGCAGCAATATCCACATGCCTGTGGGGCATGAACACTTCCCGATGCCCTCAGGATGGGCAGCCGGCACATGGGTCTCCCTGCATGGCAGGGAAGGGTGCTGCCCATGCCCTAGCAGCCATCCCGACAGCAGCGAGGGTCTGTGCCCAGCAGTTGGGATCTGGCTGCACCCCAGGGAGGGCAGAGAGGAGACGGGGCTGGCAAGAGGGGACACCCTAGTGCCAGGGATGGGGGGTGGGAGGGAGGAAAGTGGGGAGGCAGGGGCCACTCCCTCAGTCTCACCTCATCAATGATGTTGTCGAACTGCTTCTCCATTTCCATTTTCACCTCCTCCTTCAGCTTGGTCCGCTCCGAGCTGGGCAGAGGGATGTCCTCCAGCTCCTCCTCAAACTTCCCCAGCAGGTCGTTGTCCTCCTCGTCATCATTCTCCTCTGGGAGCTCGCTCCCAGCTGCCGGAGCCTCCTCGGTCCTCGGGGCCTCCTGGCTTTTCTCCAACTCGCTCACCTTCTCTTTCCCCTGGGGGGAAACAGGCATCAAGACACTCCCCACCCTCAACGTGTTAGAATGGCTCCACGGGGTCGGACCAAAGGTCCCGGTAGCCCTGTATCCTGTCTTCCAACAGCGGCCAATGCCAGGTACCCCAGAGGGAATGAACATGAATCTCTCTCAGAGCTGGCCTGTGTAGTCAGGGAGGGTTAGCATCCCAGAGGGGGAAACTGAGGCACAGAGCAAGGCCAGGACCAGTTCACATTAACAGAGGGAGTCAAAGTCAGTGCTAGAACAGGCCTGCCCCCGAGCCAGGAATCCAGTTGTTAACACTCATTACCTAGGGTCAACAGGTCACCTGCCCATGAAGGGTGAGTGCTGTGGGCTAAAGGCACCAATGGAGAACACCACACCAGGCCCCCCCATGTACCTTCTTGGTGCTTTCCTTCAGCGCCTCGATAAACTGGACTAGATCCCCCGGGCTCCGGATCACTTTGAAGTGGATTTTTTGCTGGAAATCTGAAAGAGGCCAGAGAAACAGGAACATCTGAGGCTCTGTGCTGGAAAGAGCCATTCCCCTCCCGGCGCATGTAGATCCTGCCCCTTGCCGAGACGGTTCTGAAGGAGAACCGGGCAGAGCACCCTTGGGATTCCCACAGGGGCACAGATTTTAACCTGCAATGTCCCAGAGCGCCAAGCACTCTGCCAGTGAAGGTTCATCCGATCACTCAGGGAGCTGATGTGCCAGCTCCAGCCTCCTGGCAGAGCAGGAAGAGATGTCCACGTGTGTTTTATCAGGGCCCTAAAACGGACTGGTGGCTTCATGGCCACTGGTTTGAGCAGCACATCCGAGATCAGGATTGCAAATCACAGTAACACTCAGTAGATGTTCTTTGGCTTGTTATTGCCAAATTTACGCCCCGACACTGGAGCTGTGCCAGGCAGATTCCCTGGAGTTTATGCTTGGGTTTCAGCCCCCCATCCCCTTGTAGGGTCAAAAACATAAGGGCACATCTACACTGAGACCACAGGGTGTGATTGTAGCTGACATACACTGCTCTGAGACGCTGAGCTGGCTAGGTTAAAGCTAGCTCAGGTATGTCTACACACCCCACGACTGCAGGGTGGATAACCCCCTTCCCCAGAATAGCCTAGGGTGGGACAGAATACCCTAGGTCGGACTGGCTTCCCCCCCAGGATCCCTCACAACCTCCCCTGTGGAGTTATGGCCCAGAGAGGTTTGTCCCAGGACTCTATTAGACACTCACCAGCCTGGTGATCATCTGCCGGCTTCACAACGTACTCATCCTCCTGCAGCGGGGAGGAGAACAAGAGTTTAGAGCGACACAGGGGACTCCAGGCACAGCTCCCCCAGGGACGGGGGGGGGGGGGAAGAGGGGGAATTACTCAGACATGACTGCACCAGCTACAGCACCAGGGAGCCGCACTCCTGATTTGCCAACCGCAAAGCCACTGCTGTTTAGCCTGGCCTCGGTAGGACAAGGCAACAGGGCAAACTGCTCCCCAGCAGAGCCCCCTGGGGTCCCACAGGAGAGCGCCTGGCTGGGGCAGAAGGGAAGACAATCCACGTGCTGCTCAGCAGTGACACGCGGTGGCAGACCCAGGATCACTACAGGAGTTGGCGGGGGCTCTGCATCAGCGAAGTGAGGGGGAGCTGCTGCCCCCACCCCATGAAGTGCAGAGCCTTGACACAGCTGCCACTGACCCCAGGCCCCACCCCAGGATGAGACCAGGGGGAGCAGTGCCTGGCATGGCTGCGCCAGCTTCCTGGCTCAGACTACAGCAAGCCAGCAAAGCCAGAAGTGAGACCGTGTGTATGGGGGGCACAGGACAGAGCTATTACCTTGGTGTGGTCCAGCAGGTCGCCTGCCCTGAGTGCTCTACCCCCGAAGTCAGTGTCTTCCCCCGGGTCAGCTCTGGAGGTTTCCCTGGGAGCGGCTGGCACAAACCAAGGAGAAAACGTCACCGCGGAGCCGATCCACGCAGCTAAAGTCCTGGGGAGGCTGCAGAAGTGCTCTGGGCTCCGGGACAGCCTCAGGCCCTTGCGAGAGCTTCCCACGTTCCCCAGTCTCACGAGCCTAGGCAGCCGGGAGCCCTCCATCTCCCTGCAGCCACCCTCGACGGGAGCAGGATCTCGCCCCAGCCCGCCCAGCTGTTTCGCTCTCCCACAGTGCCCACGGCACCTAGTCAATACTCAGCGCGGTGGCTCCTGAATGCGGAGGGGAAGGCGCTTGAGCCACATGGCCCCACCCACCAGATCCTCACGCGCCTCCACAGGGGTGTGAGGGGACGCCCGTTCCCTTTCGGCAGGAGGCTGGCGGGGCCCCCTGCCAGGCGCACGGCCCATCGCACCAGGAGATCTCAGCAGAGAGCCTGAGCCCGGGCAGCGGACAGGGATCACGAGCACCCAGAGATCAGTGCAAAGAAGCTCCCATACCGTCTGCTTCCTGCTCCTCGTGGAGGGGGTGGGCTGGCTCCACACCTTCTGGGTGCTGGGTGGCAGGGTTGGGATCACGCTCGTTCCACAGCCTCGTGTCCAGGGTCTTCAGCTCCTCGGAGAGCTCTTCCACCTTGCGCTTGGTGTCAACTGCATTGGCCAGCGTAGAGGGGATTTGAATCACCACAGAGGCCCTGCCCACCCTGGGGAAGGAGGGGGCGGGGCAGCTCGAGAACCCGCCCAACCCTGGGGGGAGGAGCAGCCCGAGAACCCGCCTACCCCAGGGGTGGGACAGAAAGGGGGAAGCCTGAGGGAAGAAGGAGGAGGGGGGCCAACACCAGGGTGGGGAGGAGGGGGCGGAGCAGCCCAAGAACCCACCCACCCCGTGGGAGGAGGAGAGGGTGGGGCGGCCCAAGAACCCACCCTACAGATGGTTGGGATCTGCTGGGCTGAGACAAGCCCTGACATGAGCTGCTGTTGCAGGCCCTGGGAGGGGCTCAGATTTAGACCCGAGTCCTTCAGCCCCCTGCCCCCCCCAGATACTCACACACTTGGGCTTGGACGTAGTCCACATACTGGGCCGGGCTCAGGGCTGGGTGGCAGCGGATGGCCTGGGGGGTAGCCGTGGAGGGCGGTCGCAGGAAGGGGTGGTGGCAGATGCGGGTGGTGTGAATGGTCAGGACGTAGGAACAGGACTGCGGCTCGTCCACCCGGGCAATGTAATCCCCGGAGCCCTCTTCGCACAGGAACTGCCGCCGAGGGGAACAGGGTTAAGGTGCCCTGGGGCTCTCGGAGAGTCCCGCGGGGCCTGCCGGTCATCCTGCCATGCCCGAGGGGCTCGTCCGCCTCCACCCCTTCCCCCCCCCACGGAAGCCCCCCCTAGTCACTGCTGGCATTTTAAACAGCGGAGAACCCAGGCCACAGAGAGAGGCTGCCCAGCCCCCCTCTGCCTTCTGGGAGTCTCCCCGGCTCACCTGAACTCCAGAGAATTGACACCCCACTTACCCTGACTTCAGCTTCCCTGGGATGCCCGCTCAGGTCACACTTGGAACCGTTGCCGTACATCTGGCTGTGGTAGCGTTTGAGTCTGTGCCGTTTCGAAGCCTAGGAAGGTGAATTTTGGATGAGAGCATTAAAGCTCCCAACTTCACGGTCCACACGGAGCTGGGCTGGGGGCTGTCTCCGGGGATCTCAAAGCACCCCACACACCAAGCCACTCAGCATCCTGGGAGATAGCTGTCCCATTTTACAGACAGGAAAACTGAGGCAGCTAAAGTTACTTCCCGGGTCACACAGCGAGTCAGTCCCCGGCTCTGCCCAAAAGGGCCCACTGTCAGGAGGGAAGAGCTTGCAGGGACTTATGGCAGAATTGCGTGCCCTGTTTGCTAAGCCAGCACTAGACAAACCCCCAGCCAAGCCCACCTCCCTTCTCCCAAACCTAGAGCACCGGGGGGGGGGGGGGGGTCACACTTCAGCACGGTGCAGGAGTCCAAGAAGCACCAACCTTTGCCGTCTCGTTGTCCCAGTCAAACGCCGACTGATAATACCCAAGGTAGAGGATGTCTCCTTTAATTTCAGACTCTGGGAAACAAACGGCGACACAGAGCGACCCACGTTAGAGCGCGCTAAACCCCTGGGGGGCCCCAGCGGGCAGAGACACCCTCCCAGGAAGGGTGGCCAGTGGCTCCATCACTCGCCTGGAACTCGGGACACTGCTCTGCCCCAGACTTCCTGCAGGACCGTGGGGACAACAGCATTGCCTGCCTCAGTGTGAGGACAAACCCACTGGAGACATGGTATCAGGAGTCCTGTTAATACCTCACCCTGACACGGTATCCTGGCCCAGATCAGGTTCAGGGGAAGGGCTGGATGCTGGCCCAGTCTTTGGGGGTAAAACCCCTTTTGCTAAGGGCACCTCACCGAGATCAAACACCGAGCGTCCTCTGCCTGTGCTGCACCCAAGCGCCCCGCACGGAGATGCTCGGCAGCTGCGTTGGGTGTGTCACTTTCCACCCAAAGGAGACCTAAGGGGGCCACCCCTTGTGCAGCTGGTAGAGGGGGTCAGAGGTACAGTGAGCCCACAACTGTGACAGGGAGCCCCAGAGGGGGATTGGATACAGGATGCTACGGGGGTGGGAGGGGATCTAGTGAAAGTGATCACAGCAGAGAAGCCACAGCCCCTGTGCCCTTTATCTACTGTCATCTACCTGGGCACAGCTGAGGCTGGCACACCAGGTTCTTTCATATCCCGAGCACTGAAATTGGGCAGCTTTTCCATCTCCCAGCCAAACTCACTGAGCGAGCCCAGGCCAGTCACCCTCAGAGATGAGCGGCTGGACATGTTCTCGGGTGAGGGTGCCTTTATAAATCCACCCGCCACCCTCACGCACCCCTGCTGCTGGGGCCCAGCAAACAGCCAGGGGACGTGGCAAGGCAAGGGTTACCTTCGACGTGGTATTGCTGGATGTGTTTCCCATAGCAGAACTCATATGTCCACCAGTCCTTGGTCTGGGAACAAGGCAGCGGCAACAGGGTTAAGTTCAACGAAGTCCCCGCACCCCAAAACCTTCACACGCACCCCAAAACCTGCCATCGGCCACATCCCCAGCCAAGATCCTATGGAGCCCGGAGATCACTCCAGCACTGGTTGGAGCAAACCCATCCTCCAGTCCAGGCCTCGTTGCAGGCCATGCCCATGAGGGACAGCAAAGCCACGGTGGCTCTGTCCAGCGAGCATTTAAAGCTACAGCCCGGAGATGCAAACCCTTGGGCCTTTCCTTGCTCCGCCCGGGATCTCCCAACTGTTTGCATTCTGAGGGAAGCTCTCACACCAGCAGCCAGGCCCCCGGGGAGAGCTGACGCTGGCTGTTGCTGGGCCAGTCGTGGGGGCCAGTCGTGGGGGGACACCCTGCATGTTACCGGCTTGCTGAGATCAGGTGCTCTGGACTGACAGCTCAGCGGGGAGACAGCTGTGGCACCCCCACAGAGGAACCCCTGAACATCAGCCCCCTCAGGACAGGGGGCCAAGAAGATGGACGCAATTCCCTCAGCCTAATTAACAGCCGCCATTTCTGAGAACGGCAAAGGAGGGAGGCTGGGAAAGGGTGGCCAGCGAGCCATAGACCCGAAGGTGGGCACCACAATCCCTCGGCCCCCTGCATTCCTCAGTTCTGCTCCTGGCCCCCAGTGTGCGTTGGCAGGCTCACCTTTACAAGGCAGGGAGCAGCCTCCATCGGCCTCAGCAGATCCGAGATCCCCAGCCCATGGTAACTCTGCGGCGGCTCCTCGCCATCCCGGTGGATCCTCACGGCGGCGGAGGGCAGGCGGCACTCATACGTCTGCTTGTACTTGGAAGAGACGATCACCACGTCCTCCGACTTGCTCTAGAAAAGCGTAGGTGGCAAAATCAGCGAAGGAGAACAGGGCCCACGCGAACAGCAGCTCTCCACACAGGTGCGGCCGGCCCGGGCACTGAGGGCTACAGCCCGGAACGGGATGCTGACAGCGGGCAATCCAGGGCTGCTAATCTTAGCGAAGGTCCCATGGAGCAAAAAGGTGCCACCCTGGTAGCTAGATGCTCTGCCTTTTTCTTGTTCCTGCCATACCAGGATTTCATTAACCCTCCGGCAGCGTGAGGAGCATGCCCCCCATTTTGCAGGCGGGGGGATTAAGGCACAAAGGGGTGACATAACAAAGGTGTCCAAGTCAGTGGCAGGACTGGGAATAGAACCCAAGTCTGCTGGCTGCCCCTCGGCCAATCTGAAAGGAAAGATTCTTTGGAACCCAAAATCCTCCCTGAACCCAGCCCGAAAGCTGGCTCTTCACCATTCACCGCGGCGGCTCTGGCTGCAGGAGAAAGTGGCTCTGCTTAGCTGCAGCTGTCCCCCTGAACCCATTTAAACAGGTGCAATCCCCAGTGTGGAGGCTGCAATCCATTCCTAACGGCCTCAAGCTAAACTGGAACAAGCCGCCCTGAAATTGAAAGTGGAGCGGCTGCGAGGGAGTTGGCACCAATTTCGCTACCCTGCTTTGACGACGCGGCTTTCGTTAAGCCTGTGCTGAGAATGTCAATTCTGAGAGTCAGTGTTGCTAGTGGGTAGAGCACTGAATTTGAACTCAAAAGACCCAGGTTCTAGTCCAAGCTCTGCCAGCGACCTGCTGGGTGACCTTGGGAATGTCACGTCCCCGCTCTGTGCCTCAGTTTCCCCATCTGTGAAACCAGGTTAGAGACACTGACCTTTGTAAGCCATTTTGAGGTTGGCCGCTGAATGGCGCTAGGTAAGAGGTAGGTATTATTTCCGACAGGACTCTCTTCACGTGGCATACGTACAGACCCATCACAACGGGGCCCAGCTTACTTTGAAACTTGCCCCATTCCAGTTCAGCCAACCTCTGCTTGTCAGTGCCAGGGGAAGCATGGGACTATCGGCGCCAGTGCGCCCATTCAGAAAATGCCCCGCTTGTAGCAGTGGCTCTCACCTGGCTATCCCCGCAGGACACACCAGGTCTATCTGATGCTGCGGGTTTTAGGCTGTGGTGGATCTCATAGGTGGATTTGTAACTTGTCCACTGCCCCCGGCAAAGGGGCTGTCCCTCTCTGCACTGTCCTTGATCAGAGCAGGAAGGAGTCCAGTGGGCGCGAGAGAGGGCATGCAAACAGTGGAGGTTAAAGTGCAAATGTGCAATGGGTGGCGTTGGCAGAAGCATCATGCCCCAGGAGCAGCTGACGCCAGGCGGTTCATTTAGCGCCTGTTTCAAGTTTCCTTGGCAGCTTTGCCATGTAAATGCAGCTCCCGCCACCTCCCCTTTAGGGAGCTCCTGAGCACAGGAGGTGGGAAGTCAAGGCCCAGCCCGGGAGATCCTTAAAAACAAATGAGAGGTGTCTCCATTAGCCTCAGGCTTGGCCGTCTCAGGAGCAGGGGTTTTCTTGAGACTCTGGGGCAGTTTTAGCGGGGGGAGGCTTTTTGGGTTGTTTTGACTCTGCCCTCTTCCCTGCACCAGCCGCCTATTTGAACCCTTCCCGACCCGGAGCTGCTGCTCTTCGGGGCCACTGGCAGCAGAGCTGGCTGGGAAACAAGGTCTTCTAAATGAAAGAGGGTTTTATTGAGAATCGGGCATCAGGGGAGCAGCTCCACAAAGTCCTGGCTTCACGCAGTCCCATGGCCCAAGGAGCAGGCTACGGTCATGAGGGTAAAAGGTAACGAACCCAAATAGGCTACTTGGCACCTAGAGGAAACCATCTCCCCTTGGGTATCAGCCAGAGGACACTGGGGGTCATTTGAGAGCAACAGTCCCTCTAACACCAAAGGTCCTGACCTCAGGACACCCCCACAAGCCTTGCTAAGGCCCCCTTTGCTCAGGGGTCAGCTCCCAGAGTAAGGGATCTGGGCCCGGAAACCTCCCCCCACCTTGCTGGGCTGGCTAATTCGGGCAGCCACCGGCAGGATTCTGAAGCGCTTCAAAACTCCCCTCCCCCCCCCCACCGAGTTGCAGCCCCCTCTGGGGCAAGGATCAGCAGTGCTTAGCACCCTGCACACAGGTGGGGAAGCTCGGCGGAGGACTCCAGTGCCAACCCCTGAGCCAATGCATCAGTCCGCACGGCAGTGCACTAGGACCACCAGGGTACCAGACAGCCCAAAGATCCGCTTCTGCTTTTAGTAAAGAGAAGTTTTGGTTTCCATGCAACCGCGGAAGTGTAGGAGAGACAGCTCAGCCTCGGAGAGAGAAGCAAATCTAGCCAAGAGAAGCGCTACAAGTCGACTCGACAGGCAGGCAGGCATCTAGAAATACACAGCCTGCCATGGAATTACCAACCCACATCAACCATCACACCTCCCCCCCCCCACACACACACCTTTCCCCAGCCTTTGTCTGATTTCTGCTCCCATTTTTCAGGGCAGGAGCTGCACCACCTCCGTATGCGTTCACCCCTGGCGAGCACCGCTCCAATCTAAAGAAATCTTCAGGCACCAAGACGCATGGGCTTTATTATATATAGCCCAGTAGCAGCTACAGACCTCAGCCAAGATGGCAGCCCCATTGTGCAACCCACAGGGCAAGCCACAGTCTCTACTCTGCGAAGATAAAGGGCGAGAGAACCGGAGTACTGGGGAACAACGCACAAAGCAATTCAGGCCTTGCCCTACGAACAGATTTTATTCTAGTATGACTACTTTGGTTACGGGCAGCGATTTCTTCTTTACCAAAACAGTCTGACCCATATGACCCCTTCAGCAGATGCAGTCATACTGGCACAGCTTATGCCCTTAAATTGCGTCCACACTGGGAAGGACGGGGTGCAACACGTTACCAATACCTGTATCATTTGAACGGTTCACTACCCAACTCGTGTGTTTAGATAAGGCCTACGCGACTTGCCCGGAGTCATAGGACTCGTCTTCGAGTTTCTGCCAAAGCAAAGTAGCCATGTGCAGATGAGCTGGCTCTAGTATTTACAAAGCATGAAGTGCCCAAAATAACGTGCAGGGTGACCCATTAGATTCCTTTCCAGCACTTTAGTAGCTGACGGGAAGCTTTCAGGATGCAAACACAAGCCAGTTTTCCAAACAGATGCTTTTAGCCCAAGTCTCCCTCTGGGCCAGCGCTGTGCACGAAGAATCAGGTGGCATTTTGCTGTCAGAAAGTGACAGCAGTTTTAGGGTATTTCCATCTGTCTTTGCCCTTCTCCCCAACCCTTCCGGAGTCGTCACTGATCCTGAGAGGAAGGGAGCCAGAAAGCAGAGCCAGGTGCATGCAGCCGCACGCAGCCGCACCAGAATTAGCCATTTCAAAGCACAGGGGAGATCGATAGCGTTAAACCACAGCTCGTAAGTCTGCCAGTCCCGTCCAGCTGCCCCTTTGTCACATGCAAACAGGAGGCATCAGATGGTGGCAGTCCCAAGTGCAGCCGTTCGACCTCTGCCAGAGAAGTAAACACAGGCGCCAGGGGCAGCGTCCTGCCAGTGTGGAGAGCGTCCAGGATGCTGCAGAGTCTGCAGAGGGCAAGGGCGAGGGGGTGCCACAGCCTGTGCCACGATGGGGTCGGTAGTTGGGAACAAAGGGGCTTTGTTTTCTAGGGGCACCAGGTCTGATGAGGCCCCAGGATAGGGGGTGGGAGGGCTGATGGGGAGTTCCGCATGGGCCTGGCCCCTTCACCTGCACTTCACATCACTTGCTAACCAGGCCCTCACCCAACCCACCTCCCCTAACACCCCTGCTCCCCCCACTAAGGCCCATCACCTCCCACACCCCTGGGACATCTCTGCCCTTGGCCCCTGCTCTCCAGCCCTCTTTTCTTCCTGCCTGCCCCCCTCCTCTTGCCCATTTATGCCCCTGGCCTGCCCTCAATTCTTCAACCCCCCTTCACCCATCTACCCCACTCCAGCCCCCCATAAACCCCAGTCTTACCCCCTACCTCACAATCCCAACATTCCCCCCACTCAGTATCAACTCCTGTGCCAGGTCTCCCCCCCCTGCTCTCCCTCACTCCCAACAGCTCATTCCCAACCCCCACATAAACGCTGGTCCTGGCCCCCCAACTCCTTGGGTCCACTTTGGCCCCCACACATTCCCCAGCTAACTTGCACCCTGGCCCAGCCCCCCCACCCATGCCTGTTCAGCCCCCCTCGGCCCCCACACACCCAACCTCACTAGTCCCCCGACCACCTATCCAGTGGGGCCCCATCACCCCCAGCCTGACCCAGCCCAGACGCTCTCACCCCCCACTCTGGAACCCCTGGCCCATAAGTGCTGGATCTAGGGGGGGCTGCGGCACCCCTTGGCTTGAAGTAGATTCCACCATGTCCAGGATTTACAGTTTGGTTCAATGACTCTCAGCCCCCGCCCCCTGTACAAACTGTCCCAGCGCCCCTGCCCCGGCCCCTCTTACCTCCTCCACCTACACGTACCTACACGTGCCCCCCGGCACGTACCTGCCGGCCCCCCGCACTTGCCCCCAATACGCACCTAACCGCCCCCCCACACACCTGCCCACCCCCCCGATGCACCTGTCCCCCCCAGTGCGCCCCCTCGCACGCACCTACCCAGCCCCTCCACAGCTCACGCCCCCCCGCACGGACCTGCCCCTGCCCCCCCGCGTCCACCCCCCCCGCGCGCCCCTGCCCCCCCGCACGGACCTGCCCCCCCCCGCGTCCGCCCCTGCCCCCCCGGTCCGCCCCCCCGCACGCCCCTGCCCCCCCCGTGTCCGCCCCTGCCCCCCCGTCCGCCCCCCCGCACGCCCCTGCCCCCCCCGGTCCGCCCCCCCGCATGCCCCTGCCCCCCCCGTGTCCGCCCCCCCGCACGCACCTGCCCGGCCAGCACGGGCTCGGCGACGATCTCGATCCCGTACTTGAGCTCGTTGAGCTCCTGCAGGTTCAGGCTCCCCGCGGCCCCGGGCAGCGGCCGCCCCGGCCCCAGCAGCGCCAGCACCAGGAGCAGCCCCGGCTCCGGGAGCCCCCAGCCCCGCCGCGCCTCCGCCATCTTCCCCGAGCCGCCTGCCCTCACCGCTGCTTCCGCCCTGCCCCGCGCCGCCGCATTCGGGCCCCGGCCGCAGCGAGCGCTGCCAGTGGGCCGCACCCGTGCCAATCAGCGGTGCTGGCTTCTCATTGGTGAAGTCCCTGGGATGGCCCATAAGTAGCGAAGCCGGAGTGGAGCTGGGACGGGGCTGGCATCTGGCGAGGGCGGATTGGGCCGAGTCAGCGCTCTCAGGAGCCAATCATGAAGGCGAGGCCCGCCTCGGCTGATGACGTTCATCTGGGCTCTTAAAGGGCAAGAGCAGCCCCGAGAGAACAGCCCTGCAGGGGGAGGGAAGATACATTGTAGCTCACTAACGGGGGGGGGAGAGCCAAGCCGATTGGTTAAACTGGGGTCACATGATCAAAAGGGCCTCAGTAGGGCCTGGGCCAGGTGGCAGGCGCTGGGGTGGGGCCTGGGCCAGGTGAGGTGTCAGTGGGGAGCCCAAGCTGCAGAGAGTCCCCCGCAGGGGAGGCTGAGCCACGCGATGGGTGTTTGTGGGGCCCAGGCGGTGGGTGATGGGGCAAGCCCTGGGGAGGGGCGTAAGGCAACATGGCGGGCAAGGGGTGGCGCCCATGCTGGGGGGCAGGAGCAGGGGGCAGCCCAGGTGCCATGGTGGGGCAAGATGTGACCCATGTGGCACTTCTGAGGCCCCCACGTGTGCTGGGAGCCCCCTGCGGACCCTACTGATGAGGGGTGTGGCACCCTCACCGGCGCCGGGGGGTTGTCTACACTACAGCCACTCAGCGACACGTAGACACTTCTTACGTCTGTTGGTGCAGCTCACCCCCCTCTCCGAGTGACAGTAGCTAGGTCAACAGAAGAATTCTTCCCTTGATCGAGCGGCACCTACTCTGGGGGTTAGGTCAGTGCTCAGGACTTGCAGTGTTTCCACAGCCCTGAGCAACATAGCGAGGATGAGCTAATTTTTAAGTGTAGACCAGCCCTGAGGCTGCCTTTGGTTCCTTGTTCCCAGTTCCTTGGTCGTGGCCAATTTATTTTAAAATGCCTCTGTGTAAGATAGAATTTTTAGAAATTTCCTCCTGTGAATGCTTGGATATGATCAAAATTGCAATGACTAATTCGTTGATTGAATCAATAAGGAGCTGAGTTTTGACTGACTGTGCGTGACAAAATAAGCGTTGTGTCACCCAAGTGACCTGTCCCCGCAACTGTCGGATGGTTCGGAAGGAGCTGGGACATGCCACCCTGCACCCGGAGCTTCGTTCTTGAGCAATATGCTGCCCCATGTTCTGCCCCCTCCCCACACTCCTATTGCATGTAGGGCTTGAAGAAGGAGCTGGGTTTTAGCTGGCTGCATGTGACAAAATGTGTCTCAGGTCGCCCCGAGTGACTTGGCCCTGCAATCTTTATACTCACTGATGTAGCTGAGACGTAGAACTCCCTGACGTGAAACTCCTTTACGAAAAGTTGTGGTCCCCTGTCACCCTCCCTGTTTCTCCCCCTCCCTGCAAATACATAGCTTTTAGTAAGGGCAAGAGGAGTGGCAGAGAAGCGTTTCAGAGGGTGAAGCTGTAGATCCTGTGTTTGCACATATCAGAGTAGCAGCCATGTTAGTCTGTATTCGCAAAAAAGAAAAGGAGAAATTGTGGCACCTTAGAAACTAACAAATTTATTTGAGCATAAGCTTTCGTGAGCTACAGCTCACTTCAAATAAATTTGTTAGTCTCTAAGGTGCCACAAGTACTCCTTTTCTTGTTTGCAGATAGAGGGACTTGGTGAGTGTTGTGTTTGTTTTAGCTGTTGTTTGTTCTCTGTGAGGGTTGTGGGGCTGGGCTGGCGGTGGGCCCATGAGCTGGTCAGGTGAGACAGGTCCGTCAGTGTCTGAGTGGGGACCTTGTTGCTGGAAGCCCTGGGGCCTTGAGCCGAACTGGTGTTTGACATGTCGAGTGGTTATTCCATCCCTGTTTTCAAGGGAGATGGAGAGGTTTAAGACTTAGTATTGCGGGCAGTGCCAGGTGAACAGGAGAGGTAAATGGCAAGAGTTTTTTTCGGGGGGAGGTTAGAGAGGGACTGTGATTCCAGAGTTAGGTATGATTCTACACCAGTTAGCAGATACAGTTGGTTGTGCTGGGTTTTGCTTTTGCTGGAAGACAGCATAGATTTCTGGGGTATGAAATGCAAGCTGGTGGCCAGACTGCAGGAGAAGATACGTGGTCTGGAAGGAAGCAGGAGTTGCAACATTGTGCAGCAACAGAAAATGGAGACTTCTGAGACAGCTAGGTTAATAAATCATTGCCATAAAGTCCACAGGAGGAAAGGTAAGAGATAAAAGACTTGGAAAGAGTAGAAACCAAAGAAGCCGACTGGCAATTTGTGACCAAGAGGAGAAAAAGATGTGGGAATATTAAGACTTTTTCAGATACTCAGCAGGTCAACTACATAAGAACCCGTCTCTGGAGGAATGGAACAGAAAGCTACAGGGGACATACCTAATGGGTGTCCTTGCGGTCTGAAATGAGCAGCATCCAAGAAAGATTCTTCAACCATTCTCGGAATACAAACAATCAGCAGCAGCAGCTTCATAGTAAGAAGAGTGGACAGAGAATTCAGCAAAGGCCACAAGGACACTAGGACAATATTCTGTCTCCCTGGAGTGAAGAAATGAGATGGAACCTCAGGATTATACCGGATTGAGAAATTCTCTGGTAATCTTCACTGATGATGATACATATTGGAATCAATGACGTGGCATCACATGGAACTACACAGATTACAGAAGACATCAGACATCCTGGAACAAAGCAGAAGAAGAGGAAAGGCCAACTGATCTTCCTAGATATCCTAACCAGTAATTGACCGAGGCAGAAAATACTGGAGGGGAACTGTTGGCTGCCCGACTGGTGTGAGGCTGATGGTTTTGGTTTTATTTAACATTGGGCCACATTTCAGTGGGAGAGAGAGAGAGAGATCTAGAAATGGGATGGCCCGCATCTCCCAGGTAGGGGACTAACCTTCTTGGGTGGAGACTAGCTGGAGCAGTTTGGAGGGCATTAACTCACCAACACAAGTGAAGGGTGTCACGGAGGCAAATGAGGTACAAAACTCAAACTCAAGGCATCATGAACAAATTGAACTGATGTGGCAAAGAACAGAGAGAAAAGAAACATTTCACTTGCTTATTAACCAGTGCTGGGAGGCTAGGTGACAAGAGGAAGTCGAAATTCTCATTGATAAGAAAAACAATATATATTTCTGTAATTGGCATTACTGAACCCAGATGAGACACTTCACAGGATTGGTTATAATCTATTTAGGAGGGATTAAGGATTAAGTGGGCACTCCCTAAGAACAAGTTCCTCTTTATAAATAGATGGGGTGCTGCTATGCGGGAGTTTGATTTAGGAGACATATCCTGGAGGTATCATACAGCCAGGAATAAGACATCATTCCAGTTATTAAAAATTATAGGTGATAATTTGCTAACATGGAAGGTGTTGCACCCAACACAAGGTAACTCTATTTTGGTCCTTGTTATGACAGATAAAGGTGAATTAATTGCTGGAATGGAGGTTGCTAGTTGCCTAGGAACCAGTGACCATCACCTGATTCCATTCAACATGGCCTAACATACTTGATATGACTATGGTATAATTGCTGTGAAAATAGCCCAGCCAGATTTGCAACAGACTGGCTTCTTTCCATGCATGTTGTAGGTTTACTGCCAAAGAAATCGCAAATAAAAAACGGAGGTAAAGTATTTGTCAGACCAGAAACACCGGCTCCCATCTGGGAATGTCATCTTCTCATCTGTTCATAACAAAACATCCCAGGGATGTGTCTCTGGGGATAGCCCAGTATGTGTTTTGTCACATACAGCCTGTCAAAATCCAGCTCCTTATGGTATGATATGGAAGTGGGGTGTGACACAGGACAGGATGCCGTGTAGGTACAAATCTTCATGTCAGTGAATGGTTGGTCCCGGCTCTTTCAGAGCAGTCTGACAAAACTTCCCCCGGAGTAACTCTCCAGTTCCTACGAGGTGACACCACCTACGATGCTCTCTGACCCCTACAGAGGCAGCTGCAGAAAGATAATTTCCCAAGGGGAATAAAGCTCCATTGCTGGCCCCCCAATGCTCCAGGCTTTAGGGCAGCCAATAGCCATCTGAGCACTGGGCAATGTCTTAGTCTCAGGTGGCGTTTCTGGGCTGTTTTATGTATTTATACAATAAAATGATTAATTATTTGTTGCCCCTTTTTCCAACACCACTAGACAACCCACAGCAGAGCAGTAGTTGATGTTCAAGGCCTTGCAGGTCGTCTTCCCTATGGAGGAGAAATCAGTGAGTCTGGCTCTATTCCCTAAGTGCAGCTTGTTTACCTACGTTGTATTCACCTGTCCTGGAGCAGAGATGGGCAAACAGCAGGCAAGGATTCCTTTGTCCAGGAATCTCCACCTTCCAGGTGGCAGTTATTTCGCCTCAGCAATTGACTCCAGTTTGAGTCCAAGGTAGAGGACAAACGCGCCCACTGCATCCAGTCCCCAGAATCTTTTATAACCCAGATCAGCAACACGAGCATTTCTTTAGAGACTAAACACATGCACACTAGGATCTGCACTACACTACAGAGTTAGGGCGACACAAGGCAGCTTACATCCACCTAGCTATGGAAGCGTCCACACTTAAGTTTAGCTCTTGCCAACGTCACCGCCCAGCTGCACCGACTTAATAACTCCCCCTCCCCGAGCGGTGCAGAGTCAAGGTCACTGTAGCTTGGTCGATGCAGTATCAGTATAGACACGGCGTTGTTTATCTCGACCGCCAGTGGCTTTCCAGAGCCTTCCCATAATGCTCCACACAGATGGTACAGCCAATCATACCAGCACTTGTGGTGAGGACGCCCACCACCAATACAAGGAGCAAAGCATAGACGCGCACAAGCAACGTAATTACTGCGGTGGCTGTATGCCGTCCTAAATTAGGTCTACTTAATTTTGTAGCGTAGACATGGCCTAAGAGAGAGAACTTGGAAAACGGTAACAGCACCACCTGTTGACGCCCCCCATTATACAATAAGAATTGTAATACATTATAGCTGGGGCCTACCAAATTCATGGCCATGAAAAATGCATCATGGAGTGTGAAATCTGGTCTTTTGTGTGCTTTTACCCTATACAGATTTCACGGGGGAGACCAGCATTTCTCAAATTGAAGATCCTGACCCAAAAGCAAATTGCAGGGGGGTGGGTCACAAGGTTATTTTAGGGGGGTCGCAGTATTGCCACCCTCACTTCTGTGCTGCCTTCAGAGCTGGGCTCCCGGCCAGCAGCCACCGCTCCCAGCTGCCCAGCTCTGAAGGCAACAACAGCAGCTGCTGTGCTGCAACCCTGCTGGAATAACCTTGTGACCCCCTCACAACTCCTTTTTGGGTCAGGACCCCTACAATTACAACACCGTGAACTTTCAGATTTAAATAGCTGAAATCAGGAAATTTACGATTTTTAAAATCCTCTGACCGTGAAATTGACCAAAATGGACCATAGCTCTGTCTAGAGGTTTACAGGCCCAAATAAAAATGACAGGTACCCTGTCATGGAGGTGCAGGCTAGGTGCTACGCCCCTGTTTGAAATGAAGGTTAAAGCATCAACCCTTCTGGCTGGCCCAGTGCAATTCACCGGGGAAAACTGGAGTGTGCTCCACTTCCAGGCCTTGTGTTTCTCTCTGATCTCCTTAATCAGTTCACAGGTGAGAGAGCTCCCAGAAGCCAATTCTTACGCTGCTCCACCCACACTCCCTTTGTTCTCAAGAGCAGGTCTGGGTCTCCACAGAGCTTCCCTGCCAGGAGTGTGGATCCACGACTCACTGGAGCTGGTGTGGTCTCTCTGGACCCCTTGTTGATTCGAGTTGGTTTCAGCCTGTTCCTTAATGACTCTGTGCATTCCACCCAGACAGGGAGGTGACCCACGCACATATGTCTGCCCCAAAGCAAACTTCATCCTTTCTCAAAAAGAAAAGGAGTACATTTGTTAGTCTCTAAGGTGCCACAAGTACTCTTTTTCTTTTTGCGAATACAGACTAACACGGCTGCTACTCTTCATCCTTTCTGCCCCCTGTACCAATGCAAAGTATAGGGGGAAACTGAGAACATAAGAACGGCCATACTAGGTCAGACCAAAGGTCCATCTTGCCCAGTATCCTGTCTTCCAACAGTGGCCAATGCCAGGTGCCCCAGAGGGAATGAACAGAACAGGAATCATCACGTGATCCATCCCCTGTCGCCCATTCCCAGCTTCTGGCAAACAGAGGCTAGGGACACTTCAGAACATGGTTTTGCATCCCTGCCCATCCTGGCTAATAGCCATTGATGGACCTATCCTCCATGAACTTATCTAGTTCTTTTTTGAACCCTGTTATAGTCTTGAATTCACAACATCCTCTGGCAAGGAGTTCCACAGATTGACTGTACGTTGTGTGAAGAAATACTTCCTTTTTGTTTGTTCTAAACCTGCTGCCTATTAATTTCATTTGCTGACCCCTGGTTCTTGTGTTATGAGAAGGAGTAAATAACACTTCCTTCTTCACTTTCTCCATACCAGTCATCATTTTATAGACCTCTGTCATATCCCCCCTTAGTCGCCTCTTTTCCAAGCTGAAAAATCCCAGTCTTATTAATCTCTCCTCATATGGCAGCCATTCCATACTCTTTTGTTTTCTTCCCTTTTTTGAACCTTTTCCAATTCCAGTATATCTTTTTTGGGATGGAGCTACCACATCTGCATGCAGTATTCAAGATGTGGGTGTACCATGGATTTATATAGAGGCATTATGATATTTTCTGTCTTACTATCTATCCCTTCCCTAATGATTCCCAACATTCTGTTCGCTTTTTTGACTGCTGCTGCACATTGAGTGGATGTTTTCAGAGAACTATCCCCAATGACTCCACGATCTCTTTCTTGAGTAGTAACAGCTAATTTAGGCTCCATCATTTCATATATATATACAATTGGGATTATGTTTTCCAATGTGCATTACCTTGCATGTATTAACATTGAATTTCATCTGCCATTTTGTTGCCCTGTCACCCAATTTTGAGAGATCCTTTTGTAGCTTTTTGCAGTCTGCTTGGGACTTAATTGTCTTGAGTAGTTGTGTATCATCTGCAAATTTTGCCATCTCACTATTTACACCTTTTTCCAGATCACTTATGAATATGTTGAATAGGACTGGTCCCAATACAGACCCCTGGGGGTCACAACTATTTACCTCTCTCCATTCTGAAAACTGACCATTTATTTCTATCCTTTGTTTCTTATCTTTTAACCAGTTACCAATCCATGAGAGAACCTTCTCTCTTATCCCATGACTGCTTACTTTGCTTAAGAACCTTTGGTGAGGGACCTTGTCAAAGGCTTTCTGAAAATCTAAATACACTATATCCACTGGATCCCCCTTGTCCACATGCTTGTTGACTTCCCTCAAAGAATTCTAGTAGATTGGTGAGGCATGATTTCCCTTTACAAAAATCAAGTTGACTCTTCCCCAACAAATTATGTTCATCTATGTGTCTGACAATTTTGTTCTTGGAGCAGCTAGTCCTGGAATCCACGAGAGGGGAGGCAATTCTTGATTTAGTCTTAGATGGAGCACAGGATCTGGTCCAAGAGGTGAATATAGCTGGACTGCTTGGTAATAGTGACCATAATATAATTAAATTTAACATCCCTGTGGCAGTAGCCCAACACCGTAGCATTTAATTTCAGAAAGGGGAACTACACATAAATGAAGAGGTTAGTTAAACAGAAATTAAAAGGTACAGCGCCAAAAGTGAAATCCCTGCAAGCTGCATGGAAACGTTCTAAAGACACCAGAATACAGGCTCAAATTAAATGTATACCCCAAATTAAAAAAACATAGTAAGAGAACCAAAAAAGAGCCACCGTGGCTAAATGACAAAGTAAAAGAAGCAGTGAAAGGCAAAAAGGCCTCCTTTAAAAAGTGGAAGTTAAATCCCATTGAGGAAAAGAGAAAGGAGCATACACTCTGGCAAAGGAAGTATAAAAAATATGAAGAAGGCCAAAAATAATTTGAGGAACAGCTAGCCAAAGACTCAAAAAGTAATAGCAAAAAATTTTTTAAGCTAGCTGATCCCGCACTGGCATAGATAAATGGTATAGTCAAGTGCTTGGTCACAGTTTGGTTTGTTATCTCGTTATACAATATATTCAAGAGACCAAGTAACCAGTGACAGGCAGTTTTATTAATATGCTCCAGGAAAAAGGTTCTCTAAGATACCAGGCTCCCATGCAGCCAATGTTACATTCGCCTTATGCAGAAGGGGTGCTCCCCAAGTTGCACGTTTCAGCTGGTATTATTTTTATGATTTACCAAGTTACATGTCTCTTTGTGTAGATAAATCTCTGCATTAAGAATCTTCACACAACTTTCATATGACTTTATATTATGCCTCAATTTTCATACAACTTTGTATCAGATCCTTATTTAGACAACTCTGTATTGAGCCTTGGTATAATGTTAAAAAAAAGTCTTTTTGCTAGGAGTAGAATAAGATCTGCCCCCCCACACACACACATCTTTTAATCAATTGCCCTGTTGAATGAACGAGGTGTGAATGAGCAAGGTATGGAAGGCAAGCACCTCCAGACAGCTGCAACAGTGGAAGAGGGGATGGAAGTCAGACCCAAGAACAATAAAATTTGTCAAGTGGGCTCACTAAAGAAGAGCAGACATATTGACAGCCTTGGGGGTTAGAAGCCAACACCTTCTTTTGAAAACACCCTCTTTGTAGCATTAAGACAACACCCAGAAGGAAGCAGCACAAAGGACCAAGGGACACAGACACAGATTTTGTATCTGGGACAGATTTGCATGAGAGGGAAGCTACTATAAATGTGAAGTGTCTTGCAGAGGACCCCGGGTCTCATCTTGTCAACATCGGAGCATTGATCCGACAGAAGCCAGGCTCCATCCCTCCCCCATCTAACTCACCTGGCCAGTGAAGTTAAGGGGAGCAACTAGTTGGTAACAACAACAAGACGGAGTGCATGAGTGTAATATATATATCTATATATATATTACATATATAACAGATGCATATGGCACAGTGTTGATTGATACATGTATTACCAATAAATGTGGCGCTTTGCCTTATTCCCCCTAAAGATCCTGTGCAGTACTTTAAGTACAACATTTGCACATCACTAAAATCCAACCCATTGCCCCAGTTCCCTGCTTTGTTGCTCTGTTCCTTTCCAGGTGCAGAGCCGTGAAGGGACTTCCTGAGCTTATACCATGACCGAGAATGACAGTATCTTGATTGCTGACAAGTTTCCTGTCTGCTTGTGCCAACTGCTGATTTTAGTCAATGCTGGCTGTGATGGGGTACTTAGCATAAATGAACAGGATCGAGGTAGAGGTCAGTACCGTACTTGTGCTTTATATTGTTGGTTTCAGAGTAGCAGCCGTGTTAGTCTGTATTCGCAAAAAGAAAAGGAGTACCCGTGGCACCTTAGAGACTAACAAATTTATTAGAGCATAAGCTTTCGTGAGCTACAGCTCACTTCATCGGATGCATTTGGTGGAAAAAGCAGAGGAGAGATTTATATACACACACACAGAGAACATGAAACAATGGGTTTATCATACACACTGTAAGGAGAGTGATCACTTAAGATAAGCCATCACCAGCAGCGGGGGAAGGAGGAAAACCTTTCATGGTGACAAGCAAGGTAGGCTAATTCCAGCAGTTAACAAGAATATCAGAAAAAAGAAAAGGAGTACCCGTGGCACCTTAGAGACTAACAAATTTATTAGAGCATAAGCTTTTGGTGGTTTTTTTTCCACCAAATGCATCCGATGAAGTGAGCTGTAGCTCACGAAAGCTTATGCTCTAATAAATTTGTTAGTCTCTAAGGTGCCACGGGTACTCCTTTTCTTTTTGCGAATACAGACTAACACGGCTGCTACTCCGAAACCTAAGAATATCAGAGGAACAGTGGGGGGGGGGGAGGGAGAAATACCATGGGGAAATAGTTTTACTTTGTGTAATGACTCATCCATTCCCAGTCTCTATTCAAGCCTAAGTTAATTGTATCCAGTTTGCAAATTAATTCCAATTCAGCAGTCTCTCGTTGGAGTCTGTTTTTGAAGCTTTTTTGTTGAAATATAGCCACTCTTAGGTCTGTGATCGAGTGACCAGAGAGATTGAAGTGTTCTCCAACTGGTTTTTGAATGTTATAATTCTTGACGTCTGATTTGTGTCCATTCATTCTTTTACGTAGAGACTGTCCAGTTTGGCCAATGTACATGGCCAAATTATATATATTATATATATATATTGTTGGTGCTTAATCATACCGATGTAGATCTATGGTGTGGATCATGCCTGTTATTAATATGATATATATTTATATGCTAGCCAGCCTAAATTGGTCAACACCGGGCATTTTGGCATGTCAGCTCCATTGGTGGCGGCTAATGTCGTAGAAAGAGAGCCTGAGATATAAGCCCTTCTAACAGAAGCCTGGTATGAGCTAAAGCAGTGGGCAAGCTTTGCTGATATAAAGCAAAGTTAGCAAACATCAGGCACTCACGCAAACACATTCCAGAAGAGGGGTACCAGACCATCCCGATATCAAGGATAGTACAAAAACATTCCCCAAGGATAACAGGAATACGCTGACCCCTCCTAAAAGATACGGTTGGGATCACAGTGTGACAAATAAAGGGGTTTTGATCATGTACAAGGAGATAGGTGATAACTAGGCACGTCAGGGGGCCGTAACCAACTATGTCAGAGGGGCAGTACGTAACTTGTTTGCATCATGGTATAAAGAGGTATCTCTGAAAGAGTGTCTTGGTCCAGCCGAGGGGGAAATGGAAAGTCCCAGCATTCACCGAGCTGCATCCATTGTCATATACTAAGAGATATCCTTGTAGAGTCTGCCAGGTGCTTGGTCAACAATAAACCTGGCCTGGTGCCTTCATATCTTAACGGATCTTGTGGTCATTGGGTGGTTGGCTCGTAGTCTGCCGTGCCGGCTGTCTGCGCAGAGCTGGGAGCAGCACACAGGGAGAACACATGCATGCAGCCAAACATCAGACCACAGCAGCTACCAGCTGCCTGCTCTATTGAAGTGGTGCCAGTCTCCCGCCCACATTCCTTTCCTCCCTTGTGCATGTCACCAGCTGAGGGATCCAATTAAAAGTCATGTTCTATTTCAGCTGCAGATCTCCACTCAATGCATCCTAGCGTCTCAATAAGCAAAGACCCCGAAGAGTTCACAACCTAAATACTCTGAGGCATGGCACTCCAGCGAGACATCTTGTTGCACGAATTCCCCTGCTTTGAAACGGCGGAGCTCCTAGGCGGTCAGCCTAACACAGGTATTTCAGAGGCCTCTGTCACCTTGGGGTTTTATCCCTTAGGCCCCTTACAGTGCCTCTGGAGAGCTACAGGGGCAGGCAGTCGGTCACGCTGTAACTGACACCAAGCACATGCTTGAGCCCTTGGTGCATGCGGCTACCTCTGGGGTGGAGGGCAGGAGGGAAAGTGTCTGCCAGTCACCAGAGCAAACCCTTCATTTCTGGAGAACGCCTTTCCATAGTCAACACTTCTGCAGTGCAGACAAGGACCCGGTGTGCTGCGCTTTTCCCTGAAAGACACCCCCCCAAACACACACACACACATAGAGCCGATAGCACACGGGGCCTGGGGAGGAGAGGAAGGGCGGAGGACCAGCAATTCCCGGCATGAGGGTCAGGCTACAAAGCCATCTCCTCTAGCTTTTCCAAAGGGTTCAGCTCCCCTTACTCAATGCAGGCTCCTCTGCACCCCGACCACTGCCCCCTGAACATCGAGGGGGGCTTCCCACGAGCCGCTGAGGTTAGTTACCGTGCAGTGTGGGGCTGCTGTTCCTAAAAGGATCCAGCCAGTGCAGGTGGAGGATGGGGTGGGAGTTCTGCCTCTCAGAGTCTCCTGGTTCTTGGGGGTTAAAATCAGCTGCTTGCCACTGGTTTGAATCCCGGTTCGCAGCTAACAGGCCAGAAGAGGCAAACAGCATTTCATCGGGAGCAGCACCCGCCCACTGCCGCTGGACAAGGGGCATCTTTGTGGTGAGCCCACGCAAGGCTCCGACAGTGCACAACGTGGGGGACTGTTTTCGGGGCAGATGGTTTGCATTTCAGATGTGCCACTTGCCTCAGGGCCTTTGACTCGGGCCCAGAACCCTGATGGCTCTGCTCTGGTGCCTGATTTGAAAGCAGCTTGGCTTGGTGCCCAGTTTAGGAGGATCGCGATAGGATTAGACCACAGCTCTCACAGTCCAGGCTAGTTACTGGGAAATAAAGACTCCTTTCCAATGCCTGGGATTTCATAACATCAGGCCCTGTGTCACTGGAGTCTGCCCTGGCTTGGGGAGAAGGGAATGGAATTGAGGACTTGCGGGGGGCTGTCAGTCATATTCCTGCAAATTACCTAGATGTATCATCAGCCTCAGTATTCTAGCTCTGCCATAGCTCGGCCTGTTGCTACCGCTGCCACTGACCTTGGCAAGTCACTGTCCCATTCTGTGCCTCAGTTTACCAGCAAGTGAGTGGCCGCCTCCCCAAGTGCCCCCTCGTGGTCTTGTTCTCACCATGCCCCAGGTGTCCTGCTCCATCCTCTCCTGTCCCTCAGTCAGGATGGCCACACCAGCCCTTCCTTCTGGGGTGCAGCCATCTCACCATTCCTAGGGTCCCGCTGTCCAGCAAGGAGACATCAGCGGGTAGCTTCCCCTTTCTTCAGCCCTCTCCAGGCCTAGATCTCTGGCTTGGGGACTGTAGCAGATCGACACTCACCCGCGTGGCACCTCCTGCTGGTTGCCTCAGGAATTAGCTCTTTTCCAGCATACAGAGCACCTCCTACTGGCCGGTGTCTTGCCTGCCGCTAGCCCCCTTATCCCTCCCAGACCCCGGTGCCCTTCACCTCAGGGTTCTGGGTCTCCCCGGGTAGAGAGCGTCGAATCGTGGAAGTCAACGAATGGTTACGCAGGTGGTGTCGGAGAGAAGGCTTTGGATTCTTTGACCATGGGATGGCGTTCCAAGAAGGAGGAGTGCTAGGCAGAGATGGGCTCCACCTAACAAAGAGAGGGAAGAGCATCTTCGCAAGCAGGCTGGCCAACCTAGTGAGGAGAGCTTTAAACAAAGAACAAAGCCCTGAGGTAAGTGGGGAAGTCGGATACCAGGAGGAATCACGAGCAGGAGAGCGCAAGAGGGGAGGGAGTGGGACAGTCAGCGAGTTATCTTAAGTGCCTATACACAACTGCAAGAAGCCTGGGAAACAAGCAGTGAGAACTGGAAGTCCTGGCACAGTCAAGGAATTATGATGTGGTTGGAATAACAGAGACTTGGTGGGATAACTCACATGACTGGAGTACTGTCATGGATGGATATAAACTGTTCAGGAAGGACAGGCAGGGCAGAAAAGGTGGGGGAGTTGCACTGTATGTAAGAGAGCTGTATGCCTGCTCAGAGCTCCGGTATGAAACTGCAGAAAAACCTGAGAGTCTCTGGATTAAGTTTAGAAGTGTGAGCAACAAGGGTGATGTCCTGGTGGGAGTCTGCTATAGGCCACCGGACGAGGGGGATGAGGTGGACAAGGCTTTCTTCCGGCAACTCACGGAAGTTACTAGATCGCAGGCCCTGGTTCTCATGGGAGACTTCAATCACCCTGATATCTGCTGGGAGAGCAATACAGCAGTGGACAGACAATCCAAGAAGTTTTTGGAAAGTGTAGGGGACAATTTCCTGGTGCAAGTGCTGGAGGAACCAACTAGGGGCAGGGCAGAGCTCTTCTTGATCTGCTGCTCACAAACCAGGAAGAATTAGTAGGGGATGCAAAAGTGGATGGGAACCTGGGAGGCAGTGACTATGAGATGATTGAGTTCAGGATCCTGACACAAGGAAGAAAGGAGAGCAGCAGAATATGGACCCTGGACTTCAGAAAAGCAGACTTTGACTCCCCCAGGGAACTGATGGGCAGGATCCCCTGGGAGAATAACATGAGGGGGAAAGGAGTCCAGGAGAGCTGGCTGTATTTTAAAGAATCCTTATTGAGGTTACAGGAACAAACCATCCCAATGTGTAGGAAAAATAGTAAATATGGCAGGCGACCAGCTTGGCTTAACAGTGAAATCTTTGCTGATCTTAAACACAAAAAAGAAGCGTACAAGAAGTGGAAGATTGGACAAATGAACAGGGAGGAGTATAAAAATATTGCTTGGGCATGCAGGAGTGAAATCAGGAAGGCCAAATCACACCTGGAGTTGCAGCTAACAAGAGATGTTAAGAGTAACAAGAAGGGTTTCTTCAGGTATGTCAGCAACAAGAAGAAAGTCAAGGAAAGTGTGGGCCCCCTACTGAATGAGGGAGGCAACCTAGTGACAGAGGATGTGGAAAAAGCTAATGTACTCAATGCTTTTTTTGCCTCTGTCTTCACGAACAAGGTCAGCTCCCAGACTACTGCACTGGGCAGCACAGCATGGGGAGGAGATGACCAGCCCTCTGTGAAGAAAGAAGTGGTTCGGGATTATTTAGAAAAGCTGGATGAGCACAAATCAATGGGGCTGGATGCGCTGCATATGAGAGTGCTAAAGGAGTTGGCAGATGTGACTGCAGAGCCATTGGCCATTATCTTTGAAAACTCATGGCGATCGGGGGAGGTCCCGGACGACTGGAAAAAGGCTAATGTTTAATCTTTAAAAAAGGGAAGAAGGAGGTTCCAGGGAACTACAGGCAAGTCAGCCTCACCTCAGTCCCTGGAAAAATCATGGAGCAGGTCCTCAAAGAATCAATTCTGAAGCACTAAAGGAAAGTGATCAGGAACAGTCAGCATGGATTCACCAAGGCCAAGTCATGCCAGACTAATGTAATTGCCTTCTGTGACGAGATAACTGGCTCTGTGGATGAGGGAAAAGCAGTGGACGTGTTATTCCTTGACTTTAGGAAAACTTTTGACACAGTCTCCCACAGTATTCTTGCCAGCAAGTTAAAGAAGTATGGGCTGGATGAATGGACTATACGGTGGATAGAAAGCAGACTAGATTGTTGGGCTCAACGGGTAGTGATCAATGCCTCCATGTCTAGTTGGCAGCCAGTATCAAGTGGAGTGCCCCAAGGGTCGGTACTGGGGCCGGTTTTGTTTAATATCTTCATTAATGATCTGGAGGATGGCATGGATTGCATCCTCAGCAAGTTTGCAGATGATACTAAACTGGGAGGAGAGGTAGATACGCTGGAGGGTAGGGATAGGATACAGAGGGACCTAGAAAAATTAGAGGATTGGGCCAAAAGAAATCTGATGAGGTACAACAAAGACAAGTGCAGAGTCCTGCACTTAGTATGGAAGAATCCCATGCATTGCTACAGACTAGGGACCGAATGGCTCGGCAGCAGTTCTGCAGAAAAGGACCTAGGGGTTACAGTGGACAAGAAGCTGGATATGAGTCAACAGTGTGCCATCGTTGCCAAGAAGGCTAACAGCATTTTGGGCTGTATAAGTAGGGGCATTGCCAGCAGATCGAGGGATGTGATCGTTCCCCTCTATTCGACATTGGTGAGGCCTCATCTGGAGTATTGTATCCAGTTTTGGGCCCCACACTACAAGAAGGATGTGGAAAAGTTGGAAAGCATCCAGTGGAGGGCAACAAAAATGATTAGGGGACTGGAACACATGACTTATGAGGAGAGGCTGAGGGAACTGGGATTGTTTAGTCTGCAGAAGAGAAGAATGAGGGGGGATTTGATAGCTGCTTTCAACTACCTGAAAGGGGGTTCCAAAGAGGATGGATCTAGACTGTTCTCAGTGGTAGCAGATGACAGAACAAGGAGCAGTGGTCTCAAGTTGCAGTGGGGGAGGTTTAGGTTGGGTATTAGGAAAAACTTTTTCACTAGGTGGGTGGTGAAACACTGGAATGCATTACCTAGGGAGGTGGTGGAATCTCCTTCCTTTGAGGTTTTTAGGTCAGGCTTGACAAAGCCCTGGCTAGGATGATTTAGTTGGGGATTGGTCCTGCTTTGAGCAAGTGGTTGGACTAGATGACCTCCTGAGGTCCCTTCCAATTCTGATATTCTATGATTCTATGATTCTGCTGGAGTGGGGAAGCTGCCTCTCTGCAGGGACACCAGCCAGCAAACCTCTCCTGCCTTTTCCCAGAAACCATCTCCTGACTTTGCCAGCTCTCCTCTCCTGTCTGAGGCCTGACTGACCTCTTCTAGCCCCTCTTAGTTGGCCCAAGTGGGGGCACCCAGACTGTAATGGGAGAGCTCAGGCCAGTTTCATATAATGGAATCTCTTCCATTCCCTCATCTCATGAAACTGTCCTTCTCAGGACAGCGGTTGGAGAGCTAGGGATGGAGAAAGCTCTAAAAGCTAGGGCGGATTTGTATTTATTGGGGGTTGTGTTTATGATCCGGGAAGGAACTGGGGTTTGGGAACTTCCAGGAGCCCTGTAAAACCGTAAAGCCCCTCCTGATGTAGTTTGAGGCAGTGGAGTGGAGCCGTTGGGCGTTAGCTTGGAGAGCTGGGGTCTACTCCAGATTTGGCCATATGACTTTGGACAACTCACCTGCTGCTTGCCTCTGTTTCCCTTCCCACCCAAAGCATTTCAGGGCCGGGGCTGTCTCTCTGCGGGGAGTCTGGTCTCGATTGAAGTATTTAGGTGGCACTGTGGTACACAGACAAATGTCCCACCTCCTTTGAAATCTGTGCCTCTCTGACTTTCTCGCCCAGATTTTCCCTGCCCCTGAATTACTGACGAATGCATCCGACGAAGTGGATATTCACCCACGAAAGCTTATGCTCCAATACATCTGTTAGTCTATAAGGTGCCACAGGACTCTCTGCTGCTTTTACAGATCCAGACTAACACGGCTACCCTTCTGATACCTGAATTACCCATAACCTCAAGCACTGTCTGTAGACTCAATGAGTTAGCCAGAGGGACGATTCCTTTTTTTCTATTCCTGTTTTGGGTTTTCCTTCTCTGGGTTTTTTTTGAAAGCCACGTACAACTGAACAAACTGCCCAGTGCCCTGTTCGTCAGCGAAGGATGGCTTCCTGGCTTGCAACACCAATTAGGCAGCCCACGCAGGTCACTTCTCCAGGGAAAGCTGGGGGGGGGGGGCAATGTCCTGGCATTCCGGCCGCAGCGAATGATAAAAGCGAGCAAACCTGCAGGCGATTGGAAGTTTGGTAGGTTTCTTTAAACCACTCCTTGGTAACTGTGCCAGTTGGGGTCTCGCCCACCTGCTCCAGATCAGGCCCTGTGAGGCCCTGAGCTAGTTGGGGATAGTCCAGCTGCCCCTCAGCCTGCAGGAACCCCCCGACCCCTGAGGCTCAGTTGTGACCTAGGTGATTTGCTACCCACATGGGCCCCGGCGCGGAACCGGGATCCTCCCAATCCAGTTCCCATGGGGGACCCGGAACAAGTGTGGGAATGGCTTTGAGTCCCCACCCCCACCCCCATCCCACTGGCCTCAGATAGCCGGTCTAGTGGGAAAGGTCCCACCCGGTCTCCAGCGATGCCCGGCCCTTGCTGGGCGTGGTTGGTCCTAGACCCAGTTTGGTCCCTGTTTCTATCCCATTTCCAAGGGTTTCCAGCAGGGATCCTGTGTGGGGAGGGTGTGTGTGTGTGACGATCCCGTCTCCTCCAGCCGTGCCTCCCAGTTAGAGCCCAGTACAAGGTGCCACCTGCTTTCTCCCCCCAAGTCCTCCCCCCAAGTCCTTTGTCTTGGGATTTCTTTGTCTGAGCTGGCCCCCCTCCCCCGGCTCCCCAGGGCGCAAGATGGGTGGGTCGGGATTGGTAAAGTATGTGTGTGGGGTGGGCATCTCTGTGCGAGACAAAGGCGCCCCCCCCGTCCCCCCACACACCTCGGGCTGCTGCAGCCGCCATTCCCTCCTCGGGCCAGCGGGGGCGCCCTCCGCCTGCCAGGCTCCCGACGGCCCCCGCCAGCCCGGTCCAGCAGCGCTAGAGCCGGAGCGGGGTCCGGGGTGTGTGTGGGGGGGGGGGCGGGTCCGTGGGGGGGGGCGTCCGAAGATGTGACCATGGGAGGCGAGGCGGGGAGATGCGCTGGGCAGCCAGGTAGGCTGGTGGGGGGGGGGCAGCTGGCCAGCACTTCAGCACTGCCGCTCCGACAGCGGAGACTGGGGGGGGGGGGGACGGGGGAGGGGACGTGCTGCTGCGGGGAGGGAGGGGGGGTCGATAGGCCCTCGCGATCCCGCCCCCCCCTTTCCCTGTCGCGGTGCCGATGCTGGGGAGGGGGTCGTTGCAATATCGCGCAGCACGGGGGTGATTTATAGCGCTGCAGTTTGCGGGCCCCCCCCCAGCTGCGCGGGACCGGCCGTGGGCGCAGCGCGGGGTGGGGGGCGGGATCGGGATCAGCCCATTCTGCATGGCCCGGGGGCGGGGGAGGGTTTGCGCCCCCAGCTGCAGCCATGTTCTGCGCTGAGCTCCGGCCCCTCCGCACCGAGCGAGGGGGGAGGGGTTTTTTTGGGGGGGGGGCGGATCGACAGCCAGGGCTGGGGCACAGCTGTGCCAAATTCCCCCACTCCGGGGGGGCTCTTCAGCCTTCCCCGGGAACTGCGGATCATAGGACACCTGCAGCGGGCTCCATCACCGCAGCGTCAGGGCACCCTGGGCAGAGCCAGGTTCCCCTCTCACTGGCTGGCAGTCGCCGACCACCCCACCCCCGGCCTACCTACCTATGACCCAGCCCTCGGTCTCCACACAGACCCCGAAGTAGTTCCTCCCCCCCCCAGCCCCTCACCATGGCGTCTGGCATCAACTGCCCCCCTCAGAATGGCCCGGGCTCCCCGGGGTCGGACATCTCGCCTGGGCGTGGGGGTGGAGGCGTTCAGATCTGTTTGTTTCACTCCCTCGACCACCGTCTCTCCCTCCTCCAGGGCCTGTCACTGTCTCCCCTCTCCCAACTCTGACCCCCCTCACTCTTCCCCCCCCCGTGCTGCTAACTCTGGAGGCCCGGTCCCCTCGGAGAGGGAAGCAGCTCCCGTGCCCCCCCCGCAAAGAGCTGTGGGGTGGCCGGCTGCCCAGTGAACTGGCTGCTTGGGCAGGAGGGAGGGAGGGTGTTGTTAGGAGAGGGGCAGGGACCCAACATCACCCTGCCCCCCCCCAAGGTGACCCCATGCCTGCCCCGGCTGAGGGAGTCACGAAGCAGTTCTCCAGCTGCAGGTGGTCACCTGCCAGACCCGGGTGTCACTGGGCACCACTGAGGGGCATTCAGGCTGGCTAAGGGCCCCTCTTGGCCGGGCAATTGGGAAGGCTCCCAGGAACAGCATGCCCCATGCCAAGCCCGGTAGAGTCAACAGAGGACAATGAAAGTCTTAAGTATTGTTCTCTGGCTGGTCACAGGGCCTGTGGGGGTTTGAGAGGCCTTTCACAGGCAGGGGAGATAGGTGAGGGGGGGTCGGGTGGCAGGGGAGATTGGCACTGGGTGGGGTGGGGCTCTGGCAGGCAGGGGAGATGGGCACTGAGGGGTGGATCAGGCAGGCAGGGAAGATGGGCATGGGGGGGCTCTGGGAGACAGGGGAGATTGGCACTAGGGGGGGCTCAGGCAGGCAGGGAGACGGGCACTGGGCTCCCCGGTGGCTTGGGCTCCTGCTGCGTTTCCAGCCCCCTGCCTCCGCCCCACAGCTGCACCCTCTGTCCTCCTGGTGCCTGGAGAAGGGGGCATGGAGTAGAGCCAGATGGGATTTCTTGGTTCTGCCCACTCTTCAACGCCTCCCTGTGTCTTCCCCACCCCAGGCTGGTGCCACCCTGCCCGTGGGAGCCGTGAGGGTCTCCAGATGAGACGGGGGAGTCTCCCTGCCTGGCCCTAGAAGAGCCCAGGACACGCCAGAGATCAGGAGCTGCGGGCTGAGCTGTGGGAGCCCTGCATCACCCCCGAGGTGAGGTTTGCCGCGGGGGGAAGGGGGTGCAGCCGTCGCTCTGGGTGCCAAGAGCACAGACCTGGGTGTTACCTCCTAGGCAGCCGTGGGGCAAACTACCCCTCCCGCTGTCCTGTGGGGACCCACCTCTAGAGGGCAGAGGGGAGCTCAGGGCTGGTGGACACACCAGATTTCCCTGGCAGGAACATGCTTGTGTCTGAGTTTATTCTGGACAGTTGTTCCCTCTGAGCCCTACACACACACACACACACTCTCTCTGGTGGGGTAAAATCAGGCTAAGTCCTCCCGCTGCCATCCCACAATGCACTGCTCCTTCATCCGCTCTCCATGCGTCATCCACATGGGGAGAGGCGTAGGCGAGCAGTGAATTTTGGGATAGGTCGGAGGGGGTTGAACCCACGCTCCCACAATGCCAGCCGGCATCCCACAATGCACTGCCAAAGCTTCCCACAAGGCAGTGAGCAGGATGGCGGGACACTTACCCGCTGTGCCCGCTGCTGGGTGGGTGCCAGGGTTGGGAGAGCACCAGGAACGCCCCCAGAGCACTGTGCCCACCTGTCCTGGTATGTGCTGGGCCTGGCGCAGCGGGGAGCGGGGGGTTAGGTGCTGCCTGCTGCCACAATGCCAATATACCAGTGCAGCTCCTGGGGCAAGACAAGCCCTCAAGTCCCCATGGCCCGGTCAGGCTTCTGGTCGCTTTGCACGTTACTGCCAACCCTGCCCTTTGCAAAGTGGAATAAAATCCGCTCCCCGTTCACAAAAAGGCCAACTGCCACCAGCCCAAGCTGGCTTCAGACCAGTCCCTCCCCCCCTCACGGAGGGCATAGCCCCCTATGCCAGCCTGCGTTGAGCTGAACAGAGGTGCTCCGGACCACCCAACCTGCTCTCTTCATACCCCTACATGGAGCCTGGCTCTCCGAGCCCCACGCTCCTGCTGACTACAGTCTTGTGACTGCCTTGGGGCTCTGAGTTCACCTCCTGGGGGAGGGGAGCTGTGGGTCTCTCTGCTACTTCCCTGAATAGGTTTGAATTGCAAACATCAGGTTTCTGCTCTGGGCCCTGGCCCAGCTGTGGGAGCCGGGGCAGGGAATGATGGATTTGCATAAAGTGGCCACGTCTGGTCTGCTGCGGGCTTGTCCGTCCCACCCCCCTTCCCCCCCGGAGCAATTCCTGGAAGAGGAGGGGTTTTGCCCTACACTCACTTTGGTGCTGTGTGCCACTCGGCCGCTCCTCCCCAGAGCTGGTTGCGTTTCGGGAGGCAAGGAGAGGAGGGAGGGTCATTTCACCGGCACGGTGCTGCTGGTAACAGGATGGGCCGAAGCCCTAAAAGCCGGCTGAGTGTCTCTGTGGCATGACACGGAACAGCACCAGGAATAAAATGATATGGACCCACCTAAGAATCCTGCCCTCAAGGCCCCGCCCATGAGGGGCGTGGTCAGACTGGACGGCGCTATGGGAATTCTCTGCTCCCCACCCCCCCGCGGGGTGCAGGTCACAGCTGCCCCTTTACACCAGGAGCCAAGCAGGGCCAAGGGCTGCAGAGCGGCTTGAGGCCGCCCAAGCTTGGGGGTCGGGTCACCTTGGAGCCTGGTGCAGAGAGCGGAAGGAACGCTGTGCCTTTCTGTGCACATGCTGTGCCCATCCCCCTGGCCTCTGGGCACCTCGCAGTCTCCTGGACCGTTACTGTCTTTTAAAGCCCAGTAGCAGCTCTCGGAGGCGGGAGAGAAGGGAACATGGCTCCTTGCAGGGGTTGTGCCCACGTCCTGGGGCAGGACTCAGACCCCCCCCATCTCCCAGCCCCTGCCCTCAATCTCTGGGACCGCAAGTGGCGCAAGTGGTCCACCTGGGGCTTGCCCAATGGTACGCAAATCTCTTTCAGATTGCATGAGGCTGTGTCCAGCCCCAACAGGGCTGGGTCGGCCGCTGGGGATAAGTTTCTCTGAGGAGTGCCGCGGAGCCTGGTACAGCGCCAACATGTACACAGTCATGATTGTTTAATGAGTGGTCCGCTCCAGCCCTGGCAACTCTGTTTGCACCCACACTCCCGCTGCTCACAGACTGGCATTAAATCAGAGTCGATACTAATGGAAAGTCAGCTCTTCCTGGCCAGCATGTCCCCCATGGCAGCTTCCGGCACTGGGGTTACCCAGCTAATGCCCAGGCCAGGGTCTCTGACCCCATGCCAGCTAGATGTCCAAAATCCAAATCCAAATCCCTGAGGCTAGTGATTCTCAACTTTCACCAGCACCGGGACTCCTCACTCCCCCCTAGCTGTGCCTGTCCCTCATCCAGCAATGCAGGAAGGGCCGGATGGTCCTGATCTCAAGCTGAGACCCGCCCTGCCCCCGGCATTCCGGCTTCATTTTGACAGGCTCTGAGCAGACCCAGAGGAAGGGCCCCTGGCCTGGTCTGGCACAGCCTGGCTGCTTTAACCCCAGCTGCTGGAGGGGGGCTGGCAGTTGCCATAGAGATAGCTTCAGATCTGGCCCACACATGGGTCATCAGCTCCAGAAACTCCGGGGCGGGCAGGAATCCACCACCTCCTGCTGAGATGGTCTCCTGCTTGCCTGTCAAGAGACCCGCACAAGCCATGACCCAGATTCCCCGCGCATGCTCGCCCGGCTGTGCTCCGCCTCGGGGGCAGCCATGTGCTGCTGGTTAATTTCACAAACCCCAGGCCAGACTGAAGCGTGGGTGGGTGCAGTTCATGCCACATGACACTGGTCAGGGTTAACCCTGATGCCCTGGGAAAATTGCCACCCCCCTCTCCCTCCACTTCCAGCCTGGTCTGCACCCTCCTGCCCCCCCATCCCGGGGGGGGGAGTTCTCCCAAAGCTCCATGCTGAGCTGCCCTAAGCCCCTCCGCCTTTTCCCGCTGCAGCCTGGCAATTTACACAACCCAGCCTTGTGTCTTTGGGACACGTGCAGTGTCCCCTGATCCGCTGCCTTGGCAGCCGTGCACCCCAGCTTACTGGCTTCACCTCGGTTCAGCCTGCCGCCCCTTAGCACAAAGCACAGAGCTGGAGCTCCGGTAAAACCAAGCTGAAGTTTATTGAATGAGGCTCGAGTTAAAGAGTCAGCTAAAAGCAAGGGAAAGGCTTTGGCGACAAGCTTCTAGGTAAAAGGAAAACAGAATTGGCAGACACGGGCCTGCCCTTATTAACAGTCCCTTTCCTAGCTGATCAGGGATCCTCCCCCGCTTCTGACAGCCCTTGGCCACCTTCCATGAGACACACAGGATGGCAGGGAATCTCCCCCGTAACGGAGCGCGTCTGTGCCCTCTTTCCTCCGCCGACAGTCCCAGACTTTTTGCCTCTTTTCAGCATTGGGGCATGTGACAAAGCAGGACTGTTCTTAATGTTTCCTCTGAATACTGTAGGGGTGCCTCAGTTTCCCCTATGCATTTCTTAAGTCTCTAGGTGGTGGGATAAGGGGGGTGTGACTGTTGCAGAGCAAAGGGCCAGGGTACGTAAATGGCGATACCCTGTCTTCTGGCAGCTGATGGCCTGGGCCCTTCCCCCCCTGCAAGGTGAGAGGTAAAGGGTGGGAGAACAAAGGAAACCGGTGACCTCCTGGCCCGGGAAAGAGACAAAGCCCAGAGGAGGGGCGGCTTGAGGGGGAGTCAGTTTGGGGCTGGCTGGGGACATGGAGTGAAGTGCAGACGGGGTTGTCTGGCTCACTGCCCCCCAAAATGGACTCAGCTGAGGGGTCCTGTTCTCTGCACCTACAAGCTCTGTGTTAGACCATGTTCCTGTCACCTAATAAACCTTCTGTTCTACTGGCTGGCTGAGAATCCCATCTGACTGTGGAGTTGGGGGGCAGGATCCTCTGGCCCCCCCCTGGACCCTGCCTGGGCAGACTCGCTGTGGAAAGCGCACGGAGGGCAGAGGATGCTGAAGGCTCCAGGGTCAGACGAAGGAAGGTGGAAGCCGTGTGAGCTTCTTGCTCTGGGGACAGGCTGCTCAGAGAGGAGACTTCCCCAGAATCCTGCCTGGCTTCATAGGGAGCAGTTCCAGAGCAACACCCGGGGACCCCGTGACAGGGTGATTCAGGAACATCCTGCAGCCCCGAGGCTCCCCCGTTTGGAATCCATTCTTGGGAGCGCCCAGGCCTGCCCTGGCTCCAGACTGTAAACACAGAGCTGGGAAAAGGCTGATACATCGCAAGCTTGGCTGGGTTTAGCTGCGACCCTCCGGGGCCGGCCTTCATCCCCAGCGGTTTCAGAAGGTAACATTTTACCTGTTACCTCTCGCTGAAAATATGCCCTGTACAAACATCTCGCAGGAACCGGAACAATGGGCAGGTCCTTAGCTTTTGGCGGAGACCATGCTCCTCCCCCCCCTCGGGGAACTATCACGTGTAACGTACCTGCCTGCGCATATAACCGTCACACCCTGTCCAGTGTCACACGCTGTCATCCCGTAACGGGGCACTGTTCCAAGCCCCTGCAAAGCGCGGTGCAAACGTCAGTCAGCTCTGCTCCTGGAAGGGTGGCAAATCTGAGCCCCCTCGGCTTTCCCAAGGGGGCAAAAGAGGCAGTGAATGGGGCAAGGCAAAGCTCCGGAGAGCCCCATAGCCACACTGCAGCCAGCTGAGACCTGTCCCCACTCTGCACAGTAGCATCTGCCATGTGTGGATCGACCCAGACACCTGGGCAGAGTTTGTGCAGCTGTGACAGCTCCTCTGGCTGGCTCCATGAGCAGGGATTGAACCCACAGACTTTGTAGCTGTAAGCCAGAGGGGCTGTTGGTAACCTCTGTATGTGGGGGGGGGGGCAGAGAATCTGGGTGGGCCAGCGGGGGGTCCCGCGCTTTGGGGTGAGAGAACCTCGGGAACCTTTCCCAGCTCCGGGCTTTGCGTGGATTCCCGGCTGATGGACACGGGGGCAGGGCAGGCGGCAGAGGGAATCACAAGTGGTTTTCATTCCTCCCTCTCTCGCTGGAGCAGCCCCTGGCCCCAGTTCCATCCCCGAGGGGCTGCCAGGGGGGGAAGCAGTTTACCCCACGGGCTGAGGTGCCTGCCTTTTGCCCTGCCCGTGACCTCCAAACCAGCACAGCCTGGAGGACCTGCCCCTCTGCCCTGGCTTTCCTGACAGATCTTACCCACTGTACCTACAGTGCTGTGGGCCCTTTGCCAGTGGATTTATCTCGGCTGAGCGTACGTGGGATCCGGACACCCGCCATGGTGCAGGTGTGCTCCCACCCAGTCTGGCCCTAGCCCGAGGCTCTGGGTGCTTCAAGGGAGGGGCTTGTATTCTGTGCACACTATGGCCACATCCGGTTTTGCCCCGGGGCGGAGGGGAGGGGGGGTTTGTGGCAGAGCTCCCAGCATAAGGGGTGGGGCGCACTGGGCAGGTGCAGGGACCACGTATTTCCCCAGCCTCAGTTTACTGCTTTTAGCCCCCACCCCAGGGGCTACTCGCCCAGGGACACCGGCTGGCCCTCTTGGCTGTGCCTTGCAGGGGCATGTGCCCTGCTCTGGCTGCTAGATCCTAACCTGAACCCAGGCCCCTTTCAGGCCTGGGACACAGCCAGTGATGTACATAAAGATGTGGTTACACCTGGCAGGACTTTGGCCTGTTGCCCCACTGAATCTGAACCGAGGAGGCAACTCCCGGAGACCTGCCCTCCCTGCATTCAGCAGCCTCACTCTGTCTGCCCCACTGCTAGGATCCCCCTTCCCCAAAGCGCTTGCCCCGAGAACGCCATCCTTCCTACCAGAGCTGTTTCCGTGGCACCTGGCAACCACACTGACCACACAACATCCCGGAGACAGGAATGAGGGGCACCCGGCACAAGAAGGAAGTTGATTCAGCGGCTGTGGGGCAGAGGGTGCTCTCCAGAGACCGGCCTGCTCTGGGAGCAAGGCCTGCGCCACCGGTGACTCGAGGTGGGGCAGGTGGGAATATCTCGGCGTTGGGGTGGGATTCCCAGAGTCCTTTCCCTGGGATCATAGAATCATAGAATCATAGAATATCAGGGTTGGAAGGGACCCCAGAAGGTCATCTAGTCCAACCCCCTGCTCAAAGCAGGACCAAGTCCCAGTTAAATCATCCCAGCTAGGGCTTTGTCAAGCCTGACCTTAAAAACCTCTAAGGAAGGAGATTCTACCACCTCCCTAGGTAACGCATTCCAGTGTTTCACCACCCTCTTAGTGAAAAAGTTTTTCCTAATATCCAATCTAAACCTCCCCCATTGCAACTTGAGACCATTACTCCTCGTTCTGTCATCTGCTACCATTGAGAACAGTCTAGAGCCATCCTCTTTGAAACCCCCTTTCAGGTAGTTGAAAGCAGCTATCAAATCCCCCCTCATTCTTCTCTTCTGCAGACTAAACAATCCCAGCTCCCTCAGCCTCTCCTCATAAGTCATGTGCTCTAGACCCCTAATCATTTTCGTTGCCCTTCGTTGTACTCTTTCCAATTTATCCACATCCTTCCTGTAGTGTGGGGCCCAAAACTGGACACAGTACTCCAGATGAGGCCTCACCAGTGTCGAATAGAGGGGAACGATCACGTCCCTCGATCTGCTCGCTATGCCCCTACTTATACAACCCAAAATGCCATTGGCCTTCTTGGCAACAAGGGCACACTGCTGACTCATATCCAGCTTCTCGTCCACTGTCACCCCTAGGTCCTTTTCCGCAGAACTGCTGCCGAGCCATTCGGTCCCTAGTCTGTAGCGGTGCATTGGATTCTTCCATCCTAAGTGCAGGACCCTGCATTTATCCTTATTGAACCTCATTAGATTTCTTTTGGCCCAATCCTCCAATTTGTGGATCCTGGCAACAGGACGAGCTGAGCTGCCAGGGGGTTTCCCATCCTTTCCCAAATGTTGGCAGCGTTGACCGGATTGGAGGGCAGAGATCATGGCTTTGGGGTTGTTTGAGGGGTTGCATTCTTGGTCTCCCCTACCCCGGGGCTGTGCATGGCCTCTGACTGGGCTGCAGGGCAGATATTAGCAGGTTTCTCAGCTTACCCAGAGCGAGCAGCTGCACCCCCAGGGGCAAAGAGTGCGAAAACACAGGGCCGCTCAGCGGCAGGGGGCAGAGGTGGCGTGAGGTATAGTGTGAGAGTAGGAACTGGGGAGGGGGGGGAAGGTTGAGTAATTGCATCTCGTGATAAAGCATCACCCAAGGTGGTGGTTAGAACTGCCTGCTCTGGTGTTCTCCACAGGGCCCTTTCCTGTTTGTCGCTCTCAGCCAGGTTGTTTTGCTTCCAGCGCTGGGTAGACAGCCCCACTTCTCCCTCACTCTGAAGCTGCCTGGGGACCCTGCGGGACCGCACTTCTGCCTTCGAGGCGCTTTTGGGAAGGAAACGGCTCCTCCGCCCACCTCTCCCGAAAGGGCCAGGATCCAGGGCATCCCAGGTTAGTGCCACACCAAGAGCCACCCTCTGAGTGCCACATTAGATTGGAAGCTTCCTGGGGCAGGGCCTGTCTTTCCGTTCTTTGTGCAGCCCCTAATGCTGCGGGGCCCCGGTTTGTGGCCCCCTGGTGATACGAATAGTGAGACTTGCAGACTCTGAGCCGGTTAACACAATGTAAGGTGGGGGAGAGGGCAGTGCCTGGCACAACAGGGCCCTGATCTCAGTTGCGGGGGGGGAGGGAGGGGCAGCACCTGGCATAAAAGAATGAGGCAGGATCCTTTCTTCCCAGCCACCCCTGCGGGCCTGTGGGTGCTGAGCTCCCCTGCCAACCTGGCACCCAGCTCACAAGTTTTCCAGCATTCCTCTCGCCCCGTGTTTGTTGTCAAACATGCCCCTGCAGTAGAGACCCTGCTTCACCCACTGGCACTGGCACTGGCACAGGACAGGGCCGAGCCTGTTCCTCAGGCAGGCAGCACGAGCTCCCGAGGCCGGGTCTTGGGCTCTGCCCCACTTCCCCCGGGGGCTGGAAGCTGCGCTGCCTTGCACCGGCTGTCGCCCTCCTCACCACCCGTGTCACACCGATTTCACGCTAGTGTAAACTGCTACCCGGAGAGGAACAGGGCTGCGAGCCAGGCCCATCCCCATCAATGGGGAGGAACCAGAAGCTGGTCCCGCTGGGAGCAGAATCGGGCCCTTCTTCCGGACGAGGCAGCTGCCAGGTGCTCCATGGCACAGGCTGGCCCCAAGCTAGAGCCCTGCTCCGTGGATGGTGTGGAGGGAATTCTTGTTTCCCTGCATCCACTCAGCCCTGGGGGGACCCAACCAGGGAACCCCCTTCCCCCTCACCTCCCAGTCATGGTTAACATCTGAGCTCTGGCCCCAGAAGAGCCTCGTTCCTGGTCCAATCAAGGAGATTCACTCAACCAGCAAGGCCAAGCCCCCCTCTGAGTCTCCCGACCCCCCAACAGCTGCCTGGCACCCCACATAGGGTTGCCAACCCTCCTGATGGTCCTGAAGTCTTCAAGAATTCGAGATTAATCTTTAACTCAATGTGACGAAACCTCCAGGAATAGTCCCACTGCAACTGGCAACCCCAGGCTGGGGAGGTGGTACCGGGCCAAGAACTGACCTGGGGAGCAATGTCTGACTGGAGCTGGGAGGAACTGTGGACCAAATAGAGCCAAACCGGAAGGGGGCACAGTCTCTGAACCCATGTGCCAGGCTGGGGCCCCACCTAGCCCCCAGCACGGCCCAGATCCCCCCGACGGCATAGGGCTCCCCCCTCACCTCCCCGCTGCCCCCTGCAGGATGCGTCTGGTGCAGAAGTCCATATGTCTGCTGCTGGTGGCCACGGCGTCCCTGGCCCTGCTGTACCTGCACGTCTGGTCGCCCAAGCCCTACAGCACGGTCGACCTGCGCAACCGGCCGGACCGAGCCCCCGAGCAGCTGCTGGGCGAGCCCTTGCTGGGCCCCTCCAACAAGTACGCCCACATCCCCTTCCGGCTCAAGGAGGAGATCCTCGAGTAAGGACCTCCGTCCCCTGTCCCCCCCCCCGCAGCGGGGGGGGGGCGGCTGACATGGGTCGGGGGAGATGTACGGGGCAGGAAAGGGTGGCCAGGGATGGGGAAGCCCCAGCAGGGCCTTGGCTAGGGTGGATGTGGGACTGGCCCCTACGGGCAGGGCTGCAGCCTGGCTCCTGGGATGGACCTTGGGAAGTGGATTTTCCAGGTTCCCCATGGGGATCCCAGCCCTTCCCAGGGGACACTTCCCCAGAGCCCTGCCCTCTCCTGGGGGGCGAGTCCCCAGACCCCCCCATTGCCAGCACTGTGGTGCCCACCCCGTCAATAGGGTCATCAGCCTGGGACAGGAGGACAGGGGCAGGCATATAGGCCTGGGGCAGGAGGATTGGCCTGGGGCAGGAGGGCAGGGGTGTCTGAGGCAGGGGCGGGGATATCAGCCTGGGGCAGGGGTGTTGGTCTGGGGCAGGAAGGCAGGGGCATCAGCCTGGGGTGGGGGCAGGCAGGCAGGGACGGGAATGTCTGGGACAGGAAGGCAGGGGTGGGGGTGTCAGCCTCGGGCAGGAAGGTGGGGCAGGAGGGCAGGGGCATCAGCCAGGGGCAGGTGCAGGCGGGGACGGGGGTATCGGCCGGGGGTAGGCGGGCGGGGGTGGGAATAGGGGCAGGGGAGATGGGGGCGGGGGTATCGGCCAGGGGCAGGCGGGCAGGGGTGGGAATAGGGGCAGGGGAGATGGGGGCGGGGGTATCGGCCGGGGGTGGGGGTATAAGCCTGGGGCCGGCCAGGCGGGCGTGACCGGGCTCCTGGTCTTCCCAGGCTGCTGCCCCGGAACTCGTGCTCGTGCGAGGTGGTGCCCGGCGGGAAGCTGCCCTTCCCCAAGCAGCTCTTCGGCCAGCTCTACTCGCTGGAGTTCACCGCCGCCTTCGGCCCCGTGGAGCTGGCGCGGATCCACGGTACCCGGGAGCAGGAGTACCAGAGCGACCAGCATCGGTGAGCCACGCCGGGAGGGGGGCGGAGGAGTGGAGGGGGCAACCAAGTCAGAGGACCGCCCCCTCCTGCCTGGGGCACAGCCGGGGCTGGGCATATCCCCCCCTCACTCCTGTCTTCCCCCCCCAAGGACCAAGTCTCCAGCTGACCAGCTGCTGATCGTCAGAGCCAACTCCCCACTGGAGTACCCCGCCCAGGGCGTGGAGGTGCGCCCACTCCGGACCATCCTCATCCCAGGTGAGCACCTCAGCCTCTTGGGGAGGGGCGGGGGGGGGCAGCCTGCCCTGCTCCCCCCCGCTCCCAGGGCTGAACAGAGCCAGGGGTGATGGGGGCGAGGTGGCTGGGCGGAGGGAGGGAGCACACAGCCTGGGGAGCACTGGCCATGGCCAGCTGGAGACTGCAGCCTCCAGAGCTGGCAAATCCCCTGCCCCACGGGCGCTGCTGCCCAGGGACGACCAGCGGGCAGGACCTGAGCTCGCTGTGGCAGTGACGGGGTGGGGGGCTCCTGGGGTCTCACTAATCCCGTTTCTTGCTTCCCCAGGGCTCAGCTTGCAGGCGGCCAGCAGGAAACTGTACGAGGTAAGGCGTGGAGGGGGCTCACCGCAGGGGGGCGGGCACGATCCTGGGGCAGTGGCTGGCTCTTTGGGGTGCAGGGTGAGCCCCTAGACCCCACATTGCTCCAAAGCTGCCTTGTGGAAACTGGCACGTGGATGCTGGGCAGCACCAGCTCTGCCCTGGGGACAGTGACCCACAGGGTGGGTCTGAGGAGTTTATTCCGGGGAGTGTGCTTGGCGTCTGTTCTCACAGGGACGGCCTCACCTCGGGGCCCGAGGGTCACGGTCCCAAAGCACGATGCCAGCATGGGCACTTTCTACATGCCTAGGGTGACCAGATGTCCCGTTTTTAAAGGGACAGTCCCCCTATTTAAGCCCTGCTGCAGGTGTCCCAACCTTTTCTTAAAAACGGGCAGATTGTCCCGTATTTTCTGTCTCCCTGACCCCATCAGAACTGGCGGGTCCTGCTGCTGGCCAGGTCCCTGCTCGCCAGCTGCCTGCCCACCAGTGGCCGACGAGGGGGGTGGTTGTGCAAGGTTGGTGGCGGGGTGAAGATGCAGCGCGTGGGGCCAGCTGCTCCCCATGGTGGTCAGTGCAGTCCCTGCTGCGGGCCGGCTGTCGACGAGCAGGGCCCCGTCCCCGTCCGGCAGTGGCTGCACAGTGGCTGGTGAGTGTGGGCAGGCGGCAGCTGGTTACGTGGCACCTCTGCTGCCCACCCATGGGCCTTTTACGTGCTCCCCCCTCTCGCTGTCCTCTCCTTGCTTTGCCCCTTCCCCCCTGCTGCTCCTCCGTATGCCCCCCCCGATGGGGCACGTCCCGCTCCTTCCTTCCCCTCACTGCCTCTGGCTGGGCCGGCGCCCCGGGAAAACCCAAGACCCTCTGGCCAAAGCATGCCGAAGCCCCACGCAGCCCCACAGAGCCTCTCTGCCCCTCAGCTATGCTCTGGAGTGGTTTCCAGCCTGTTCATTCCCTGAGCCTGCAGGCTTCACAGCAGCCCCCCAGGCAGGGACTTAGCACCCCTCACTCCCTCCCCAGCTGCTTCCCCCAGGGAGTGCAGGGCTGCTCTGTCCCTTAGGCCTAGGTAGCCCCCCCTGCTGAGTCCCCCCTCTGGCCAGGTTCACTGAAACCCCTGCAGTCAGGTTCTCAATGCATCCTTTGGCCTTAACCCCTTCCTGCCTGCGCTGTAGCTGGGGGACAGGTGGTGGCTGGGCTATGGGGGTGGCCAGCAGCAGCCTGGAAGTGGGCAGGAAGGGACAAGCTCCTGCAGCTGGAAGCAGCTCCCGTCCATCCCTTTCCTCCAGTGCGGAAAGGCTGCTACTGGCCATCTGGTGGGGGGGGGGGGAAATGTGATCCACACACACACACACCCTCCCAGGACCCGTGCCAGGTACCAGAAGAGGCAGGTCCGTCTTCGGGGGCCAATCAGGCATGGAGGGTGGAGAGCGCAGGCAGGGAGAGGTGGGCCAGTCGGTCACCTCCCGCCTCTCTGTATGGGGGGGGAGGGGAGAGAGAGAGAGAGCTCTCCCTGTGTTTGTGGGATTGGGGGGGTGTTACCCCTCCCCATGTGAACTCTAAAGTCTTAAAAAGATACGAAGATGATTAAAAAAAAAAAAAAAAAAAAAGAGTCCAGCTACACAGCATTTCTTTGTAACAGAGGCTCGGTCCACGTGGGCGTTTGTACTGCATACTTCTGATTGATTGCCGTGGAATACGTGTAATTTTACCAGGTCTCCCATATTCAGCATAGGGAAACATGGTCACCCCCACACACACCCCTTCCCCAACCAGGCAGTACCAGCCTAGCACCTATCCCCGCGCCAGGGGTGGTGCCTTTTGCCACAAGCCGGCTGGCGCCATACCTAGCCCCAAGCGCTAACCCTGCCTCCCTCTTCCCACCTCCCTAGGTGACCCTGACTGCCACCCTGGGCACCTTCGATGTGGCGGCAGTGGTGGAGGGGGTGAAGGCGCAGGGCGAGGGGGAGACGCGTCTCTCACTGTCGAGCGACCAGTTGGACAACCTCAACCGCCAGCTGCAGTTCGTCACCTACACCAACACGCTCTTTCACCCCAACACCGCGGACACAGGTGTGCACCTGGCATTGTGAGGGGGTGGGGTGGGATCTGACAACCGGCCTTGGTGCAGGGGGGCAAGGGGCAATACTTGGTGCAGGGGGGCAAGAGGCAATACCTGCAACAGGACACCCCCCCATCGGCAGGACATTCCAATATCGGGCATGTGACCCTGTGTGCCCCCCTGCCGTATTGCCTTGGGATGATGCGGCACCAGGTACCAGGAGAGGCGGGTCTGTCCCGGGGGGGCTAATCAGGCATGGAGGACGGAGAGCACCAGGCAGGGAGGGGAGGGCCGGTTGGTCACCTCCCTCCTCAGCAAGTTCTCAGATGACACTAAGCTGAGGGGAGTGGTAGATATGCTGGCGGGTAGGGATAGGGTCCAGAGGGACCTAGACAAATTGGACAATTGGGCCAAAAGAAATCTGATGAGGTTCAACAAGGACAAGTGCATAAGTCCTGCACTTAGGACGGAAGAATCCCATGCACTGCTACAGACTAGGGACCAACTGGCTAGGCAACAGTTCTGCAGAAAAGGACCTGGGGTTTACAGCGGACGAGAAGCTGGATGAGAGTCAGCAGCGTGCCCTTGTTGCTGAGAAGGCTAACGGCATATTGGGCTGTATTAGTAGAAACATGGCCAGCAGATCGAGGGAAGTGATTATTCCCCTCTATTCAGCACTGGTGAGGCCACATCTGGAGTATTGCATCCAGTTTTGGTCCCCCCACTACAGAAGGGATGTGGACAAATTGGAGAGAACCCAGCGGAGGGCAACAGAAATGATCAGGGGGCCAGGACACACGACTTATGAGGGGAGGCTGAGGGAACTGGGGTTATTTAGTCTGCAGAAGAGAAGAGTGAGGGAGGATTTGATAGCAGCCTTCACCTACCTGAAGGGGGGTCCAAAGAGGATGGAGCTCAGCTGTTCTCACTGGTGGCAGATGACAGAATGAGGAGTAATGGTCTCAAGTTGCAGTGGGGAGGTCTAGGTTGGATATTAGGAAACACTATTTCACGAGGAGGGTGGAGAGGCACTGGAATGGGTTACCTAGGGAGGTGGTGGAATCTCCTTCTTTAGAGGTTGTGACGGTGCTGCCCCGTGGGAGCCAGCTGAGGTCACTCAATTACGGTGAGCTGCGAACAAAACGGGGTAGGCAAACGCCAGAAGCTGGTGGATATTCCAATACTTAGATTTACCAAACCAGCACAAAACAGCTTCTATAGTACCTCCCTGGTTACTCAGAAGTTCAAACAACACAGTTCCCTTAAAGGGCCCAGCCTCAGGCCTCTGTCCAGACACACGTCAGATGTGATGATGGTTACTGAAAATCTTGTCTCATCATATAAAAGAAAAGGTTCTTCCAATCCCAAAGGATCAGCCACACACCCATGTCCAATTATAATTTAGATTTTACCCAAAATACATGCTATAGTCAATTCTTGTTAACTAAACTAATATTCAGGGTGACTCCAGTCAGTGACTGGGGATCTCAATCCTTATGGCTTAAGGTTTCCCCCTCTTGAAACCCAAAGCAGACTGGAGATGAAGAAGGATCATATCCCAAGATTTTTATACATTTCCTGCAGCCTTTTGGCCTGAGAAAACAATAGGCTTAACTTTCCTTCTTCCAAACATCATGGCAATTAGCACAGAGTAATTTATCCATTAAACAGTTCAGATACAGGTAATCCCAACCTTCAAAGAGACATAGACAATAATACTGTTTCACTCAAGTATCTTCCTAAATGTTAATATTCCTTTTTTGATCTTTGAATCAAAGCTATAGCCATAGACAAGACTTGTTTGCTTACATCACAAGACCTGAGCAAACATCTCCCCTTCTACCTCTAACAATGCCGGCTGCATTTCAAAGCTCTGTTCATTTCCATCTCTTCCTAACCAGTCTCTAAAGTTCGGCCCTGGGTCAGGTCAGTCTGCGAGTTTGTTACCTCTTTCTGGCCCTGTCACCTTTCAATGAGATATTATATTACACGCATAACGTCACAGAGGTTTTTAAGGTCTGGCTCGACAAAGCCCTGGTGGGATGATTTAGTGGGTGAAGGTCCTGCTTTGAGCTGGAGGTCCAGCTGGGGGCTGGACTAGATGACCTCCTGAGGTCCCTTCCAACCCTGATCTTCCAGGATTCTACGATTCATGGAGAGGGCAGGATCAGTCCAGTCGCTCAGGGTGACCCAACCACAGAAGTTGGGGCGGCAGCCATCGAATGGAGCAGTTTTTAAAAGACCCCTCCCACCCATCCATATTTACTTTCCCACCCTCCCGTTTAGCCCCCCCTTCCCCTTTTCCCCTCTGGACAGTCCAGCCAGGCCCCATACCCCCGTCCCCGGGATCTGGGCTCCACCCCAGTTTCTACGCAGCCCCTGCAGCAGGCCAGCCTCCCAAAGGGACCCACTCATCCTGCAGCCTCTCCCTTGATCTAGGTTGGTTTCAGCCAGTCCTTTAACGACTCTCTCGTCCCACCCCAGGCTGTCACCTGTCCGCCCCCCACTCATGTTTCCTGCTCTGCCCCAGGAGCAGCTTTTGAACCCATTTGCACCCCCCAGGTAGCAAGGCAAAGTCCAGAGGGAAACTGAGGCACACACAGGCAGAAAATTCCCCCTTCGTCACCCCCCAAACCTGCTTTTCCAAGGGGCGGGCAGCAATGGGCTGGTGCGGTCTTCAGCACTCCCCTCTCTGGGGCATCACCCATACGGTCGTCTGCCCCTTTGGCCTGAACTGGGTCTGACTTAATATAGGGCCCAGGCTCCTCCCCCTCCCAGCAGCCTCTGATTGGAGCTTGTTGGGTGATACCCCAGTTCTCCCAGGTGGACGTTGCAGTCACTCATGTGCTAGGCTCCAGAGCAGGGTGCTGGGGGGGCTCTCCGGACGGGGGGGAGGCCAGAGAAGAAGGCAATATCTGGTGCCAGCAGGCAGGCCTGGCAGGGGTAGATCTGCAAAACACCAGGTGGGGGAAGCCAATCCAGGGCACCGTAAAGAGTGGGCAGCTGCACCCGGGGGGGGCTGTTGTGGGGAGGGGAATATTTCCAGCCCCCAAACCGCAGAGACTGGCTGGGCAACGCGGCTGGCCTGTCCCCTCCCCTCCCAGGCCAGGGGCAGGGGGATGGCTGGCATGACGAGGCAGGCGGGAGAGAGGAGATACCTGCATGGAATCCTGGGGAGTACTGGGCCCCTGGGGGACCCCTCCTGCCAGGGGGGCCCCTGTACCCCAGAACTTCTTCTGCGCTGACCCCTACCCCTCCTAGTACCCGTCTCCCCCTTTGTTTTCCAGTGCAGTTTGCTGCCGATGGGCACCAGGCATCTTTCACCATCCGAATCCGCCACGCACCCACGCCCAAGCTCTATAACCCGGGATCCCCGGGCGACGGCGGAGGTGAGTGCCAGGCAGGTGCCAGGGCCCAGCGAGGATCTGGGGGGGAGGGAGCAGGACAGGCCTGTCCCGGGTGACCTATGGGCTTCTGCAATGGGGAGGGAAAGGTCAGCCCACCATATTCGGGGTCAAGGCTGCCCCCACTGTCCCTCATAATCCTGCCTGCACCTCCCCACACAACCAGGGTCCCCTGAATCCTGCCACTGCCTCCCTCCCCCCCGACCTGGGATCCCCCTGAATCTTGGCACCGCCTCCCCACACAACCAGGCTTCCCTGAATCCTGCCACTGCCTCCCTTCCCCTGATCCGGGGTCCCCCTGAATCCCGCCTGTGCCTCCCCACACAACTGGGGTCCCCTGAATCCTGCTGTAGCCTCTCCTCCGACCCAGGGTCCCCCTGAATCCTGCCTGCACCTCCACACACCACCGGGGTCCCCTGAATCCTGCCACTGCCTCCCTCCCCCCAACCTGGGGTCCCCTGAATCCTGCCGCTGCTTCTCCTCCTGCCTGTCCAGCTCTATTGGCTGGAGCAGATGGCACCCAGCTGCAGCTATCTGAGGCTGGAATTGGAGGGGGGGAGCTTGTCCTCCCAAGGCAGGATCCCCTCCCGCAGAGTCTGGAGTGCTGCCCCCACCCTCCCCCAGCAGATTACAACATCAGCGCCCTGGTCAGCATTGCGACCAAGACCTTCCTGCGGTATGACAAGCTGCGGGTGCTGATCGCCAGCATCCGCCGCTTCTACCCCACGGTGACCATCATCATCGCAGACGACAGCCAGCACCCCGAGCCTGTGGGCGGCCCCCACATCGAGCAGTACTTCATGCCCTTCGGCAAGGTGCGGGGTGCCAGGGGGGTTGGGGCTGGGGCAGAAATGGGCGCGGGACTGTGGGAAGACGGTGGGGCGGGGGCCAGAAGAGACTGAGAGGGGGTGGGGCTGGGGGGGCCAGGCCAGGCACTGATGTGTCCTCCGCTCTCCCCCACCCAGGGCTGGTTCGCAGGGCGCAATCTGGCCATTTCCCAGGTCACCACCAAGTACGTGCTGTGGGTGGATGACGACTTCATTTTCACGCCCCGCACCAGGGTGGAGAAGCTGGTGGACGTGCTGGAGAAAACCAGCCTGGACCTGGTGAGTGTTTGTGGGGGGGGGCTGCGCCTGGGGCGAGGGGGGGAAATGTGGGGGGCTGGCCATGCCTGGGGGTGGGGGGGAATTGCAGGGTGTCCAGCTATGCCTTGTAGGGGGATCCCCAGATCGTGCCTGGCTGGGGATGATGGGGGGAGTTCGGCCACACCTGGGCAGGGCGGGGGGCTCCTGAGAGTGGGATTCCACAGCTACCCCCCACCCCCCATTCTGCTGCTCCCCCACCCCCACCAGCTGCAGGGATCCCAGCAGGGGGCCCGAGGCGCAGGGAGGGAAGGGGAGCCCCCTAGTGGCCACTGCCGGGCATGACATGGTGGGAGTCGCAGGAGCTGCCCCAGCTGGATGGGGACCCCCAAGGCTTTATCTCCTGCACCAGGCGGCTCCCGCCCCAGTGCATTGGGGGCACCCGAGTCCTCGCCCCAGGGGGCAGCGGGGCAGGATGGATCACAGAAAGAATGCAGGTGTCAGAGCTCCCTGCACATTGCCCCCAGGGGAGGGAGACCCAGGAGAGGGGGAGCTGCCCCAGGGCCCCCAGTGGAAGGAGACCCAGGGGAGGGGGAGCTGCCCCAGGGCCCTCAGGGGAGCAGTACCTAGGGAAGGGGGGAACTGTCCCAAGGCCCCCAGGGGAGGGAGACCCAGAGCAGGGGGGGAGCTGGCCCAAGGCCCTCAGGGGAGCGGGGGAGGTGGCCCAGGAGATGGGGGAGCTGACCCAGGGCCCCCAGAGGACGGAACCCAGGGGAGGGGGAGCTGGCCGGGAGGGGAGCTGACCCATGGCCCCCAGGGGATTGGGCCCAGGGGAGGGGAAGCTGGTGCAGAGCCCCACATGCTACCCCTGGCAGCCCGTCCGTCCGTCCCCCTGCTCACATCGGTGTGTCTGGCAGGTGGGGGGCGCAGTGCGGGAGATCACAGGGTTCACCACCACCTACCGGCAGAAGATCAGCGTGCAGGCAGGAGGCAAGGAGGGTGACTGCCTGCAAATGCGCCAGGGCTACCACCATCTCCTCGAGGGCTTCCCCGGCTGCGTGGTCACCGATGGAGTCGTCAACTTCTTCCTGGCCCGCACAGCCAAGGTGCTGCAGGTGGGGTTTGACCCCCGGCTCAGCCGTGTCGCCCACCTCGGTGAGTGCAGGGGAAGGCTCGTGCTGGGGCTGCACCACACCACTATAGCACCTGCCTAGTGGTTAAAGCAGGGCAGGGGACTGGGAGCCAGGACTCCTGGGTTCTATCCCCAGTTCTGGGAGGGGAGTGGGGTTTAGTGGTTAGAGCCGGGAGGGGTGGGGGGTGAGAGCCAGGACTCCTAGGTTCTATCCCCAGTTCTGCCACTGACTCTCTGTGGCATTGGTCACCTCCCTCTGCCTCAGTTTCCCTCCCTGTGGCATCGGGGTGCTGACATGGGGCTCCATTGCAGGCTACACAGGGTCCCTGGCCAGCCGAGGCAATAGGGCTGTGGGCTGTCGTCGTTTCCGCGTGGCGGTTAGCCAGGCAGGCCGGTGCCAACTGGAGAGCCGACGTGCCAAACAGAAGTCACCACTTTTGCTAGGACTTGGGGAATGGGACGCTTCGTGGCAGTTTCCTGCTTTGGGGCCTGGTTCCCGAAATCCCAACAGGGGTCAGTGGGAGAGATCACCAAGGGGTGTCTCAGGGATCAGATCCTGAGAAGACCAGGGGGTCTGGGATGCGGGTTCGATCCCTTTGCCCGCAGCCGACCCCCTCCCCCCAGTCAAGCAGTCCTGGGCTGGCTGACCCAGCCCCTCCTGACTCCCCGTGCCCTCCCCCCGGCAGAGTTCTTCATCGACGGGCTGGGCGTGCTGCACGTGGGCTCGTGCGCCGACGTGGTGGTGGATCACGCCTCCAAGATCAAGCTGCCCTGGCAGAAGACGGAGAGCGAGAAGCAATACGCCAAGTTCCGCTACCCCCCGTCGGCCGACAGCAGTGTCAGCGTCAAACACGGTCTCTTCTACTTCAAAAACCGCTTCAAGTGTATGACAGGCAACTAACCCCACTGGGCTACCAGCCCCGCCCTGCCAGCGAGCCGGATCCCAGGGAGAGCCCCCCCCCCATGGAGCTGGGGCTTTTTATCCTTGTACCAGGCCAGGGAGGTGACCCCTGCTACCCCTGGCTCGCTGGTGCCTCCCACCCAGCGCCATCCCCACGCCCTGCCAGCTTCAGGCTGTCTCCATGGTGGGGGGTGGGGAGTCTCCCCCACTTTCCCAGCTGGTAGCAGGGCCTGGGGGAATCCAGTCGCACAGTGGGATACTGGGAAATTCCCTGGACCACAGGATGGGTGGCTGAGAATAGCTTACATCACCCCGGTGGCTGAACCCCCACTTTCCCCCAGAGATGCTGTTTTATACTGGACAGACCTGCCCCCCTTCACAGCTGGATTTCTCCAGCCCCCCCTGCAGGAGAGAAAAAGCACAGCCCCCGCCCCTCCCAGCTGCCTTGGGACAAGTGTCAGTACCTCATTTTATTTTGTGCCAAGTCGTTATAGCCCCCATCTGCCCCCTCTGGGAGAGTTCCAACTTCAAGTGCCAAAGCCTGCGGGAGGGGGGGCAGCCCTTCGAGCAAGGGGAAGGGCTGACGCCCATGGCTGGGTGGGGGGGCATGGGCACGGGAGGCTCGTCCTTCCCAGGGCCGGGCAGTGGCTGAGGTCTCTTTCCTAGACCGAGGACTCTTTCTATACAGAATCCAAGAGCATGGGCACAAGGGGAAGGGCCAAGGGGACCGGCCCCATCTTTGCCCCACACACTGGCCGGCCCCAATCCCACACTGCTCCGAGAAGGGCCCACAGCCAGAGCATTGGATGAGGCAGTGGGTGCTGGCTTCTCAGCCAGGATACTGGCGGGGCAGGAGCTGGCTGGTGTCTCTGGGAACCGGAGGCAGCACAGCGGGAACCGTGTGTGTGCACGGGCATATGCGTGTGTGGGTATTTAATGTGAGCGAGCGAGAAGCCAGGCGCTGTCAGGCTGCACCCAAGGGAGACCCGGGGTTGGCAGATGGGCTGCTTGAGCTGCCATCAGCAGCTGCAGTTTTCTAAGGGTGACAGAGGGGTGAGGTTTTAAGGGAAAAAAAATGTTTATTTAAAAACAAAAAAAACCACGCATTTACAAGTACTCTCTTTGCCCTAAAGGCCATCCAGGTCCCGCCCCTTTTGTCCTGAGCTCTGCCCCCTTTGTCCTGAGCCCCGCCCCCCTCTACCTTGATTCTTCGTTGTGTTTTAGCCAAAAACAGAGAAAAACTTTTTTTTTTTTTTTTAAAAAGGTTGGGCTCCGCAGAGCAAGTGGGTGGTGACATCAGAGAGAGCAGCCCGTAGGGATACCCCCTGGAGGCCCCAAAGCCTGCCCACTGTGTCCCCCCCCCCATGGCTGCAATGTCACCCTCCAGTGGTCCAGCTCTGCAATGCGTCTCTCCAGCCACCCAGAGCAGGGGTTGGAGGGAAGTTTGGCACCAGCCTGTTGCTGGCAAGATGGTAGCACGATGCCAGCCTGGGGCTGGGGGGCAGCCCTGTGGGTGCTGAAGCATGTTATAGGGCAGAAGTCGCGTGCTGAGGGAACAGATGCAGCCTGCGGCCTTTCAGGCGGTGCTGGGGGCCAGGGTCAGCCCTCAGACAGATTTGTGGGGAGGAGGGGGCGGATTATCCCCTGAGCTCCATCTCAGCCCCCCCCCGGATGTGGGAGGGCTGGATGCAGGGGACCACCCCAGCCAGGGGGAGGCCCCTGCCCACCAAAGCAGATTCCCTCCTGTCCCTTCCCTGCGTGAAGTGGCCAGGAGCAGCCTCCCTTGTGCCATGCCACCCTGTGACACCAGCAGCCAAAGCAGCCCCCACCCCACCCCCAGGGGGCTGTGGGAGTTGGCCCCCCTCCCAGCACAAATAAAAGGGATTTTGGTTCCTTTCTGTGGTTTAAACCCTCTCTGTGAGTCTCTGTCGGGGGCAAGGGGGGAGCAATTAAAGTCCAGCTCCTGCCCTGATCCCATCACCTTGAAGCTGGCGGTGTAGATCTTTCTTTCCCCTGATGCTGGAGAATGCCCCCCCATAGGCCCCCCTCCCCCAAACCAGAATGCCAGCATGCCCACACATGCTCTTCCCAGTTGTAGTAGGCCTGGCCCCCATAACTGTCTTGGCAAAGGAACTCCCCCCCCCCCAATCCTTTAGGCGCCTGCAGGGGCAGACAGGCTGCTGCTTATATTGGCACCTGGCCACCTGCTCTGCCCCCTTGGATTGCCTGCCGGCCGCAGGGGAGCTGCTCGTGCCAGGTCAGGTCCCCCTGGCGAGCTGGGCAGGAGGCCCCCCTCTGTCCTGGGAGCAGGTAACTGTTCCACCACGGCTCTGTGGTCTGCAAATGGCTCCTTGGGCCCCTGGTCCTGGGGAGGCCCCATGGGCAGAGCAGGAATTCACAACACCCGGAGATCAACCTGCTGTTGTGGCCCAAGAGCCAGTCTGGTCCCGGGAGCCCTACAGGCCGGGCGGTGCCCATGGTCCATTGCCAGGGGACCTACACCCAGATTGCCAGATTCTTCTCTGCCACCTTTTCCTGGGTGGAAACAGAGCCAGCGTGAATCCTGGGCACGAGTCACATTCTGCCCCCAGCCCCCCTGCCAAAGCCAGCTGTCCTGCAGGAACGGGGTTGGGGGAGCCCAGCTCGTTAGGAGTCTGACCCCGTTACCGGCTCCCCCAAGGGCACTGCAGTGTCCCCACACACCCCACACATTCTGCAAAAGCTGGAGTTGTCGGTCCCTGCTGGCCTCTATCCAAGATAGATAAGGAAAGCCACCCCCCCCACCACCACCATATCCCACTCCCAGACCCCTGGCCAGCCCAGTTCCCCCCACCCTGGGGCTGGATTGGAGCCGGCGTGCCCTAGAGGGGAAAAGCCCTGTGTCCCATTCCCCACCCCCTGGGCCAGCCAGCCACTCAGTCTAGGTCTGGATCAGAGCCAGTGTCCCTAGAGGGAGCAGACACCCCCCAACCAGCGCCCCTAGAGCCAGATTAGAACTGGCGCCCCCTAGAGGGGAAACCCCTGTGCCAGCCCCCTCACCGTGGTTTGCGTGATGCATGTGATGGCGTCCTGGACCGTCACAAACACCTGCTGTGGGGAGAGGTGCTGCCCCAGGCCGCTGCTGGTCAGCGTCTCCAGGACCTCGCCTGCAGCACGGGAAACGAGGAGACACGGCTCAGCCCAGCCCCCCTCGGTGCAGCGCTGGGCTCTGAGGGTCTGGGAGGGGGGCAGGGGGGACCCCCCCAACTCACCATTACATGCTGCCAGGTTCATGCGGATGCCGGCCTTCTGGCACTCCATGCACATCTGCAAGGCACGGAGAGGGCAGGCTGGCATCTCTAGGAGTGGGCGGAGCCACATCCCAGCCCCGCCTCCCATCTGCCCTCAGGGCCCCCCACCCTGCAGGCTGCCCCAGGTACCTGAATGAGCAGCCGGGCCCCGGCAGAGTCCACGAAGGCAATCCCGCTGCAGTCGAGGATCGCGGCATGGGTCCTGCCAGTGGCGCCTGCCCGGGGGAGAGGGGAGGGGGTGATTGCATGAGCCCCCCAGCCTGAGGATGGGGCAGCTCTGCAGAGACACCCACAGGGGCCAGGCCCCATGATCCCAGCCAGATGGGCCCCCGCACTGCAGAGCACAGCTGCCAGCAAGACCCTTCCCTACAGAGGGGTGGGGGCTGGGAGACTAAGGGCTGCCACACAGCCCTGCCAAGACCCGCCCCTCCCCTGGAGAAGGATCCACCTCCACAGCCCCCCCCTCCTCCCAGCCCACGAGGGGGCCACTGAGTGCCACCCAGGCTGCTGGGATCTGGGACACAGACACCTGCCCCCCACCATACCAGCACCTCCCCCCAAACTGGGGAGTGGGAGCTGCAGGGGGGCCCTGCGTACCTGAGCTGGGGCACCCGGCTCCCCCATCGGGCACAGAGCTGGGGACACAGGTTTCCTGAGAGAAACACAAGTCCGTTAATGCCACCTCTGTGGTCACCCGAAACCCCGCCCAGGGCCCTGCAAGGATCCCCCGCCCCCCAAGATGCCACCTCCAGCCCAAAGCTAAGTCCCACCTCCAGTGGGGAACAGCAAGGAGCCCCCCCCCCCAAAAGCAGGAGCAGGGGAGAAGCAGATGCAAGACCAGGGCTGAGCATCTCCAGACACATGCCGGCAGCTGGGTTCCCCTGGGGGAAGACCCCTGGGATTCGGGAAAGCAGCCCCTCAGCCAGCAGGCCCATGGGCACAGGATCGGACTTGCCCAAATCCTGCCCACCTGCCCTGCTCCCACACCCCAGGACTGAGCTGCCCCTCCACACACACCCCCAGATTGCTGCTGGCCCACTTACCACGCTGCTGATGCTCATTTTGGCCCCACTCTCCAAGGCCCACACCGCCTTCTCCCCCTGGTCGCCCCTCGGCTGGCTCAGGCCCAGCTGCTGGCTCAGCGCCTCACGGAAGAAGCCACGGTTGCCGTAGTAGATGGGGGCATGGTAAGCCACGATCGTCACGCCGGGGATCTCAAAGCACTGGGGGGGAAAACCAGAGTGCTGGCTGCAGCAGGGGAGGCAGGCCCTGCCCGTGGGGGTGGGTGTCCATCTGCCCTGCCCCCCACCCCAAACAGAGAAGGAGGTTTGGGTGCTGAATTGCCCCACAGCAGTGGGGAAGAGGGCTGAGAGATCAGCCCTGCCTCTCGGGACATGGACAGCTCCCTACACAGGCCAGCCTAGGTGCCCGGGGCAAGCCCCCACCACATCCTTCCCAATGCGCCCCACACACCCACCTGCTGCCTGAATGGCACCCCCCACCTCCTGAAGGCACCAGGCTCTCTGGGTGCCGCCCCCAGACTGGGCAGGGAGCAGTGGGCATGACTGGGGGTGCTTTGGCGCTCTGTTCACACCCCCATTCTGCCTTGGGAATGTGGGGGTGCAGAATCCAAAAGGCCTAATTCTGCCAGGAGCTGGGTCCCCGGGATCAGGGGGAGCTGGCTGGGCATCGTGCAGGATCAGCCCCCAGGGGCAGAATGCCCCTCCATGGGGGGGGGTAGATGGGAGCCGGGGAGGGAGCTGAGGGCTAGAGGGTGCGGGGTAGATGGGAGCCAGGAGGCTGTGGGTCAGAGGGGGGTAGATCAGAGCCCAGGAGGGGGCTGTGGGTCAGGAGGGAGGGGGTGCCTGAATGGAGCCCGGGGCAAGCCCCCACCACATCCTTCCCAATGTGCCTCACACACCCGCCCGCTGCCTCTGCCCAGTGCTCTCAGCCAGCCCACCCCAGGTGGGTGGCTGGGAGCCCCAGATCATGCCCAGGCCCCGCGGTGCCTGTACCTTGCTGTGGCGTTGGACAGGCCGGTAGATTTCTGTGTTGGCCGCTTTGCCCAGCACCATACACTTGGCCCTGTGGGAGAGGAAGGAGCATCAGGCAGGGAGGCGTCTGGCCATGCCAAGGCCGGGCTGGCCCCGGTCCTGGCTGGAGAGAAGAGGTCCCATCTCCCCCGGTGGCAGGGCATTGGCCAGAGACAGGGACAGCAGCTGGGAAGGCAGATTCCTGCCTCGCAACCCTCCTCCCGTCTTCCTCCTCCTCCGATAATCAGGTCTCCAAGCAGCCACGGCTGGCTGGCTCCTTGTGGGGGTCTTGTGCCTGGAGCAAGGATTACGGGGCAGACAGAGCTGCCCCCCAGCCCATGCCAGAGCCGGATGCAGCTCCCTGGCTCTGCAGGTTCCCAACAAACAAGACCAGACACGGGGCTGGGCAGGGCGCCTGGCACTCTGGTACCTCTGTGTGCGGCAGATAACAGTCATCATGGAGAACACGACCCCCACGGCCAGGCCCACATCCACATTCAGCACCACCACGGCCAGCCAGGTGACCACCCAGACAGCCTGGAACAAGAGTGCGGGGTCAGAGGGGAGACAGGGAAGCGGTACGTCAGGTCAGCTGGTCCCCCTGGGGACCATACACTCGCTGGGTCACACATATAGGACTCAGTGAGGTTAAACCAGGGGTCAATCTACCCTAGGAGTCTCTGGAGACAGCATGCTCTAGTGGGTAGGGCACCCAGCGGGGATTTGGAGAGCCAGGTACTAGGCCCACAGCCCAGCTGTGTGACCTGGGGCCTTTACCGTCTCCGTGCCACCAACCCCTCATCTAGTTCGACTGAGTTCGGGGACCTTCTCGCTCTGTGACAGGCGCTGTCCTGGCACAATGGGGCGTTTCCAGGTCTGGAGAGCTCTGCCTCTGTGGGCATCAGCACGTTGTGGGCCCCAGTTCTCTGCTCTGGCCAATTTCAGTGGGGTGGAGCAGGCCCAGAACAGCTCTTGGAGGGCTGGGCCAGCCTGGCAATGCCCACCCTGTACCCTGGGGCAGCAGCATGACTGGCTCAGGCATGAAACCCAGGGCCTGCCCTGCTCGGGGTGAGGAGGCAGGGGAAGGGTGCAGCTGCTTACGAAGTCAATCCGGCTGATCCTCCAGAGCTCGGGCAGGTCCCAGAACTGCAGGACCATCTGGCGTAGGCTGGTGACGTTGATACAGGCCAGGACAGCCTAGGTGGAGGAGGAGAACGGGCATGAGTGGCAAGCTGCCATCCCCTGCACTGTGCTAGCTGGTGCCAAGGCATCCAGGAAAGGGAGCTCTTCCCAGGATGGCTGGGGGCGAGGGAGGGGAAAAGAGCCAGCTAGTCAAAGGGCAACCAGCCCACAAGGGGTTTGAGCACAAAGGAGGTCTGTGCCCCATGGGATGGGGGCATTGGGCCTGGCAGCCCCAGGGGCTATGGAGGTGGGCACCAGCCCTTCCCCAGGTCACTCACGCCCCCAGCCTCACCTTGGGAAGGTAGTGGAAGAGGGGTCCGAGCCACATGAGGACCATGAGCACCACCGCGCCGGAGAAGAAGCCTGCGAGCTGCAGAAGAGGAGGGCGGATTAGCGGGCAGGCTCTGCCAGGGCGGTGAGGCCAGCGCTGGGCCCTGCGGGGGGGAGGCAGGGGTCACCAGGACAGCACGGAGGAAGCCCTAGACACCAGAGAAGCCCTCCCACCCTTCGTGCCCTGCTCGAGGCCTCAGTGCCGGCCTCCTCTGCCCGGCGTCCGAGAAGGAGAGGGATCTGCCTGTGCCCAGCCACACAGGCCAACTGGCCACTAAGCTGAGACCTGGCAAACTCACTGCATGAGCCAGCCAGGGCTGCAGAACAGATGGGGGGGCCCCCCCATTAGCTAGGGAGCATGAGACACTCACCCGCTGCACACACGCCATGGCCCCACCCCCAGTTCTGCAGGCCCTCCCATACCCCTCCATACCTGTGTGTGCCCCCCTGCACTCTCCAGGATGTTGGTGGTCGCCAGGGTGGCTGAGCTCGGGAAGCAGGTGAAGAGGGAGGAGACCAGGTTGGAAACACCGTGGGCCAGCAGCTCCTGTGGGGCAGGGACCAGAGACAGGTCAGGGCTACAGGGACCAGCCGGGAGGGAGCCCAGATGCACCAGGGGGCAGGCGAGACACTGGGGCCTCCCAGCTGGAAGAGGGACCAGGTGGGCAGGAGGGGGGCTGATCCTGGGCACAGGGCCCTGGGCTGCTGCTGGCAATAGAGACGCCAGGCCGGGCAGTGCCTCCCTCTGCCAGCAGCCCGCGTCCGGCCCACACACCTGGTTGGGGTTGATGGTGTAGCCATGCTTCTCGGCGTAGATCATGGCCAGTGACACAGAGACGGCATAGGCCACGAAAGCGACCGCCACCGTGTCCCCAAGCACCTGGGGCAGCGACTGCAGGGCCGGGAGCCGGGGCTGCGGGAACCTGCGCGAGAGACAGAGGCGGTCACCAGGCCGGGTGGGACGAGCCCAGAGCCATGCTGGGCTGGGCGGAGACACGTCCCCAGCCCTGGCCAGGCAGGGATGCTGGCCGGGCGTCACGGGGCTGTGCTGGGGGGCCCCACGTGATGCCACAGAGGGGGCAGGCAGGGGGCCCTGGCGACTCCTCACCCAGCTGGCAGGCGGCCGACTATCTGCACGTCGTAGCGCGTGTCCAGGGAGGAGGCAAAGCAGACGCCGGTGGCCGCCAGCACCTGGGGAAGAGAGCAGAGACCAGTGGGTTACACTGCCCAGGGTGGCGCCAACCCTCCCATGCCCAAGGCCCGCTGCCCACCCCCGCTGGAGCCCCCACCCGCCTCGTCCCCGTGCTGCTCAGAGGACATGGCTATGGCTGCGGGTGCAGGGCCAGGGGAGATAGGGCAGGAAGCGGGCGGATCCAGGGAGGGCAGGGGCAGGGGCAGGGGCACATACCACCACGATCTCCCCCGGAATGGGTGTCCGCAGCTTGCTCCGGAAGCGGGTGTTGATCTCCTTGATGGGCACCAGCAGGACCAGGCAGAGGGCAGAGATGAGCAGCTCGGTCACGTTGGTCCGGGGTAGCGCCTGCACCACCGATGCCAGTGTCTGGGGGCAGCACAGGGCGTGTTATGTGCGGGGCGTGGGGGGGGGCTGCTCCCACCTCCCCCCCACCCCTCCCTCAGCCCCATTCCGCCTCCCTGCCCCCTTTCTCTCCCCACCTCCCCACGCTGCCCCCACCAGGCCAGACGCACCTTGAAGATGGTGAAGGAGCCGGTGCGGCGGGGCAGGGGCAGGCCCAGCAGGCTGGGCAGCTGGGAGACCAAGACATGCAGGGCAGCCCCGTTGGTGAAGGCCTTGATGATGGGCTCTGAGAGGTAGGTGGCCAGGAAGCCCAGCTGGACCACAAACATCACCAACTGGGGGAGGGAGAGGGGGGAAGGGACATCAGCGCTGCCCGGTGTACGACACAGTGCCCGGGGCCTCCCCCCAGGGTTCCTCCCCTCCCCCCAGGGTCTCACCTCTCCCCCCACCCTGGAACCCTGCCCCACTCCCCTCCCATCATCCATGCCCTGTCCACCTTCCACCGTTCCCACCATCTCCATGGAGGGTCCCTGCCCCAGGTTCTGGCAGCCCGGCGGGCACAGACTCACCATGAGGAGCCCCACGAGGAAGGCCATGGCGGCAGCCACACCAATGCGCCGCTCCTCCACCCGCGCCAGCTCCGCACTGGTTGCATTCGGCCCCAGGGGCCAGGGCACCAGCTGCTCCACCACAGTGCCAGTCATCAGGCTCACCACAGCAAAGGTGCCTGGGGAGGGGAAGGGAGACACGGCCCTTGAGTGCTGCTCACCCACGGCCTGCCCAGAAAGTGCTACCTGCAGTCCCCCCCCCGCCCGCCCCATCCATGCACAGATCCCCCCCACTGCCTCTGGCCCCATCTCCCAAGGATTCCTGCCCCCTGCATACCACCCCACACATTAACCCCTGTGCCTCACACTCTGGGGGAGGGCCCCCGTCCATGCACAGATCCCCCCACTGCCTCTAGCCCCATCTCCCATGGATTTCTGCCCCCTGTGTACTACCCCCCCCCACACACACACACACACACCCCATGTCCCACATTCTTGGGGAGGGCACAGCTGGCATCCACATTCCTAGCTTTGGGAGGGCACCATCAGGGGTGGGGCCCTATTCAGCCCCTCGGTTGGTTATTGGGATCTTCCCTCCCCCCCCCCCGTCCTGTCATGGGAACAGGCAGCTGTCACAGGGATGCCCGAGGAACCAGACACCCCTCCCCCACCATTTAACCCTGCCAAGCCCTGGGCACCGGTGGCCCACTCACCAGTAGAGACGTGGCGCCCGGTGCCAAAGAGCATGTAAAGGATGACAGGGAAGAAGGAGGTGTAGAGTCCGTAGACGGGGGCCACGGAGGCCAGGAGGGCAAAGGCCATGCCTGCGGGGACCCGAGACGGGCAGGGGGGTAAGCCGGGGGTGGCTGAGACCATAACCGCCCCCACTGATCGCCTAAGGACTGAGCAGCAGCATCCCACAGAGTTCAGGGATGCTGCTACGCCCCTGCCCAGAGACCCCGGCAGGAGGGTGAGACACAGACTGAGATGCAGGGGGTCAGAGCAGCCCCCCCCACACACAGAGGGCTCCTGTCTCAGAGGGGCATGGAGGCCAGACCCGGTCAGCCCCACAGGGTCCAGCCTGTCTAAACCTTGCCCTTTTCCATGGCTTTGTTATTACCACATCCAGGAGGAAACGGTGGCCCAGAGGGGTGGAAGGACAGCTGCAAGTCAGAGGCAGAACTGGGAATGGAACCCAGGAGTCCCGACTCCCAGCCCCCCTGCTCTAAGCCACTAGACCCCACTTCCCTCCCAGAGCTGGAGCGTCAACCCAGGCGTCCTGGCTCCCAACCCTTCTGTTCTAACCACTGGACCCTGCTGCCCCAGGAGTCCCGGCTCGCTGCCCCTCCCGTGCCCCAGTTAGAACCGCTCCAGGGCTGGGATTCGTCTCTCCACCGGAGACCCGGCAGCTACCCGCCTTGGGGCGCCCGAGCCCGCGGAGAGATGGGGGGCAGCTGGGGGGGGTAGGTCGAGGCCCCCTGGAGAGCGGGAAATAGGGTCGGGGAGAGCGGGGTCGGGGCAGCTGCTCACCCTGGGGGATGTGCACGACCCCCACGGTGAGCCCGGCCAGCGCGTCCCCCAGCAGCCAGGTCCCCGGCCGGTAGCCCCGCAGCCAGGCGGCGATGGGCAGCCGGCGCTGCAGGAGCCGCAGCGCGGCCGCCCCGGAGCAGCGGCAGCCCCGGGCCACCCGCCGGCGCAGCGCCCGGGCCGGGCTGCCCCGGGGCTCGGGCGCCCCGTAGAGCTCCTGGAAGCGCTGCTCGGTGAAGGCCCGGCCCGGCGCCAGGCGGCTCATGCTGGCGGCCCGGGCGGGCTGGGCGCGGGGGCCCTTTTATCGCCCGGCCCCGGCCCGGCCCCGGCCCCGGCCCGGGACCCCGCCAAGCCCCGCCTCTCTCGGGCGGCCCCGCCCCCTCTGAGCCACACCTCTCCCCCCTCCCCAGCTCCCATCTACCCCCCACCCTCTGACCCACAGCCCCCCCGCCGGCTCCCATCTACCCCCCACCCTCTGACCCACAGCCCCCCGCCGGCTCCCATCTACCCCCCACCCTCTGACCCACAGCCCCCCCCGCCGGCTCCCATCTACCCCCTACCCTCTGACCCACAGCCCCCCCCCGCCGGCTCCCATCTACCCCCTACCCTCTGACCCACAGCCCCCCCCCGCCGGCTCCCATCTACCCCCCACCCTCTGACCCACAGCCCCCCGCGCCGGCTCCCATCTACCCCCTACCCTCTGACCCACAGCCCCCCGCGCCGGCTCCCATCTACCCCCCACCCTCTGACCCACAGCCCCCCCCCCGCCGGCTCCCATCTACCCCCCACCCTCTGACCCACAGCCCCCCGCGCCGGCTCCCATCTACCCCCCACCCTCTGACCCACAGCCCCCCGCGCCGGCTCCCATCTACCCCCCACCCTCTGACCCACAGCCCCCCGCCGCCTCCTCCCATCTACCCCCCACCCTCTGACCCACAGCCCCCCCCGCCGGCTCCCATCTACCCCCCACCCTCTGACCCACAGCCCCCCGCGCCGGCTCCCATCTACCCCCTACCCTCTGACCCACAACCCCCCCCCCGCCGGCTCCCATCTACCCCCTACCCTCTGACCCACAGCCCGCCCTGCCGGCTCCCATCTACCCTCTGACCCACAGCTCCCCGCGCCGACTCCCCTCTACCCCTGACCCACAGCCCCCCCGCTGGCTCCCATCTACCCCCTACCCTCTGACCCACAGCCCCCCCGGCTCCCATCTACCCCCCACCCTCTGACCCACAGCCCCCCGCGCCGGCTCCCATCTACCCCCTACCCTCTGACCCACAACCCCCCCCCCCCCCGCCGGCTCCCATCTACCCCCCACCCTCCTGACCCACAACCCCCCCCCGCCGGCTCCCATCTACCCCCCACCCTCTGACCCACAACCCCCCCCGCCGGCTCCCATCTACCCCCTACCCTCTGACCCACAGCCCGCCCTGCCGGCTCCCATCTACCCTCTGACCCACAGCTCCCCGCGCCGACTCCCCTCTACCCCCTGACCCACAGCCCCCCCGGCTCCTATCTACCCCCTACCCTCTGATCCACAGCCCCCTCCGGCTCCCATCAATGCCCTACCCTCTGACCCACAGCTCCCCCTTCTGACCCACAGCCCCCCAGCTCTCATCTACCCACTACCCTCTGACCCACAGCCCCCCACTCTCATCTGCCCCCCTCACCCTCTAACCCACAGCTCCCTCCCCGGGCTCCAATCTAACCCCCCTTTGACCCACAGCCCCCCCTGGCTCCCATCTACCCCCCCGGCTCCCATCTACCCCCCTCAACCTACAGCCCTCCATTGTGTCCAACTACCCCCTCTGACCCACAGCTCCTTCACCACCATCATCCCTAGAGACCTGTAAAGGCCAGGCGCTGGCTGGAGAGGGGGCTGAGCCCAGGTGCGCCAGAGCCATGCCTGGGACACGAGGAGCATTCTGCCCCTGGGGGCTGATCCTGCACGATGCCCAGCCAGCTCCTCCTGATCCTGGGGACCCAGCTCCTGGCAGAATTAGATTTTGGATTCTGCACCCCCACATTCCCAAGGCAGAATGGGGGTGTGAACAGAGCGCCAAAGCACCCCCAGTCATGCCCACTGCTCCCTGCCCAGTCTGGGGGCAGCACCCAGAGAGCCTGGTGCCTTAAGGAGGTGGGGGGGTGCACTGTACCATCCCCCTCCTCTGCCTCCAGAAGCCCCCAGGCCTCCTCACATCCCAATCTCCAAGTCCCCCCACCCCACGATGGGGTCTCTGTGGCCCCCCACCCAAGAGCTGTCACCCCATATCCTGTTTGCCAGCCCAGCTGGGGGACACCCCTCGCCCCAGGCAACCAGACGGATTCAGCACCAAGCCTCCTGATGCCAAGGAGCCGCTGGGCGTGGGGGGGCAGCCTCAGCAGAGAGGCTGGGGGCTGAACGGGCCACCGAGGCCAAGCTCCCCTCAGCCTGTTGGGGAGGGGGGGCCCTGCCAGGTGTGTCCTGGCCTGGCACATTGGGAGGGGCCCACATGAGTGGCAGCCCCATCCTCCCGGGGGTCTCTGAGCGCCTGAACCGCAGAAGCCCTGCAGCCAGGCAGCCCCCCCCCCACCCCAGGCCACTCCCCGTCCCCATTCTCCCCCCTCCCCCAGTCTGGCCTCTAGGTAACCTGGGAACTCAGGAGTGAATCCTTCCCTATAAACAGGATCTTCCCATTGAACTAAACCCCACCAGGGAGGAAACCGCTCCCCCAGCAGCCCCGTGCCCCCCTCAGCCCAGCCTGGGGCCTGCTCCCAGGAGCCCAACTTATGCCTGGTCCTGCTAAGCTAAACACAGGAACTATCGTGTGCCCAGGGCCGAGCCAAGCACACGCGGCGCATCGGGCCAGCAATGGCCCATAGCCAGGAGCCTCCTGCTCCGGGTCTCCCTAAAACCCCTGACGGCCGGAAGCTGGGACAGGACGCCAGGGGAAGGATCACTGGATAACCGCCCTGGTCTGGCACCAGCCCCGGTCGGAGACAGGCCACTGGGTGAGCTGGGCCGTCAGGCTGCCCCAGCACCCAGCCACACTTCCCCTGTCCCCCACCCCCGAGGCACCCTGCGGGGAGGACAATGCCCCCGGCCTTTGGGGAGGGGGGAAAGGCAGCTGATCGTCTACATGCCTCCCTTGCCCCCCCATCAGTCTGTCCATCCCCCATGCACCCCTCTATCCCCACCCCATCCACCGCTACCCAGCCACCCCCATCCATACTCCCCTCATTCCATCTATCCCCCTCTATCCATCCATCCCCACCTGCACCCCATCCCCATCTGTAGGGCCCCTTTTGTCTGTCTGCTCCCCCCATGACTGTGGTATCGAATGGTTGATCTCAGTCTCTGAAAATCCATCGCCCCCCAATTATGGAAGGGAAATTCGACCCACCCCAATTATGGAAGGGAAGCCGCAGGAAGGCAGGATCCTTAGGGCTCTGGCAAGCAGGCCCCCCCGCTCCACACCGCACACAGGAGAGTCACATGGCTTCCCACAGCCACCGCATTAAGGAAGAGGAACCCGTCTCCAGTACATGCCACCCCAGCTCCTGGCTGTCCTTCCCCCCGCCCCCAGATTCAAGGGCAGGTGCCAGCTATAACATCCATTGCAATGATGCCTCCACCTGTGTCCTTTTCCAGGCACTTCTAGCCAGTAGGAGCACAGGAAATGAGGAAGGGGGGCGGTCCCATTTAGCCCGGGGAGGGGGAGGCATTTAACCTTTCAGATGCTGGACTGTTCACAGTGGAGGCTCTCCCACGGGGATCACATTCTTCTCTCACTGCAGCCAATGGGAGTTAGGCATCAAGCTACCTGTGTGGCAAGGGGCTAAAGGCCTTGGTGGCAGAGAGAGGCTGTCCCCTTCTATTGTCCAGCCCCCACGTCCCCTTCCATCACCCTATGTCCCCCTTTATTGCCCCTTGCCCAGCCCCCACGTCCCCTCCCTGTCCCATAACATCCTTGTGCTGCCATTTCACAGCTGGGAACAAGGTGGGGCAGGCAGCCCCACGTTGCCGCCAGCTCCCCGCTGGCCTCTAGTCCCTCTCTTGGGGGCTTCCAGCCGTCGCTCTGTGGGAGCCTCTCCCACCTCCAATGCCCCTGGGTGTGGGGAGCCCGGCTCCTGTGACCCCCCCCTGACATTCTAGCAAACCCAATCAGAGGCAGCGCCTCGACCCAGGGAGCGGCACCTGACTGCCCACACCCATGCTAGGAGCTGGCAGGGGAGGGACAAGGGCTCTCCGGCTGCCCTGGTGGCCGCCAATTCGCTGCCCAAGGATGACCGTTTGCAGACCCCTGGAACCGGGCCTGCTGGGCACTACCCCCCGTGTTGTCAGCAGCAGGCACTGCCCAGCACGGGGGCCTGGTTGTGGACAGAGCTGTGGCAGGACCGTCCTGTGGCTGTGGCCCATGTGCCAGGGGGCCTGCTCAGCCTTACCCCACCACAGTGGCCTGGTTGTCAGCAGGGCCTGATTGGCACTGCCCTGGTGCCATGGCCCCATCATCGCTGGAGCCAGCTCCACGACTGCCCCCGGGCTGCCTGCTTGGCTCTGCCCTGGCACCCCAGCCCATTCTGCGCTGCCCCATCCCCATCTTCCCAGCTCGGGCCCGAACCCGCCTCGGCCAGACAGGAGCTCCCGGCTGCCTCTCCCCGGCCCATTCTTCAAAGTCTGGGTGGTGCAGGCTGGAGCCCGCGGCCTTCCAATTCCTTCCATTGTTCCCCTGGCGTCTTATCGCACCGGCTGGCTGCCTGGCCCGCTCGCTCCGCACGTCCTGTCCGCGTTAATCCCACCTCGGGGAGGCCGCGACCAGTGCCTTCTCAGCCCCCACATTGTTCGCAGGGAGGAGAGCTCCAGGGTGGGTTCCTGTATTTCAATGAGCCTCCGAGGATCCGTCTGGCTGCCTGCCACTTGGCAGGCTGGCCCGCCCGAGGGTAACAGGGTGATGGGCCGGGGCCACAGACACTCATCTTCCATCTCCCTCCCGCCCCGAACGCTATTGTCTGATGGCAGGAAACCAGCCCAGCTCAGAGCAGGGAACACGCGAACCCCCGGGGAGATGCACGCAGGCTGCGCAGGGTAGGGTTAGCGGGCACCCCAGGGCACCGGGAGAGACCCAAACCTAGGCGCACACAGCTAGGGAAGTTCGCTCGGCAGTCAGGGAGTCAGGACTCCTGGGTTCTATTCCCCAGCTCTGGGAGGGGAGTGGGGACTAGTGGTTAGAGCACGGCCTGGCCATCAGGACTCCTGGGTTCTATTCCCTGTTCTAGGAGGAGAGTGGGATCCAGAGCTTAAAGCAGAAAGGGATGAGACAGGACTCCTGGGTTCTATTCAGGCTTTGGGAGGAAAGGGGAGTCTAGTGGTTAAAGCAGTAAGCTGACAGTCAGGACACCTGGGTTCTTCTGCCATTGACTGACTATGTGACATAGAGTGAGTCCTCGCTCTGTGCCTCAGTTTCCCCATCTTGCAGTGCTGAGTTCTGAATCTGTGGCATTTTCCCTAAGAGTTGGGGACCCCCCCAGGGGCTCAGTAACCCTGGGAGGGGTGTCTGCCCCCTAGGGGAGGGGATATCTCTGCAGTAACAGCTCTGCTGCGGGTGCTACCTACATTCTGTATCCACCTGTACTATGCCCCCAACTCTGAACCCCTTCACCCTCCCCAGTCCAGCTGACTCTGAGCTCCCCCCCAGCTTTCTCCTCCCTGCCTCCATGCTGGGCTTGCTCCACAAGTACAACAATCCTCTCTGTCTCTCCTTGGCAGGTCTGGTTGTTTGGGACCCCTGATTAGCTCTGAGCATGGCCCCATTGCCCTCCAACCGGCCTCCCTGGGCGGACTCAGAAAACCCCACTTCTGCAGCTGAGAACACACAGACTCGTGGCATCTGCCAGCCATTGGCCCTGCACCCCTGAGCCGCTGCCAGGCTGAGCGTTACTGTCCCTGCGTGATTCAAAGCCAGGGCAGGATTTGCCCAGGGTTTGGTCCAGCCCGCCTCCCCCGGGCTAGTCTTCGGCAAGCTGCTTCCAAATGGGCTAACGCAGTAGGGCTGGGTCATTTGTCAAAGCCCCCTGGGAGCCTTTGGCCCGGGTCGGTGGAGTCGGAGCAATAAACACCTGGATATTTAGCATTTGCCCTCCAGAGACCCCATCCTGCCACAGGGTCCTATGGAAGGATGTGCCGTGAAACTTTGGGTCCCCCTGCACCGGCTGGGGGGGGGAAGAGGGGATTTCCTGTGTGGTGCCAGCCCCTTGCACCTCCTGCCACTGCGGGCACTCAGCTATTTTTGCTGTTGTACAGAGACCAGGCCCCAGACAGCCTCTGCTCCCAAAGAGCGTATAATGGAAACAGACCACGACTGGGAGGGGAAACTGAGGCACAGAGTGAGGAAAAGGGACTTCCCGGGGTCACTCAGCACTAAAGCCCAGCCCTCGGGAGTCCCAGCACAGTGTGCTACCCACTGGACGACACTGACCCCTCCAACGGGTGATTCCAGCCCTCCAGGGAGCTGCCCCAGGAGCTGCTCCTTGCACTGACCCCTGCAGGGTTCACGACACTACTGCAGATCACCATTCAGCGTGCACCACACTAGGGGGTAAAGGGTTGGAATCAACTCCAGTGTAGACAAGACCAGAGCCTGCCCCGCTCTCACTGGGGAATCGGTGAGTTTTTTGGGGAGAGGGGGGGCTGCAATTCCCTGCCATGGCAGATCCTATCCCTGCCTCCCAAGCTGGGGGTCCCGGAGACCAGGCCTCCAGGGAACAGCTCCAGGGTGGGGGAGACAGACGCCCCAGTGGGAATTGCTCACACCCAGCTTTTTGCGCCCGTGGCTCCTTCCCCCCACCCCCCCTGCGTATGACATCAGCACCCGCCCACACTGCTCTGGGGTGACTGACAGCGTTGAGGGGGCCAGGAACCCAGTGCACCTCCTGACTTGGTCGCTCGCTGTCCCCCTCTAGTGGAACTGCCATGCACTGAGGCCTGCAGGTTAAGGAAGCCAGATCCTAGCTCAAAGGAGAGCAGCTAGTTCTGTGGGATCCAAAGGTCCCCGGTTCAAATCCGCCCCCTACCCAGGGGTGATCGGGGGGGGGGCGAGAGCAGTGGGGCCAGGTCCCGGCACTGAGTGAATGGGACTTGCTCTTTCCGGGGAGCCAGCTGCTGTCCTGAACTGCCCCTCCGGGGACCCGCTGGCCCATGACGTGCCTGCCTCTCGCGTGTGGTTTGTGCGTCACGAGAGCTCTTCGCCATGGCCGGGAGAGCCGGCAAGTGGGTCCCAGCCACAGCCAGAGAGCAGCAGCCACACCATCCATGCTGAAAAGACCAATGGCCTCTCCCCCCGGGCCCCAGACCAGGTGGGCACAAGTGGCCACGGGCACTGCAGGCCTGGGCGAGCTCTGGGTTACCCACCCGCATCCCCAAAGGGTTAAGTAGTTTTACCCAACATGGAACCCTGGTGGGCAGAGGAGGGCGGCTGATAAGGTTGGCAGAGAGGGGAGGGGAGCCCGGGCCGCTCTCCCCACACAGAGACTGCTCCCCCAGGTGAGGAAGGCCAAGGTGCTGAGGACAAATCTCCTGACCAGACATTACAGTGACGGACACAGTGGAGGGAGCTGGAGAGATGGGGCGCAGGGGACAAGCAGGCTGAGCTTTGGGAACCCACTTGGGCCCACCACTCACAGACCTCAGCACTGGGCAGAGGGCCTGGCGGCTGCAGGGCCAGCTCTCCCAGCAGGCCGGGCGATGGCTCCCTCGATTATCTCCACGGCGGCCAACCTTCCTGTGCCCTGGCCCTTCTTGACCCTGCTCCCTGGGGGGCAGGAAGGGAGGGCCGTGATCACCCCACCCACCCGATAGGAGCTTGGCCCCGGAGCCAGATTCTCCAGCCAGCCACGCTCCCTGTCCTTGAGCCTCTGCTGATCCTTGCTCCTCCGGTGGGTTCCTTAACGGGTCCGGACGTCACAGCTGGGCTGGGCTCTGGCAGTGGGAGGGGGGCAGCGACCCACCTGGGAGAGATCATTGCGCCACCCCCCCCACACACACACATTTGTGCCACTCTGAACCCTCCCTCCTTGCCTGTGGGGTGGGGTGTGTGTTGGGGGGGGGGTACTGTACATCTGTCATTCACCGTCCCTGCGCCCCAGCCTCGGACCCACACTAGGGGGCAGCAGCAAGCTGCCTTTGGGACAGGAATACTGGAGTGGGGCCCCTTCCCCCTCCCCCTCCCTCGCTATGGCCCTCAGGGACCTCTGGGGGGGCTGAGATTTAAAGGGACAGTACGTCTCCACACTCATAGCCCCCTGCCTCCCCCCATTCTAACCACTAGACACCATGTCCTTCTTGGAGCTGGGGATAGAACCCAGGAGTCCTGGCTCCCAGGCCGCTCCCCCAGCTCTAACCACTCGTGCATGTGCTAGAGAGGCCAGTTGGGCCCCCAGATTCCCCTCTTCACCCAGCCTGGCAACTCTCGCCGGTCCTGGGGATGGAGCCCTCTTCCCCACTGGGTGTGTGGTGCCAGCTTGGGGAACTGGCCCCTCGCCGGCAGCCCCAGCAGGGCTGGAGGAAGGCACAGGTAGGAGCTGTAGGCCCACGCTCAGGACCCCAGCTCCCGAGACCAGACTCTCGGCTCTCACTGGAAAAGGACAATTTCTAGCCCTCCCAGCTGGGGAGAAACGCTCAAAACTGTGACCCCAGCGTAACTAACACAACAACACTGCCTGAGTCTGCCGAGAGCCTGAGCCCATAGCTCCGGGGGGGGGGGAGCTGCCTCATTCATCCCCCTGGGGTGTAACCGCCAAGGTCCTCTTCTTTGGGGGCCCCAGCCAGCCCCACCCCAGCAGGGGACTCTGTGTGTGGCGGGGGGGAAGAATGCAGCAGGCCTAGCCCCCCACCCAAGCAGAGCCACCTTGGCAGTGGGGAGGAAGGGGAGGTCGTGGGGTGGAGAGGGAGAGCCGGACACTGCCCCTCCAGTGGGGTCGGACCCCTGGGGAGTCCACTTTCATGGTGTCCCCAGGGCCCTGGAGGTGCCTTAAACCAGTCACAGGGCGGGGGGGCTGCGCGCTCTCTATCCCCACAAGAGGGCGCCCACCAGAGCAGGGGCGAGCAGCTTGCCAGGGCCCCCAGCCTCCAAGGCTGGCACCTCTCCCCGGTACCCGCTGCTCAGTGCCAGCCACACAGGGCTCCCGCTCGCCCCAGCAGCCCAGGGCAACCCCGTCGGGAGAGGGACGGGAGCCACGAGCCCCCCGCCAGGAGTGCCCCTGGTCTGAAGGTAGCAGGTCGCCGTCCCCGGGCGGGGGCTCCGGGGCGCTTTGATTCGGCGGTTTGAAGATCAAGCAACGCGCGAGGTAAATTCAGGCCTTTGATCTGCGAAGACGCAGGCGTCGTTTCCGGCTTTGATTTCCTTCGCTGTGGGCACGGTGCCAGGAGCTGCCGCACAGGGCAAAGCACCAGCCAGGCAGGGCAGCCGGGCACAGGGACGGGGCAGGGCACACACAGCGGGCACACATGGTGGGCACACTGCACAGTTCCGCAACACAGTGCACACTGCACAACACAACACAGCGCACAACTACACAACACGCGCACACTGACACATTGCACAACACTGTGGACACCGACACACCGCACAGTAAACAAAGTACAACAAAGTACACACCAACACACTGCAAACACACACAGTTGTACTATGCAGATACACAACACATATGCCTGCATGCAACATGGGCACAGAGCACGGTGCAGCACAGCTACACAACACACACCAACACACTGCACAATACAGCGAATATGAGTGCACTGCACAGCTAGACAACACAACACACACTGCACAACAGAGCACACACGGATGCACAGCACAGCTACACAATGCACACTGATGCGTTGCATGACACACACTCAACACACTACACAGTCACACAACACACTTCAACCCAGAGCACTGGCTGGCAGAGAGCACCCCAACACACGCACGGACCCACATACATCACGGACCCTTCCGCGTGCCCCACATGGGAACTCAACACAGGTCAGCTACTGACACACCAGTGTATTGCACACACAGCAGGCTCTCTGCCTGCCCCACACCTGCACCCCAGCCACACCTCCCTGCCTGCCCCATATCTCCCTGCTCCATACCTGCACCCACACTTCCCTTTCTGCCAAACCCCCAGCATCCCACACCTTCCTGCCCCACACCTGCACCCCACACCTCCCTGCCTGCGCCACATCTCCCTGCTCCACACCTGCACCCACACTTCCCTACCTGCCCCACACCTCCCTGCCAAACCCCTAGCATCCCACACCTCCCTGCCCCACACCTGTACCCCACACCTCCCTGCCACACCCCCAGCATCCCACACCTCCCTGCCCCACACCTGTACCCCACACCTCCCTGCCACACCCCCAGCATACCACACATCCCTGCCCCACACATGCATCCCACACCTCCCTGCCTGCCCCACACCTCCCTGTTTGCCTCACACCTCCTTGCCACACCCCCAGCATCCCACACCTTACTGCCCCACACCTGCACCCCACACCTCCCTCCCTGCCCCACCCCCAGAATCCCACACCTCCCTGCCCCTCACTCCTCCCTGCCACACCCCAAACCTGTACCCCACACCTCCCTGCCTGCCCCACACCTCCCTGCAACACCCTCGACTCCCCACTCCTCCACCTCACACCTCCCTGCCTGCCTCATACCTGCACCCCACACCTCCCTGCCCTACACCTCTACACTGAACCCCTGCTCCATGGCTGCCCCGCCTAGCACAGAGCCCCTTGCCCAGCACTGGGCCCTGTCTCCCAGGGGAGCACCTGGGCCTGGTCTCAGGGGAACTCTGCACTGAGCAACCAGAGGGCGCTGGTGGGGGGCTGGCACAGGGCCCTCCCGGGCCCGTGGCTTAGCCCGGCCAAAGCCCCCACCCTTCACAGCAGGGAGCGCGGGCCAGGGCGGGGCTGCTCCGGGCCAGCCCTGGGGGCAGAAGAGGCCGAGACATCGCTGGCACCGGGGGGCTGCCGTCCGGGCACATCCCCGGCTCTAATGAGCAGCCAGACGGCATAATTCATGGCCCGGCGGCTGCCCCCTGCTGCTGCACCGAGCAAACCCCAGATGTATTATTCATGCCCCCACTCCCCTGTAAGGACTTTTCTGGGATTGGCAATACAGCCCCCCCCCCGGCGTAATCTGCTAATGAGCCTCTTCCCAGGGGACTGCGGGGAAGGAAGGAAGGAGACCCGCTGGTTGTGACTCGAGGCTGGGGGCCCGCCCACCCCCAGGCACTGTCCCCTGTAGACAAACCCCAGACTCCAAGGGAAGGCCCGTGCGGGGAATCCAAGCCCCCCAGCGCGCCCTGGAGAGGGCCAAGCCCCTGTGACTCCTTGCCCCTGCCCAAGTTAAGTTCTCGAGACTTGAGCTCAGTGCACGGGCCGCAGAGGGGAGCGCCGTGCCCCCCCCCCGCCCCCCACATCAGCCTAATGCAAGGAGAGGGGGGCGCCCGCCTCCCTGCCTTGTTCTCCCCCTAATTGAATGGCGTGGGACTGGCAGCAGCTGCTCCTCACAGGGCGGATGCCGCGGTATGTTAAACAGGCGGCTTCAAAGCCGGGCCTACACGGCGCCAGCAAATTGGACCTGTCGTGCCGGCTCTGCACAGGGCCCCCCCAGGCCTTTGTACCCCCGGATCAGAAGCACTCGGCTGCTTCCTCCGATATCCGTCAGGCGGGTGGCAGGAGACGAGATGAAACACAGGTTGAGGGGGGCACGGCCCATCCCCGGGGCCCCCCGAGCTGCTGCTACTTGTTGTTCTCTGCTACTGCCGATCCCCGGATTTCCCGGGCAGCTGGGGTGAGACTTGGCGGAGATTCACTTGGCCGAGAAACTTTCTGGGCCAGGGAACCGGGGAAGGGGCCGCTGCTGGGGGAGGGGGCTCCCGGCTTGGCAGCGTGAGGGGCTGGGAGCCCGGGATGGTGCTGGGACTGGGTACAGAGCTGTCACTGCCACCTTAGGACCCCCCCATCCTGCCTGAGTCCCCCAATCCTGCCAGGCCAGCTGCCCACACGCAACTGTGCCAATACCCCTCCAACCCAACCCACAGCCCCCTGCTAGCCCAGCCCTGGGCTCCCCACCCAGCCCTGCCAGTGCCCCTCACTCCCGACCCACAGCCCCCTGCTACCCAGCCCTGGGCTCCCCCCGCATCCAACCCTGCTGATGCCCCTCACTCCCGACCCACAGCCCCCGCCTGCCCAGCCCTGGGCTCCCCACCCAGCCCTGCCGGTTCCCCTCACTCCCGACCCACAGTCCCCTGCTACCCAGCCCTGGGCTCCCCCCGCATCCAGCCCTGCTGATGCCCCTCACTCCCGACCCGCAGCCCCCTGCCAGCCCAGCCCTGGGCTCCCCACTCAGCCCTGCCGGTGCCCCTCACTCCCAACCTGCAGCCCCCCACTAGCCCAGCCCTGGGTTCCCCCTGCATCCAGCCCTGCCAGTGCCCCTTACTCCCGACCCACAGCCCCCCACTAGCCCAGCCCTGGGCTCCCCACACACTCAGTTCTGCTGATGTCCCTGGAACCCAAGCTACAGTACGCAGCAGGGAGAGTCAAGGAGGCCAGTGGAAAACTCCAACCCACCCTGACTAAGAAGCCCCAAATCATGGGGATCTAGGACAGAGGGGCCAAGCCAACAACCCTCCCCCGTCCCCCGCACCATGCTCCAAGATCAGGGCAGGGCTGTTCAGGAATCAAAGCAGACTGACACAGACAGACAGATGGACAGAGATACCGAGCAAGTGACAGCCGGCTTCATGGAGAACAATGTACAGACGTCTGTTAGTCTATAAGGTGCCACAGGACTCTTTGCCGCAATGTACAGATGAACACCCAGGGGACTCCGAGGGATAGCCAGACACCTGGATAGCACCTAGGGACAGCCGGACACCTGGGGGGCACAGAAGGACAGCTGGACACCCAGCAGGCACCAAGGGACAGCCGGGGGGCACCAAGGGACAGCTGGACACTTGGGGGGCACCTAGGGACAGCCGGACACCCAGCAGGCACCAAGGGACAGCTGGGGGGCACCAAGGGACAGCTGGACACTTGGGGGGGCACCTAGGGACAGCCGGACACCCAGCAGGCACCAAGGGACAGCCGGGGGGCACCGAGGGACAGCTGGACACTTGGGGGGGCACCGAGGGACAGCCGGACACTCAGCGGGCACCAAGGGACAGCCAGGGGAGCACCGAGGGATGGCTGGACAACCAGGGGAGTGCCAAGGGAAGGCCCGACACCCGGGGAGCTCCAAGTGACAGCCGGACACCTGGGAAGCGCCAAGTGACAGTGTCGCAGCTGGACACCTTGGGGGGGGGACTTTGGGGGTGATTTGATTGTCCTGGCTGAGTGGGGGGAGTTGACGGACCACCAAGCCCAGTAAAGCATCTGTTTGGCTGGTGCGTTGACTTCTGCACATCCACCATCACTAGGCCTGGCCCCAGCTGGGCTGGCCCCACGGCATCCCCATTTCCAGGCCCGGCGCGCTCGCTGCGCAAACCGTGTGGATCCATCGGCTCCTGTCCACCTGACAGGCCTGGGCAGCCTCTCTCCAAACGCCCCTGTGGCGGGCCCGAGCCCATGCCACAGCCAGGTCCCACGAAGTGGGGCTGGGGGACTCCCAGCCCTCTCGCCCCAGGCCAGAGCCCAAACTACAGCCAGGCTCAGCCCTGAGAAGGGAGGCGCAAGGGAGGTGCCCCCTGCTGCTGTACCCACCACGGGGACCCCGAGTCCCTGCAGCTGGGCACCGTGTGTCTCGGCCATTGTGTGGTTCTGCAGGGCCCAGGGCTGCCCGGGGGAGGTGGCAGCAGGACAAGCGGGGAGGGCTCGGGGCGCGGAGGCTGGAGATGGGGAGCAGGAGGCTGGGGGCGGACAGTACCAGCGGGCACAGAACACGGGGTGCGGGGGGAATGAACCTTAAGGGGGATGGGGGGGTAACAGGAGGGAGCTGCTCTCTATCCCCCCTCCCCAGAGCGGGGGCAGAGACACGCCCCCCCACCTCCAAGCACGACCAATCCCCTTGCTCCTGAAATGGCTGGCAATGGGGGACATAGCTGGGGGAGGGGGGATTTGCAGTTGTGTCCCCAAGGATTGAACGGAGATAACCCCCTTCTCCAGCTCCTTTCCAAGTGGCCTGGGAACCCACCTCCAGCATTGGTAGCACTTGGCAGGCTGCAGCAGCCCCTGTGGTGCTGGATCCATGGGGCTGGGCAGGGATAGGGGCAGGGTCCCAGCCGCTGTTGGCTCAGCAGCAGGACACACAGAGCCCATAGGTGAGAGCAGTGGGCACCCCACCCTCCTGGTGCCCTCTAATGGGACCATCTCCAGCCCAGTCCATGATGGGCAAACCCCATGCAGGCTGCATGAGTCACCCACCATCTGGGTGCCGTTCTGAACCTCTTCCTTCCCTTACAGGGAGCAAGGTGAAGCAGGGTGCAGGGCGCCAGGACTCCTGGGTTCTCTCATATGATCCAGGCACATCACTAATATCCATTCCCAGCTCTGGGAGGGGAGGGTGCTGACGCAGCTGAGTGCTCAGAGCAGGGGAGTCCAGGGAGTCCGAAGTCCATCCCCTAGCGCTGTCGCTGGGTTGGTCACCGCCATGCTTCAGGCCTCAGTTTCCCCCATCTCCCATAGCTACATCCTGGGAGCTGGGGAGGAGCAGATGTCACCGGTGTCAGTGAAACGCTCCAAGACCCCGAACGAGGGACACTCACTATTACCTTAAAAAAAAAAAGGAGTACTTGTGGCACCTTAGAGACTAACATATTTATTTGAGCATTAAGCTTTCGTGAGCTACAGCTCACTTCATCGGATGAATGCATCAGATGAAGTGAGCTGTAGCTCACGAAAGCTTATGCTCAAATAAATTTGTTAGTCTCTAAGGTGCCACAAGTCCTCCTTTTTTTTTTATGAATACAGACTAACACGGCTGCTACTCTGATCACTATTACCTGGCATGGGAGCAGGGACTGGCGACCCCGGGGGCGGACTCCGGCTGCTTCACACCAGGGCTGGAGCAGAGGAGACCAGAATCTCCAGGAGTCGGCAGTTCTGCAGACCAGCTCCATGGCACCTCCTGCTGGGAGCACCACGGACCAGGGCAGCTTCTGCAGCTCCACAGCCCCCAGCTGCTGGGACCTTTGCCCCACCGCACCAGCCCCCCATAGCTAGAACCCAGCGGCCAAGTCAGGTCCTAGCCCCAGCTCTGGGGTGAAGGGGGTTGGGAAGGTCTAATGATTAGAGTGGGGGGCTGGGAGCAGGACTCCTGGGGTCTATCTCCAGCTCTGGGAGGGGCGTGGGGTCTAGTGGTTAGAGCTGGGGACGGGGGGTGTAACTCGGAGCCAGGACTCCTGGGTTCTATCTCCAGCTCTTCAACCCTGAAGCCCTGGGGCACAGGGGGCACCACGGCAAAACCCACCCACCCAGCATCAGCTGTCCCGGCCCCAGACCCCCAGATCTGGAGGTGGGGGGAGTCGGGGAAAATCCCGGCTGGTGTGGAGATAGTAGGGCCCAGGGCCCAGAGCCGGGGGGGGGGTCCTGGGGGGGGAGGGGAGCAGGCTGGAGCTTTGTTTTAGCAGTTCAAAGCGATGCACCGGTTGTTTGCACTTCAAAGGGCGCAGCTGGGCCCGCGCGGGACACAGGAAACGATGCGCGGAGTAATTAACAGCTGGGTTACAAGGGACCCCCTGGAAGAGCCCCGCCCCCCGCCGCCACTACACGTGCGCGCGCACACACCCAGATGCACAAGCACGAATGCACACACAGCCCCTGCTGCAACTACACACACACACACACACACCCACCCCGCTGCAGCTGCACACACAGAACTGTCACCACGCACACTCTCACCCCCCCACCACTACTCACACACAAACACCTGCCACCCTCACACATAGGCAGGGTTGCGGGAGACGTGTCTTTGAAAGGATACCTCTTCCCTGACTGCATTGGACGCCCCCCCCCACACACACACACACAATCACACCTGCCACCGTTGGCCCACACAACCTACCCACAAACACCTGCCAGTGACATGCACTCCCCAGCTGCTACCGGACACACACCGCACGCACACACATGCACATGCTGCGGGGCAGCGCCATGTCCACAACATACACACATCAACAACTCTCATGCACCTACCATTGCTACACACACACCCTGCCATCATTGATACACACACGAACACCTCAGCTGCTGCCACATGTGCAGTGCACAAACACACATACACTGTGCACACGCAAACACATTGCAGAAACACATGGCATGCACACACACACTGTACAAACATGCATCTGATGAAGTGAGCTGTAGCTCATGAAAGCTTATGCTCAAATAAATTTGGTAGTCTCTAAGGTGCCACAAGTACTCCTCGTCTTTTTTGCGAATACAGACTAACACGGTTGCTACTCTGAAACCTGTACAAACATGTGCATTGCACAAATACACTGCACATGCACGCACTGCACACACACTGCATGCACGTGCACAATGCACAAACACACTGCATGCACGCACACTTCACAAATACACTGCACAAACAATGCACGCACACATTCACTGCATGCACGCATTGTAGAAACACATGCACTTGAAAAACACCACACGCACATACACATACTGAACATCACTGCATGCATACATACATGCTGCACACATGCACTGCACACACATGCACTGAACACACTGTACACACATTCAATGCACACACACATACTGACAAACACAAACACAAACTGCACACAGTCATGGACTGCACAAACAAACTCTACATGCACACACGCACTACGAACACACTGCACAAACACACACACATACATTGCATGCACACACACCCCCATTGTGCACACACACACACGCGCTCCTGCACCGCACATGTGCTGCTGCCACACTCATACAACACTCAGACACACAACTCCAATTCCTACACACACACACACTCACAACCACACCCACCCACTTCTGCCTCTTGTTACAACATCCAGCCTAGGGCTGCCTGCCATGGCCCTCCTGGGGGAGAGAATACCCTCTGCCGGCAGCCCCCCCCCACCCCTCCCGATGGCACTGGGGCCATGCCCCACACCAGTCCCAGTTCCCATCTCCAGGGTGATAGACAGTTCCCAGAAGATGGTGCCCACAGCCCTGTCACCACCACACCCACCACCGAGTCCCTGCCCGCCGAGCCGTAGGACCAACAGGGCTGGAAGGGCTAGCTGCAGCCGGCCAGCTGAGGCCTGGTGCCGTCTACACTAGCATTGTGTGAACACATTTGAGTGACAGCTGTCCTGTAGACATGGCCAGGGGAGGGGGCGGGCGGGGATACCAGCTCCTTGGGCTGTGGGGGATGGGGCGAGGTCCTGGCACATACCAGAGGGTTGGGGGGAGACAGAAACAACCCCTCCCAGGGAGTTCAATGAAACCCACCCTAGGGATGGAAAGCGCAAATGGAGGGTAGCCGGGCCCTCTGATCCCAGGGCGGGTGGGGGCAGCCCAGAGCCAGGAGATAAGGCAGCACAATGGGCTATTTGCACACAATTCCCTGCACCTAGCCCTGGGGCTCATGGAAGGGCAGGCTTGGGCCCACGTATTTCCAAGACCTTGGGGGTGGGGGGAGGGGAGGAGAGCTGGGGGAGGGGCAACTGGGATGGAATGGGGAGAATTCGGAGCATGGCTGACACACATAACCCCCCCACAGTCAGTCCATGCAGTGCAGTACCCCCCCCCCCCCCGCCAGGTTGGGGCTCACCTGCCTCCTGCCAGCTCCTGCCTGCTGGCCCTCGCTGCCCGCTCACCGTATCTCACCACCTGGACAGGGCGAATGGATGCCAGCCCCTATCTGGAGCTAACAGCCACAGCCAGGCCCCTGCCGAGCAGAGGACAGACACGGATGCAGAGGGGTGCCACCCCCCAGGCCGGACACACGGACACAGGCCCTGCCGCAGGGCCGGAGCCAGTTCTGCGTGGAAGGAGGAGGCCAGCTGGCCAGTCTTGGCAGAGCCGAGCCTTGGCAGGCCTTGGAGAAGGGGGGGGATATCGTCTGTCTGTCTGTCCAGCCATCCTGCTGTAATTCTGTCCATCTACCAGTCGGTCTCTCTCACTTTCCCGCAGGTACCTATCACAAGGGTATCTGGAAGCAAATGCTAATTACATTACTGATTTCAAGCGGGTCTCTGAACACCCCCACCCCCCAAGTCAGGCATGGGAGAGTTGATGCTTCATTCCCCCCTCCCTTTCCCCGGAGGGGGTGGTCTACGTGGCAATCTCTGGGCACCCTTTGTGACAAGAAAGGTGTGGTTCCAGGAGGTGGAGGGGTTTAACTCCCGAGAGAGAGTGGGCCCCCGAGAAGGGCTGTCTCACTGAAGGGGTTTCGCCCCAGGGACCATACAGGGCCAAGAGTGGGCATGACCGGTGGGTCCATGACACTCTTCCCCGCTGCAGAGCCGCCGGGGGAATGTCCCGCGTGTCCAAAACACCCGGCTCTGTTACGGAGAGTGTCCGAAGGCTGGATACGAAGTGAGCCAAGAAGCAGTGGGCCCCCAACCACCCGGTGGCCACCTGATCTTGGGGTGCCAAGCTGAGGGGATTCCTGTGGGTCCCTCCCTGCATCTGTATGGCCACAAAGCAGGAAGGTGCGGGTTGGGGTGGCCACTAACAGAGAGAGGCAGGATGGCCCAGTGGTTAGAGCGAGGGGGGGCATCCTGGGCCCTTAAACTGGGTGGAGGGCACTGGGCAGGGGGCGTCCTGGACCCACAAACTCCCTCCCCTGTCCTAGATGCAGCCAGCTCTGGGGTGAGTCCCCGGGGCCAGGCCCTGCTGCTGGACTGCCATGTCAGGCACCCAAGAGGAACCATTTGCTGCATCCCACGCGCTCATTCCCCTCCCCCCCGACTCCCTAAAAACCCAACCTCGCGCTCTACCTTTCAAGAGATAAAACGAGCAGCCGGGGCTCTTCACACGAGCCCAATCGGCCCCTTTGCATCCATAACAAGCGGCCCAGCAGGGGAGCCAGGCGCTTAAAGGAGACCCAGCCAGACCCCTTTGAAATCCCTCCATCGAGTTGCATGATTGGTTCGCTCCCGGACTTCAAAGGCTGCCTCCGCTCCGCACTCCTGATTGGCTGAGGGGGCAGCCCCAAAAAAAACAAAAGTTTACGCGCAGGGGGAAAAGCCAAAAGATGCGGTCGGGGGAGAAGCGGCGCCTGGACAAGGAGGGAGACGCCTGCGAGCCGCGGCGCGCCGCGCTCCATGGAGCAGCCTTGAGCCCCCGGCCGTGGCCAGTCTGGGCGCAGCGCGCACGGACTCCGGCTCCGGGACCCCAGCCCTGCTGCAGGTAAGGGGCTTCCCTTCCGGCCGGGAACTCAGGCGATCTGCCGGCTCCCCGCCCCAGCGGGCTGGGGATGCGCCAAGGGACCCCCCCCGCCCCTTCCCAGCTGGAACGCTGCGTGCGCCCCGGAGAGCTGCGCCCTTTCCTACCCAAGTCCTGCGCCCTGCGACTCAGCGGGGCGGGGAGGCGAACCCTGGGCTGGGGGGATGTAACAGCACTCCGAGGGCCGCGATCCTGAGCACGCCTTGCTGGGAGGCAGATCGCTGTCCGGAACCAAGAGGGGGGTAGGTTTTTTTGGAGGGTGGGGGGGAGCAAAGAGAGGCGATTCCCATGGAAGATCCTCTCTTTGCGCTTAGCCTGGCACGGGACAGGAACCATCTTCTGACCCGGCCCACCCTCTGGATCCCTCCCACTCAGAGCTGAGCCCAGCGGAGGGCAGCTAACCCTCGGGCTTTGCCTCTGTGTTAGACCCACGCCCCTTGGGCTTCTTCCCCGGGTCCCCTGGGGCCTAGCGGGTCTGTCGCATGCAGAGAGGGAGACACACGTGGAGCCAGCCAGCCACACACGCTCTGCCGGGGCTTCAGGGGACGGGCAGCTACCTACCAGCACCAGGTGCTGGGCCATGACTGGGCTGCCCAGTCCTAGGGCAGCTGCCTGCCTAGAAAAGTTCATTCTTCCAGAGGTGCTGGTGGGAAGCCCTGGCCCCCTGGAGCCCAAGGGACCAGAACCCGCAAGCGGCTGATGTTACCCAGCTGGGACTTGGGCTCAAGGCTGTGACCCCAGTTGGCGGCTGGGACAGGCAGACTGCTCACCAGCTGTCCCCTGTCCCTCAGGCTGCCACTCCCGGTTCAAGCACCCACGATCCTCTAGCCTGTGACAGTCAGTGGGAGATGAGCGGTGGGTCCTGCTCCCTCTCTGGCTAGGGTTGGGGGGGTCACATTTTTAGACCCCCCCCAATCACAGGGCATGAGTCACTGCAAATCTGGAGCCGCCTCCTTAGCTCTCGCTGGGCTCCCTTCCCCCTGCCCCTGCGAGAGTCTTCTCCACTGCAGCCCCTCCCACCCGCCTCTCCCCAGGGCTCCGGCTCCCCTGAAACCTCAGCTGAGCCCCCTTGTCCCATTTATAACTCAGTAGGCTGGCTCGCCCCTCGCACGCATCCTGCGTGGGCATCAGGATGAGTGCCCCCATGCCCAAACCACAGGTGACAGGATGCACAGGGAGGTCCCCACATCTCCCTTGATGTGCAGGGGCCGCCCAGTGAAGAACCCCCAACCTCTGGGCCAGACTCTGCTCCCAGATACACAAGTGAAATCTGGAGTGAGTTCAGTGGGGACCCCAGAGCAGCACCCGTGGGACTGGGCTGGGGCCTGGTGGGTGAGCCCTCCCATGGCACAGGACCCCATGGCAAAGCAAAGTTCTCAAACTCTAGAGAGAAACACTCCAGGATCTCCAAGGTAAAACATCTCCTCATGGAAACAGTCTGTCAGACAGACGAGGACAGACAAGACCGGACCCTGCTGGGTATCCCGGACAGAGCAGTGGAAGGCTCAGTGTAACACCCACCTCTGTGCAGCTGGGCTGGGCAGGGGGGCAGTCATCATGGCTTGGGTTATTAACCCAGCTTTGCAAACGCCTCAACTTTCTAGTCACCCGAGGGGCTGCTAGCGACACAGACAGAGACACTGCTTTGCTGGCATGACTTGGTTGACATCTCTTAGGGCGCAGGCGTTGGGAGTTGGCACTGGGAGGGTATCATCGACTGGGATATATTCCCACCCTGAGGCTGATCAGCTACGGGGGGAGCCCCCCAGGGGCCTGACCCGCCCTGGGCAGGGCACACACAGCCGCTGGCATGGCTGCCAGGGCAAGGAGAGGAGTTTGCAGCTCCAGACCCCCAGCTTCCGACCCAGAACTGTGCTTGGCTCCACTCAGGCAAAGTGCTGGGCCCCCCCAGACTGGTCTGAGCTGTGCCCAGCATCCCGGGGGTCACACAGGAACCAGGCAGCCCCTTCCGCATCCAGCCTCCTGCCCCCATCCAGCCTCCCACCCCCCACCTGCTGCCTCTCCAGGCAGGAAGCTGGGAAGGGCAGGAACCAGCTGGGGTTGGTCAATCCTGCTGCGATGCCCTGGGGACATTCGCATCGGAGGCTAATGAGCAGCTGGGGCTGGGGGGTGGTTTCTGTTCTGTGGGGCCATGGACACCCCCTGGAGGCAGGACTTGTGGAGCTGGGGAGGGGAGTGCACCAGGTGGGTGATGCTGCAGCTTGCGTGTGTGGCTGGGGGGTGTGATACTGTGATGGGAAGGCGGGTGGGTGATGCTCTGGCAGAGGAGAGGGTTGCTGTGGCTGGGGTGGGGGCAGGTGATGCAGTGCTTGGGGGGTGATGCTATGGTGCAGGGGGTGGGAAGATGCTCAGGCTGGGGGGCGTGACACTCTGGTCCAGGGTTGGGAAGATGCTCAGGCTGGGGGGGGCAGGTGATGCAGGGGCTGGGGGGGTAACGCTATAATGCAGGGGTGGGAAGATGGCTCAGGCTGGGGAGGGCAGGTAATGCAGGGGCTGGGGGGAATGATGCTCTGGTGCAGGGATGGGAAGATGCTCAGGCTGCGGGGGGCAGGTGATGCAGGGGCTGGGGGGGTAACGCTATAATGCAGGGTTGGGAAGATGCTCAGGCTGGGGGGGCAGGTGATGCAGGGGCTGGGGGGGTAACGCTATAATGCAGGGGTGGGAAGATGCTCAGGCTGGGGAGGGCAGGTAATGCAGGGGCTGGGGGGGATGATGCTCTGGTGCAGGGATGGGAAGATGCTCAGGCTGCGGGGGGCAGGTGATGCAGGGGCTGTGGGGGTGATGCTCTGGTGCAGGGGTGGGAAGATGCTCAGGCTGGGGGGGGCAGGTGATGCAGGGGCTGGGGGGGTGATGCTGCAGGGCTGGTACTGGGAGGGGGGTTGTTCTTGCTGCTGGGTCCAGCCCTGCCTGACTCTGGCTCTCTCTGCCCCAGGACAGGACCCCCATCTCCTCCCCCGAGCAAGCTGCTCCCCACCACCCCTCCTTGGCATTCCTGGCAGCCGCGGTGGGACCCTCCTCTGCGGACTTCGCCCCAGGTGGCCCCGCTGGGATGTTTCAACTCTGGAGCAACGAGGTGCCGGCCAGCTCTGGGCTGAGTGCCCACGCCATGGCCTTCGGGCTGCCCAAGGCCCAGTACCCCGGGCACGTGGCCCCGGGCTCCCACGAGCTGCCCCTGACCCCACCGGCCGAGCACACCTGCTCCTTCGAGCTGTCGCCTGTCAAGGTCCTGGCTCCCCAGGGGCCGCCCGGCTCCTCCTACCACTTCCCCGAGGCTCAGGACTTCCCCAGCTTCTTGCAGAGCTCCAGCGGCATGACCCCCCGGCCCCTGGGCCCCGGGCCCCCCAGTGCCCCAGCTGCCGCCCCCCCAGGGGGCCACACAGAAGATGCCCCCTGGTGGAGCCTGCAGCAGCCCACCCCGGGCAACCTGCCCGCCTTCCACCTGAGCCGGCCCCTCATGCTGGGGCCACAGGCCCCGCTCACAGCCCTGCTGCACAGCTCCCCCAAGGGGCTGCTAGGCCCAGCCCGGCGCTGCCGGCGCTGCAAGTGCCCCAATTGCCAGGCGGGCGCCGAGGAGCCAGGCAAGAAGAAGCAGCACGTGTGCCACCTGCCAGGCTGCGGGAAGGTCTACGGGAAGACGTCCCACCTGAAGGCCCACCTGCGCTGGCACGCGGGCGAGCGCCCCTTCGTCTGCACCTGGCTGTACTGCGGGAAGAGCTTCACCCGCTCGGATGAGCTGCAACGGCACCTGCGGACTCACACGGGCGAGAAGCGCTTCGGGTGCCAGGGCTGCGGGAAGCACTTCATGCGCAGCGACCACCTGGCCAAGCACATCAAGACCCATCAGGGCAAGCGGCCCAAGGGCAGCGGGGCCCAGCTGGGCACCATCAAGCAGGAGTGAGGGGGCTGCGGAGGTGGCGGGGGCCACAGGGAGGGATGGCGCAGCTGCTATTGGGGACTGAGACCTGCGGGGGGGAAGGGAAACACCTGCGGGGGAAGGGAAACTGAGGCACACGCTCCCAGACACATATATAAACACTCCACGTTGTGCGCACACAATTCACACACACAGCTGGAGACACATGGCAGATGCAGGAGGCAGCGTGGGTCCAACCTGGGACCTTTCATGCGGGAAAGGCCCCAAATCCGGCCGCTCAGGCCAGCTGGGAATGTTTCACCCATAGGAATGTTCTGAAAGATCCCAGGTGGCCCTGATCACACAGCCCAAAGCGCTTGGTTCCTCCAGGGTGGACCCTAGCATCCTCACGGGGCCGGGTGGGTTTTCCCCGGGCAGCCCAGACACCCGCGGCACAGCCAGGGCCATCCCTCTCCATGGGAAACTTTGAGACTGTCGCCGTGAGATGCTTGGAGTTTGGCATTTCCCAACGGAAAATGCCACCCTGGGAAAACTTTGGGTCGAAGAGACACCCCCACCCCCAAGCACCCCAGACACCTGCAGAGATGCTTCCCCCCCCAAGAGCACCATGGACACCCACAGAGATGCCCTCCTGGAACACCCCAGCCACACATGGAGACGCTCCCCCAAAGCACCCCAGACAACCTCAATGATGCCACCCCAGAAACCCGTGGAGACACCCCCCCCAAGCACCCCCAGACACCTGCAGAGACATCTCCCCCAGAGCACCCTGGACACCCACAGAGATGACCCCCCCAGAGCACCCTGGACACCTGCATTGACACCTCCCCCAGAGCACCCTGGACACCCATGGAGATGACCCCCCCAGAGCACCCTGGACACCTGCATTGACACCTCCCCCAGAGCACCCTGGACACCCATGGAGACACCCCCCTCAGAGCACCCTGGACACCTGCATTGACACCTCCCACATACACCCCCCAGAGCACCCCCAGACACTCGTGGAGACACCTCCCCTGGACACCCATGGAGATGCCCCACCCCAGAGAACCCCAGACACCCACAGAGATGCCCCCCAGAACACCCGGACACACCCGCAAAGACACCCCCAGGAGTGTCTCAAATTTCCACAGCCGCTCCCACTTGAAAAGCCAGTCATTGTGACCCAGGGGGCGGGGATGTGGGGACCCCCTGCCCCCAGGCCTCCTCCCTCATGGCTCTTCACCAGGAATGATGGAGCGGCCAGTACTGGGACCGCTGGCCCAGCTGGAGGCTCAGGGTGTGTGAGGGGGTTGGAGGTGGCTAGAAGACACACAGCACTGAGACCCCCTGTCCGGGGGGGGGGGGGGGGGCTGATGCCTGGATCCCAGAGTGAACAAGGGGCAGCTGCCAAATCCCCCTTCCCCCGCTGGGGCCCGCGCAGTCACTGTGACACCACAGCGAGCGAGGTCACACACATGCTTCTGACATCAGTATGGGAGGGGCCTCAGGGCCAGCGGGGAGGCGGGGGCTGGCTCCAGGGGGCTGGGCTGCACCCCTGCCCCATGCGCAGTGCTTGACACCCATTAAATGCCTGATACCACCCCAGGCACTCTGGTTGGTCCAGTCTCTAGGGCCCCAGCGGGAGGGAGTAGGGGGGCACCCCCCAACCTGGCTGAGATGGGGTCACCGCCCAGAGAACAGGGGGCAGCCCTGGGGCACTGTGAGGCACCACCAGAATGCGGCCACCTCTGGGGAGGGGGGCAGCACGGGTGAGGGGCTGAGCCCACGTGATCCCCCCGCTCCCACCCCACCAGCACCATTGGGGGGGGGACGGAGGGTGCTGAGCCCACATGGGGGTGAATGTCAGAGCAGACCCCCCCCAATTTGGGCCCACAGGGGGGAGGGCTGTTTCAGGGAGCAAAGTTGGGAGGGGGAATCCAGGAATCCCCTGGAGGGGGCTCATTCCTGGGGGAGCTGTGGAATCTGAATGGGCCAAGCCCCAGCAGGTGGGTAAACACCCCCCCATCCCCAGGGGGAGGGGGAGCTGGCCCTTAGATCTGATCTGTCTTAATGTCCCCCCTGGGCCATAAACAGGAAAGGAAAGCCCCCCCACCCATGCCCCTCACTCTCAACCCACAGCCCTCACCCCTTACTCCCATCCCTAGCCCCCATTTGATGCATGGGCCCCTGTTTAGCCCCCGCCCCTCACTCCTGACCCACTGCCCCCGCCTCAGCTCTGCCAACACCCCATACCCCCAACCTGCAGCCCCCCACTAATCAACACCCTCCAAGCTAGCGGCTGTGAGGGCAGTCCCTGGGGCTCAGGGGGCCCATCCTGCTGCGGCTTCTGTCTGGCAAAGCTGGGGGCCCACTCCATGGCCTTGCCTGGGGCACCCTGCTGCCCCTGACCCCCGGAGCTGGCCTGACCCTGCCAGGGGCGTCAGCATGAGGCAGCGATGCCCCCATGTCCTGAGCCCCGGGGGGGCCCATGGCCCCTGGCTGCAGAGCCCATGCCCCGGAGAGGGACCTGCCCCACACAGGTGCGAGCCCTGCACAGGATCTTGCTCCTACCGCTGGGGGCTGCCCCCCAGAAGTGCAGGAGGTGCTGTCACCCCCTAGAGGCCAGGGCCTTGGGGGCTCCAATTTCAGCCAGTTTTTCCCCATTTGATAAACCAAAAACTTTATTATTAAACAAAATTCCCCTGCTCCCCGCCCGGGGCCCGGCAGCATGCATATACAGGGGCCTGCAGGCCCGGGGGGCAAGACCCCCTGGGAGGTGGCCCAGGGGGGACCCACATTACATTCCCTGGTCCAGAAAGGGGGCCTGATTCCCATGGGAAGAGGTGAAACCTGGGAGAGAAGCCGCCTTTGGGCTGGGCAGCTGGGCCACGCCAGAGGGTCAATGGGGGTGGGGGATGTTGCAATCTCTGGAGCCAGAGATGGGGGGGCAGGAGGGGGAGGGCCCTGACAACCTGGGGATGCTAAACATCTCCAGGGAGCAAGGGGGGGACATCTGGGAACACCGCCCCCCATAAAGCAGGGGCTGCAGCTGGGGGTCAAGGCGATGGGGTCGGGGTCTGGCTGGGTCCAACCCAGCTCCCACGGGACAGAGGCACCCTCCCCATCTGTCCAGAGCCACATTTGCCCCTTCCCCAGCACCCCACTGCCGAGCCCCATGGCAGTTCCGTGCACTGAAGGGTCCTGGGTGGGGGAGGGGCAGACCCCCATACCCCCTCAGCACGAGGGTCCTTGGCCAAAAGGAAAATGCTCAAGGTCACGTCCATGGTCCCCGCCTGGCTGCCCCTTCTCCTGGGGTTGGGGGGCAGCATGGGGTGCGGGGCCCCAGGTCTCCCCAGCTTCACTCCTGTCTCTGAGGGGGGACCCAGCCGTTCCTCGCGGGTCACTTCCTGGACTGTGAGGGGCAGCACCCTCCAGAGTCCTCAGAAGGGGGTGGGTCACAGCTCGTCCTCGTCGAGTTTGGCTAGCCGGGCGCTGGGGGAGTCGGAGCCCAGCTCAGGGGGCGGGCAGCTTGCCCCCCTCAGGGCCTGCCAGGGACAAACATAGCCAGAGTCAGCACCCCATCCCCAGCCAGACTGGACCTGCCCCCCTGCACTCCCCTGCCAATCCCAATGCTGAGGAGCACTGGCCCCTGCTCCCCAGAACCCACGGTTCCCCCCTAGCACCACCAGTCCTCAGCTCCGAACTCACAAGAGCTGACCACAAACCCCCAGTGGACAGAAACCATTGAAGTGAGGCTGCAGGTCGGAATTGGGGGCATTAGTAGTGCTGGGGGGGAGCCCAGAGCTGGGATAGCAGGGGGGCTGCGGGTCAGGATTGGGGAGCACTGGTAGAGTGGCGTGGGGGAGCCCAGAGATGAGATAGCAGGGGGCTGTGGGCAGGGCCGCCCAGAGGATTCAGGGGGACTAGGGTCTTTGGCGGCGGGGGTCCTTCCGCTCTGGGTCTTCGGGGCACTTCGCCGGAGACATGGAGTGGAAGGACCCCTGCCGCCGAATTGCCACCAAAGAAGAAGTCTGACCCCCACTACCGAAAACTCTTGTGGGGGCCCCTGCGGGGCCCGGGGCAAATTGCCCCTCTTGCCCCCCCGGGCAGCCCTGGCTGCGGGTCGGGATTGGGAGCACTGGTAGAGTTGGGGGGGAGCCCAGGGCTGGTAGCAGGAGGCTGCGGGTCAGGATTGGGGGGCACCGGCAGGACCCAGGGGGACGATATTGCAAAGCAGGAGCAGAAGAGATGTTCCCTGGCGAGCCCCCCTTGCCCCAGCCCCCCCCGACACCTGCTCCCCCCGCCCCAGCTCCAGCCGCGCAGCCCTTATGGAGCTGTTCCCATCACTCACCCCAGGGGGGGCTTGCCTGGCTGGGGGCCCCTGGGGAAGTTGAGGCAGACGTGTGCCGGGGAGGCCGTCCTGGGTGTGGGGGAGCTCTGGCTGCGGGCAGGCTGCAAGGGAAGGGCAAGGAGAAGTGGACCCAGGAGTCCTGGCTCAGGGAAGGGGCTTCCCCAGGGCTGGGCCCCCCTAGACCCTGACCTCAGTCCCTGCCCCCCACCCCCTTATCTCAGCTAGGGCCCCCCAGACTCCAACCTCAGTCCCTGCCCCCCATCTCAGCTGGGACGCCCGGGCCCCATCCCCACTCCCCAGTCTTCCCAGTACCTCAGTGGGTGGTGGGCGCAGGTGGCTGCTGGGCAGGAAGAGCGAGGGCAGGGAGGAGTTGTAGGGACGGAGGCCGGGCCCCATGTTCCTGTCGATGGAGGCAGAGGAGTGGGGCCGCAGGGGGCCGCTGCGTGGCGATGCCCTTGGGGCCCCCACCCAGCCCAGGCTGTGGGACTTGCTCTCCCGCCGCTGGTACTCGATGGGCGACTGCAGCGCTGGGGGGGGGGAACCACACGGGGCATCATGTGACACACGGGGGCTCACACGGCGCGCGGGCCCCACACGCCTGGGGCAAGGGAGGGTCCCACGTGCCGACACCCCCTGGGGGACGCTCCCCTCCCCTGCGCATTCTGGGACCCTCTCACCCTGCAGGGCCCTAGGGCAGGGCAGATAAGGGGGGGAGGGGAGAAAGTGCAACCCCGGGGGAGAGGGGGCTAGGGCAGCCCTGGGGATGGAGGAGGGGAGGCTAGGGCAGCCTGGGGGGGCTAGGGCAGACCAAAGGTGGGGCTGTGGGTGGGGCAGCAAAGGGGCAGGGAGGGGCCGCGGCAGCCCAGCAGCAGGGTGGGGAGCTTGGGCAGCCCTGGGGATGGGGGAGGGGGGCCTAGGGCAGCCTGGGGGAGGATGGGGCAGCAAAGGGGAGGGGGTGGGGCAGCCCAGGGGGCAGCCTGTGGACAAGGCAGCCCAGGGGCTGAGGCGGGGAGCTGGGGAAGCCCTGGGGAGAAGGGGGGGCTGCGGAAGCCCAGGGGCTGCAGGGGTGGGGGGAGCCGAGGCAGCCCTGGGGAGAAGGGGGGCCGGGGCAGCCCAGGGGCTGCGGGGGGGGAGCTGGGGCAGCCCTGGGGAGAAGGGGGGGCACCTACCGTTGAGGAAGTCGCGCTGGGTCTCCAGGATGTGGCTGATGTCGGCCGCCCAGGCCCGGGTGATCTCAGGGGCCGCGGCCTGGAGCACATAGCGGAGGCTGCTGCGGTCGGCCCCCCGCGACGTCAGGGCGAATTTGCAGGGGTCGTTCTCCACCCCCTCCTCCAGCCCCAGGCAGCTGACCTGCCGCAGGGAGCCGGGCCTGAGCGGGGAGCCAGCCAAGCCCCCCCCCCACTGGCTGCCCCCTTCCCGCCGGGGACCTGGGGCCCATGCTGGAGCGGGCCGGCAGGGGCACAGCTGCGGGTGCTCAGTTCCCCTCGAGGGTACCCTGGCTCTGGTCCCAGTACCCCTGGTGCAGAAGGGCAGGGGGGGCTCCCAGGTGTGGGTCACAGGGCAGGGAGGGTGCAGTGGCAGGGGGCGACCCCCAGGCGTGGGTCACAGGGCAGGTACAGTGGCAAGGGGCTTCCCGCTCCCTCGCTTTCCCAGCTCTCCTTGGCAGCTGTCCCTGGGAAAGATGCCTGCGAACCCAGCTCTGCCCCCTTTGCTGTGTGCGTGGGGTGGGGGAGCAGGTTCTGGATCTTGTCACACGAGATGCCCCCAGGGCTTGAGCTCGGGGCTGGGCACCAGCTTCCAACCACCTGGGTCTCACCAAAGGGGGTAGGAGGCTCCTCTGAGAGGTGGGACTTGCCTGGGTGGGCGGAGCTTCCTGAGGCTAGGATGGGGTGAGGCCTGCTAGGGGCGGGGCTCTGTGGTGGGGGCGGGGCCCACCAGGGTGGAGCTGCATGGGTGGGGTGTGGTCTTCTAGATGTGGGATGGGGCCTGCCAGGGGCGGGCTTCATGGGTGGGGGTGGGGCTCCGTGGTGGGGGCAGGGCCCACCAGAGTGGGGCTCCGTGGGTGGGTGTGACCTACTACACATGGGGACGGAGCCGGCCAGGGGCGGGGCTCCACGGGTGGGGGTGTGGTCTGCTAGAGGCGGAGTCCCCCTGGGTGGCTTGCCAGAGGGGGGGCTCCATGGTGGGGGCGGGGCCCACCAGGGTGGAGCTGCATGGGTGGGGTGTGGCCTTTGGGAGGTAGGGGCGGGGCTACCTGGATGGGGGCGGGGCCTGCCAGGGGTGGGGCTGCCAGGGGTGGGGGCAGGGCCTGCCAGGGGCGGGGCTGCCTGGGGTGGGGGCGGGGCCTGCCAGGGGCGGGGCTCCATGGGTGGGGGCGGGGCTCCCGGCGGTACCTTGATGCTGCTCTTGAAGAGGTAGGCGGGCGCGGCGAAGGCCTTGCGCCGCTCCAGCGGCTCGCTGAGGATGACGAGCTGCTCGAAGAGGAAGACGCGTCGCTCCCGGCAGCGGGGCAGGAACCCGCCGTCCTGCTCCGTCACCCAGAAGGTGTCCTGCTGCAGCAGCTTGCCCTGTGCCGTCAGCTTGCCCTGGGGGGGCGGGAGGGAGGGGTCACGTGGGGGCCAAAAGCCCCCCCCTTCAGCCTCTCCCAACTTCCTGTCACCCCTCCTGCGCCCCACCAACACCTGACCCACCCTGCCAGCGCCCCCACCTGACCACACCCCCCAGTCCCCCATCAGCACCCCACTCCATCTGGCCAATCAGGGAACAGCCAGGGCCCCACGGGACCCACTGGGGTGCTCAGGTTCGGATCCCAGCTCCAGGGAAGCCTCGGGGGAAATTGGTGCCCCGTGGTGGCCACTCGGCGAACAGGCGAGTGGGCAGAAAGCAGCCAAGGTCTGGCCCAGCACCCTGGAATATGGGCAAAGAGCCATGGAGCCCCCCCCCTCAGGGGACATGGATCCTGTAACTCCTCCACCTCCAGAGGGCACAGACGCCCTAATCCCCCCCACAACCCCGGGTCCCAGAGTGCCCCTGGGGGGGCCATGGCAGGCTGACAGCAGAGCCACCTCCAACCCCCTGTGGTGGGAGACAGTTACTTGCCCCCCCCAAGGGATCCCAATGCCCGGAGCTCAGAGGAAACACCCCCCCCCTTCGACTCCTACCTCGAAGCCCTGCAGCCGCCCCACGTTCATCATGTCATTGCACCGCTTGGGCACGAAGCACATCACCTCCACGGCTTTCTGCGAGGCAAGGGGGGGGTGAGAGCCAGGAGAGGCCCTGGGCCAGGCTGGGGGCAGCCAGGCGTCTCGCACCACCTTGGGTGGCAGGAGCTGCAGATACTTGGGGCTGCGAGTCGGGAGTGAGGGGCACTGGCGGAGTTGGGTGGGTTTTCCCCAGACTTGCATCCCCCCCACACACACACACTGCTCAGGTAATGACCCAGTTGCTTTCATTTTCGCAATGGGAACTGAACCAACCCCAGGATGAACCCCCCTGGCAAACACCCGCCCCCCGATCCCCACGGAGACACACTGCCCCATACCCCCCAGTCCCCACAGAGATGCTGCCACGTGCCTCCCAGTCCCCATGGAGATGTGCTGCCCCATGCCCCCTTCGGTCCCTACGGAGATGCTGCCCCATGTCACTGTGGTTCCCATGGAAATGCTACCTGCTGCCCTCTCCAGTCCCCATGGAAACGCTGCCCCATGCCCCCTCTAGTCCCCATGGAGATGCTGCCCTTGCCCCTCTGGTCTCCAAGGAGACACTGCCCCATGGCCCCCCGGTTCCCATGGAAATGTTGCTCAATCCTCCCTGACACTGCTACAGGGTTGGGATGGTGCATTTGCAGGGAGCGACCCCTAAGCCCAGTGGTGCCTTGCTCCAGGCAGAGGCTTGTGGGCCGGGCGCCCCCCACCCCCGGCTCTTTCCATCCCTACCTCGAGCTGCTCCGTGTCCATCCCGGCCTTGCTGTAGTACTTCAGGAAATCCTGGGACGCAAGAGAAAAGGGACTGGGGGATGGGGTTCGACTCCAGATCCTGGATGCGATGGGAAAGGGGGTGCCGTGCCCCAACCCCACCAAGGGGCTGGTAATGGCCCCAATTAACCCCCAAGCAGATGGCGTCCCTCCTAACATGGGCAGAGGAAGAAGCAGATGTGCCAGGGCAGGACGCCAGGGCAGGGAGTCTGGTTCAGAGCCACCCTGTCCCACGCGGCTTGCAGGGCTGGGTTCCCAAGACACTGGGTTCACTGCTTTTTACACTGAGCCTTCAGAAGAACCCAGAGGGGGTGTTTGCGCTCCAGAAGGGGCATCACAGAGACATTGGGCTGGCTCTGGCGTGGCGCGTCCCCAGCCCTGGGCAGCAGGTTGTGGGCGGCTGGCTCTGGGGCGGATTGCCCCCGGCCCTGGGCAGCCTGGTGTGGGCGGCTGGCTCTGGGGCGGAGCATCCCCGGCCCTGGGCAGCAGGTTGTGGGCGGCTGGCTCTGGGGCGGAGCGCCCCCGGCCCTGGGCAGCCTGGCGTGGGCAGCTGGCTCTGGGACGGAGCGTCCCCGGCCCAAGGCAGCAGATTGTGGGCGGCTGGCTCTGGGGTGGAGTGCCCCCGGCCCTGGGTAGCCCAGCGTGGCCAGCTGGCTCTGGGGCGGAGCGTCCCTGGCTCTGGGCAGCCCGGCGTGGCCAGCTGGCTCTGGGATGGAGCGTCCCTGGCCCTGGGCAGCAGATTGTGGGCGGCTGGCTCTGGGGCGGAGCGTCCCCCGGCCCTGGGTAGCCCGGGGCGGGCGGCTGGCTCTGTGGTGGAGCGCCCAGGCCCTGCCAGACCTTTCTCACCTTGAGCAGCAGCTGGTATTTCATGATCCTCTGCACTGGCTTGATCAGCAGGTCGTTGAGCTGCAGCCTGTGGCCCAGCTCCTGCTTCAGCTCCTGGGGAAACAGAGGCAGCAAATCAGCCCCATGGTGCCCCACCTGGCCCGGTGCTGCCCACCTCCAGGAGGGTTGGGAGGGGCCAGGCTGGGCAGCAGGGTGGGGGGCAGACGGGGCAAACTGGGGTTCTGGCTGGGGCAGTAAGTGGGGGTGGGGTCAGACTAGGCAGGTTGGAGGAGACTGATGGGGTGAGCTGGGGTCCCAGCTGGGGGAAGGAGGAGGGGTTGGATATAGCAAGGTGGGATCCTGGCTTGGGGAGTGAGGTTGGAGGGGGGCTTGGAAAGGGTGAGCCAGGACAGCAAGAGGGTGGGTCAGACAGGGAGAACTGGGGGAGCAAGGCAGGGGTCAGATGGGGCAAGTTGCACAGGGTGAGGGGAGGAGCGTGGGGCAGGTTGCAAAGGGCGAGGGAAGGGTGGGGGGGGTCCTGTGATGAAGCGGGACTGTTCTTAATGTTTCCTCTGAATATTGTGGGTGTGTCTCAGTTTCCCCTAGGCAGTTCTTAAGTATCTAGGGGGTGGGATAAGGGTGTATGATCGTTGCAGAGCCCTAGAGGGCAGGTGTGGGCAGGGGTCTGGACACAGACAATGGCCGACACCCTGTTTCCTGGCACCTGATGGCCTGGCCCTTCCCCCCTGCAAGGTGAGAGCTAAAGGGTGGGAGAACAAAGGACTCAGGTGACCTCCTGGCCCGGGAAAGGGACAAAGCCCAGAGGAGTGGGGGGGAAGGAGGGAGGGGGAGGAGCTGGGGGGGCTGGAGAGAGTTTCAGTTTGGGGCTGGCTGGGGACGAGGAGTGAAGTGCAGACGGGGTTGTCTGGCTCACTGCCCCCCAAAATGGACCCAGCTGAGGGGTCCTGTTCTCTGCACCTACAAGCTCTGTGTTAGACCATGTTCCTGTCATCTGATAAACCTTCTGTTTTACCGGCTGGCTGAGAGTCACGTCTAACTGCGGAGTTGGGGGGCAGGACCCTCTGGCCCCCTCAGGACCCCGCCTGGGCGGACTCGCTGTGGGAAGCGCACGGAGGGCAGAGGATGCTGAAGGCTCCGAGGTCAGACCCAGGGAGGGGAAGCCGGGGGAGCTGTGTGTCCTGCAGACAGGCTGCTCCCAGAGAGGAGACTCCCCCAGAGTCCTGCCTGGCTTTGTGGGGAGCAGTTCCAGAGCATCGCCTGGGCACTCCGTGACAGGACCAATGGGGGTAACCAGCATCCCAACTGTGGGGGGCAGTCATAGAGGGGCCAGATGAGGAAGCCGGGGTCCCCTCACCTCAAAATAGGAGTCGATGTACTCAGAGACAATGTGCTCCGATTTGGGTTTGTTCTGGCAGTAAACGACGTACATGTGCAAACGGCGCTCCTGGAAGGGAACGGGGAGCAGATGACAACGGTCCTAGGCACATGCCAGCACACGCCAGAACATGCCCCACAGCATGAGCACACACCCCAACACGTGCCAGCCCATGCGACCACATGCTACGTCACGCTAATACACGCTGGAACATGCTCCTGTGTCTATCCCCGCGAGGGGGTGGCTGATGCCCGGTGCGACCTGCGGCAGCCCCCAGTGGAGCCAGCATGCCCAGCAGTTACGTGCCCACAGGAGAGGTGGCAGGGCCCCTACGGCACCATATGGCAGCCAGCCCCATGGCGAGCGGCCCTCGTGGTGTGGGGCAGGAGGCAGGGGAAGGGCAGCATAGATCAGGGGCGGGGCCCTTTTGGTGTGACAGGGCAGGACCTGGGCCCCATGGCATGGCGAGGCAGAGCAGTGGGGAGATAGGGCAGGGCCTGTGGGGCGTGATGAGGTGGGGTCCTCATGGCATGGTGGGACCTGGGGGCAGGGCCCTGGCAGCATGATGGGGGGGGGCATGCCAGGGTGGGGCTGGGCGGCAGGACCTGGTGGCAGGGTAGGGGTGGGGCCTGGGTCAGGGTGGAGCTGGGGATGGGGCCAGGTGGGGTGGCTGGGCTGGGGGCAGGGCTAGTAGTGTGGGCAGGCCTGGGGGCCTGCTAGTGGTGGGGCTGGGGGCTGGTGGTGGGGCGGGGCCTAGTGGCAGGATGGGGCTGATGGTGGGGCTGGGGGCATGGCCGGGGTTAGGGCTAGGGCAGGGCAGGGCCAGGGGCAGGGCCCGGTGGGCTGGCAAGGCAGGACTGGGGGTGGGGTGGTGCTTGGGGGGCAGGGCAGTGCCAGGGGCAGGCTGGCGGGGCAGGGAACATGCAGCGACACCCGGGACTCACGTGCTTTACAAAGAGCTGCGCCAGCAGGTCCGGGTTGTGCAGACATTTCTCCAGCTCTTTGAGGAAGTAACTGGGGGGGGGGGGCAGAGAGGGCTGAGAACCATGGGACAGACCCCCCCCGACCCTCTGTCCCCCCAGCCCCTCAGGCAGCTGGGTATGCCAGGGGCCCAGCGGGCATGCGAGCACCACAAGGGGCCACATCTGGGAGAGGGCAGAGCAGGGCACCGGATGGCTGGAAGCAGGGGACTCGCCTGGTGCCCGCAGACGTCTCCCTGAACCTTCCAGAGTCCGGGCACCCCTCTGCAGGGGGCAGAAGGGGGGGGTCGCTGCAGAGATCTCTTGGGGGTGCATCTGTGTGCCCCCCCAGCCTATACGTGGGTGTGGGGAGGCAGCCAGCCTGGTCCTGGCAGCACAGGGAGACCCAGCCCCTGGGACACAGCGCGGGGGGGGGGTGTCTCTGTGATCCACGGGGGGAGCGTCCCATCCCCTGACTCACTCCTTGTGCCAGTCGTAGATCTGGTGGATGTTCCCGAAGATGATCTTGTCTTTGCCCTCCATGTCCTCGGGCACGCCCCGGGCACGCATGGTCGCCATGTAGCCCTGGGGGCAGGAGGGGCGGGTTAGCGGGGAGCTGCTGCTGGGGGTACATGGGGTGGGGGTGGGGCTCTGCTGCTGCCCAGTCTGGGGTGGAGGGGTAGGACTCCTGGTGGGGGGGATGGAGACCCCGGTGGGAGGTGCTGAGCCAAGGGAGAGGCTTCTGCTCACCCCAGGGAGGGTCCATGTTCCTGGGGCAGAGCTCTGGGGCTGGGGGGGGGGAGCTGGGGGGAGGCACTAGTCTGTGGGGGTTACCCGGCAGGGTCTAGGACTGGGCAGCCCTGGGGCTGTGGGGGGCTTCCCAGGGAGGGGGGCCCTAGGGCTGGTGTCTGTCCAGAGAGGGGGCCCTGGGGTGAGGGGTGCTGTTCAGGAAGGGGGGCCCTAGGCTGGTGGCTGTATGAGGAGGGGAACCCAGGGTCTGTGGGCTGTCCAGGGAGGGGGACTCTGGGGGGGTTCACACCTCCACTATCTGGCCCAGGTCCTCCACATACATCTTCTCCGTCTCCACGAGCTCCGTGAGGACGAACCTGCCCACGGGAGGGAACGGCCAGGTCTGAAAGCGGGGAGGGGACGCGGCCCCTTGTGAGACACCCCCCTCCATCCTCCCCGTCCCGCCCTCGGCTGCCAGGGGGGATATGCCCCGGCCCCCTCCCAGCTCAAGCCCAGAGCGATGCCGGGGAGGGACCTAGGGTCGAGGTCGCTCCCAGCCCTGGGATCCGTCCCTAGCAACCCCTGCAATGCTGGGGACGCAGCCTCTTCTCCAAGCACCCCAGGACCCCTCAGGCCTGCCCCTGGCACCCACAGCCCTGCCCCTGCCCGCTGGCACCCCCAGCCAGGAACCCTGTCCCTACTCCCTGGTACCTCTACCCCCATCCCGGGCACCCACAGCCCTGCCCCTGCCCGCTGGCACCTCCCAGCCAGTAACCCCCATCCCGGACCCCGGGAACCTCCCAGCCAGGAACCTCCATCCATACGCCCGTCACCTCCCAGCCAGGAACCCCATCCCAGATCCCCTGGCACCTCCACCCAGTATCCCCCATTCCGGACCCCTGGCACCCTCAGCCCTGTCCCACGGGCGCAGCGGCTCCACTTACATACTCTTTTCTAAGGCACTCTTTCTCTGCTCCTCACTCGTTCTCTCTTCCAGGGGGTGCCCGGGGAGCTCTTCAGGGTGGGCCGGGCTTTGGGGGTCACTGGGGACATGAAGAAGGCTGGGGCCCTGCTGGAAGGAGGGGAGACACAGTTAGGGGACACAGAGCAGCCCTGCCCACTCCCACCCGGGCATTGGCAACCGGCCTCGAGGCTGCTGGGCAGAGAGCCCTGGGAGACCCTGCAAGGTGGGGGGCGCAGGGGCCCGTGGGGAGCTGGGCCAGGGGTCCGGCACCTCAGTTCTGTGTGTCAGGGACAGAGCTCCCCCCTCAACAGATGAGTTGGTGCCTGCCCTGGAAAGGGCCCTCAGTGGGGCATGGAAAGCTCTGATCACCTCCCCACAGCACCGCAGCCGCTGAGTCTCCCCCCCCGAGTCACTTCCCCCGAGAGCCAGGACGGGGCAGGAGGCACCTCCCTTTCTAATGCGTGCGCACAGGGGCATGTCTGCATGCACAATGGGGTGTGCCTGGGGGGGGCATTTCTGTGTGTGTATGAGGTGTGCGCGAGGTGTGTCTGCGTGTGCACGGGGTGTTCATGGGGTGTGTCTGCATGTGCACGGGGTGTCTGTGGGGCGTCTGCGTGTGCTCGGGGTGTGCGTGGGGCATCTGCGTATGCACGGGGAGTATGGGGAGGTGTCTGTGTGCATTGGATGTGTCTGCATGTGCACGGGGTGTGTGGGGGAGTGTCTGCGTGAGCATGGGGTGTGCCTGCCTGTGCACGGGGTGTGCTTGGGGTGTTCTGGGTGTACATGGGGTGTTCTGCGTGTGCATAGGGCATGTCTGCCTGTGCACGGGGTGTGCATGGGGTGTGTCTGTGTGTGCGCACGGGTGTGTATGTGGGGTGTGTCTGCGTGTACAATGAGGTGTGCATGAGGAGTGTCTGCGTGTACATGGGGTCTGCATGGGGCGTCTGCATGTGCATGGTGTGTACATGGGGAGTGTCTGTGTGTGCAATGGGATGTGAGAGGGGTGTGTCTGTGTGTGCACAGGGTGTACATGGGGAGTGTCTGTGTGTGCAATGGGGTGTGTCTGCATGTGCAGAGGTGTGCACGGGGCATGTCTGTGTGTGCATGGGGTGTCAGTTGGCGAGGGGACTCCTCTGCTGTGGGGGCACATGGGGTTGGGATCTCAGGGAATCCAAATGGCCAGAGATGCAGTTTCCATAGTAACTGCAGGCCCTGCATGGGATGCCCTGGGAACCGAGACCCTGTAGATTGGGGGCCGGGGCACAGTCACAGGGTGGGGGGGAGGGGATGTCAGCAGACCCACCTCGGGCATCATGCCCCCAGGAGCATTCCAGAGCCCCCAATCCCTGCTCCTGCCCCCCAGCCCCTGGGGAGGGTCCCTCCACCGTGTGCAGTAGTGGGGAAGTCCTGCCGGGTCCCAGCCAGCCTGGCAGCACCCTGGGCAGGATCAGGCCCTGCGCGGGTTAAACACCCCACAGACCGGGACTCCTGGGAGTCAATCCCCCAAGGACCCCCCCCCCACCAGAGTCAATCCCCACAGCGAACCCCCCCAGTGGCTGGGTTGGGCTCTGCTTCTCCGTGCCCCAACTCCCAGCCGCGCTTGGTACCAGTGGGGCAGGATCTGGGGTTGGGGGGGTCATCTAGCCCCAGCGTGGCACCCGAGCAGAGCCTGGGAAGTCACCAGCAGTGGTTCTATGGCTGGGACGGGACAGCCTGGCGCCCGTGTGGGGGCTGCCATAGGTGGGTGGGGGACTGGCCCCTGCTGGGCGAGGAGGACCCCCTCCCCTTACATGACTCAACCTGCCCCCCTGAAGAGAAGCAGGAACAAGCCCCCCCCCACAGCCTGCCACCCACTCGGGGTCTTGGCACCCGCTCCAGAAACTCAGCTCTGTGCCAGGCGCTGATGGAGTGGCGTGTGTGTGGGGCAGGGTGGGGAGTGCCCCGCAAGGGGCAGCAGCGTAAGAGGCAAGGCGTGTGCCCAGCTCTGTGGGGGGAGCACCAACGCCCCTGCTCGGCCCCCAGCCCCTCTGGCATCACTGTTAACCCCTGGCGTGGGCGGGAGGCTCTCAGCTCAGGGTGCCCGCTGCAGCGCAGAGCCCCAGGGGCAGTGAGGGTGACCTGGGGACAGGGGGAAAGGGATGGGGAGTCTCCCGCAGCGCCAGCCCCCGCCCCCAATGCCCCCTCCTCACCTGTGTGTCTGCCTTTGCGGTGCCGCCCTCCAGCAGGCTGCACAGCAGAGCCAGGTCCGGCAGCCGCTCGCCCCCCGAGGGGCCCAATTCCTGCAACACACCGGGGGCGGGGGTCAGATGGGGACTGGGGCTGCAGCTCTGCCATGGGGTTGGGGGGGCTCAGTTTCTCCTAAAGCAGGATGGGGGGGACTATACCCCCTGCCCCTGATCTCCATGATCCCAGTGAGGGAGACCTTGAGGAGGGAGGAAAAGGGGCTGGGGGAAGGGGGACAGGGCCTGCAGAGAGGGTGGGGGACTTGCAGAGCATGTCCCCTACCCCCACAGACCTCACTTTCCCTCGGGGGGTCAGGTGCCCCCCCACGGGAGATCCCCTGTTTTCCAGGGGAAATTGAATTCAAGAGGCTGTTTTCCCAGCCAGAGCCTCAATGCCCACCGGGACAGCGGCAGGGGCACCCCCAACCAGGGGGCAGATTGAGGGCACTGCGTGTGTCCTGACACATCACTAGCTCCCTGTGCCACCCCTGGAACTGCTAACCCAGAGCTTCCCTAGACCCTGGGCAAGCCAGCCCCCCACCTCCCCTGGCAATGTTAGCCCATCGCCTGGCGCCCCAGCCCTGCGGTACCAGTCCCTTGGCATCACCAGTCCCTACATGGGACTCAACCCCGCCCCCCATGGCAGTGCCCAGCCTCTGGGAACCCAGCCCATGTTGACAGTGCCCAGCCCCCGGGAACCCAGCCCCTCATGGCAGTGCCCAGCCCCCAGGTGCCCAGCCCCTGGGAACCCAGCCTCCATGGCAGTGGCCATCCCCACCCCAGTGTTCTCACCGTGCCCTTGGGCTCCCGGAGGGCGGCGAGGGGCTCGTCGGCCTTGCCCAGCAGCCCCAGGTCGATGCTCTTCCTCTCCTCCTGCCGTCCGTGCCGCCTGCCCTCGCCCCCGCGCCGGGGCCGACCCTCCGGCTTCCGCTCGCCCTTGGCCAGGCTGCCGGTGCTGAGCTTGCGCACCGGGGTGGTCAGCCACTTCTTGAGGGTGCTGACGGAGCGCCGGGAGCCGGGTGAGCTGGGCGCCGAGCCGGACGAGGGCTGGGGCTGGATGGAGGCCACCGAGGCCGAGATGCTGCCATCGCTGCCTGCCACGGAGTAGGACTCTGTGGGGGGGAGAGGCTGAGGGGTCAGAGAGCGGGGCAGGCACAGGGTGGGCAGGAGGGTGGGTGCAGGATGGGCACGGGGTGCGCAGGATCCTGGCATGGGGGAGAAGCTCTGGAAGAGCGAGGGCTGACTCTCCAGGTGGGGTGGGGGGATACTCCGTGGGGTGTGGCATGGGGGGATGTGGAGGACCAAGGGGCACCCCCAGCGGGCATGGAGGAGAGGGGCACACGGACATGCTGGGGGCTCTCACATGAGTCCAGAGGGGATCCTCCGGGGGGAGGACACACACTGAACAGAGAGAGTGTTCGGGGATCATGCCCCAGGTGGCTTTGGAGGGTGCCAGGCGGGCACAGAGGGGGCTGCTGTGGGCGGGTCCGGCTGGCAGTGTCTCTCCAGGCCCAGGAGAAAAGCCAAGTCTCTCTGGGGCCCGGTTGGCGGCGTGGGATAAAATGCTTGAGAAGGGCCCCTGCTCCGGGACGACCCAGGCCCTGAGCTGCCCGGCTGGAGCCGGCATCAGCCCCTGGGTTTGCAGCACAGTGGGGTGACACAGACGGCCACGGGTCCAGGCCCCCATCCCTCAGCCCCACAGCAGGGAGCGCTGGTAGCAGGGCAGGGGCTACTGGGATTTACTTAGCCCAGCTTGAAATCTAATCCCCTCTATTCCAAACAATTCCAGCTGCAGAACGGAGCCGGCGCCGGAGGGCCCTGGCACGTCGGCTGCAGCCATGTCCTCTCTTTCCTGCAGACCACCTGCAAAGCCCCCTGCCCTCCCCGCAAGCCCAGGGGGAGGGGTGGGGGAGGCTCTTCCAAAGAGCTCACTTCCCAGGGCTCAGGGTCCTTGGGCAAATCAGGCCCCAGGGATCGGGGCCTAAAGTGCAGCAGAGTGAGCTCTTTGGATAATTGGGTCCAGGGGTGCGTGCAAGTACTAGTGTGCACAAGGACATGCGTGGGAGTGCAGAGGTGTGTGCGTGAATGTGGGCATTCGCATCAGTGTGCGCTAGGCTGGGGGTTAGAGAGAAACATGAGAAGCAATGAAGCTCCTTTATGGCACGAGAGAGGCAAAACCACAAGAGCCACCACGAAAAGCACCAGCCAGTCAGGAATCTGAGCAGGGAGGGGGGCTTCCAAGGGGGGCCTGAATGCAAGCCCAGAGAGCTGGGGATCATTTGGATGGAGCTGTGGCTACCTGAAGAGACACAGTAGAAAAAGCACAGGAACATGGCCCTGAGGGCAGCCTAGAGAGCGTGAGAGCTTTTGCGCACAGCGCTGGCTGGGAAGGGGCTTTGGATGAGGAGCAAAGCACCAGCCTCCTGCTGTTTGATTCCCGCTGGCTCCGGGGAACAGGACTTTGTCCATATGCAGGATTGCACCAAAGATCCCAGCTGCGATTCCTCCCCCGACCGGAAACAACCTCCCCCCCCACACCTCCTCCCACCTCACCCACGCACCCCGGGATCGGCACCCGCCTCCAGCCCATTTTGAACCCACACTTTACCCAGCAGGGGAGCCTCATCTCAGCCCCACCTCCTGGGAGGGACCTCCCCAAAGCAACTGAGCTGGGGAAGAGAACCCCGGAGTCCGAGTCCTGGGTTCCCAGCAGCGCCCCCTGCCGGCTGTTTTGGGGAAACGGGGACATGCGTTCGAGAGGCACGAAACATCCCCTCCCGCTGGACCCCCCGCATTCCCTCCCCTCTCTGAGGGAGACCCTTCTCCTGCCATCGCAGCCGGGTGCCCAGGGCGCTGACCCTGACGGGGCCCGCTCTCAGCACAGCTATCAGTCAGCAGCAAAGCCTGTAGAAGGAGAATAGGGGGGAGAATAGGGGCTGCCAGGGGGGGCATCGGGGACCAGCCCCCCTCCCCTGGGGCATCAGGAGCTGCCCCCCCCCGAGTTTGTCCCCATGCGCCCTCCTTGGCCAGCTTTCTGCCCCCATGGCCCAGCTCCTGGGAGCTCCCCCCCGCGCGTGCCAGGGGAGGGGCCGTGCGCCCGCGGTGGGACGTGCACAGAGAGATTCTTGGCAGCGCCGGTGAGCGGCCGCCCTGTTCCACCCGCTGTTCCCGGGGCGGGGGGTCCGGGGGCTGAGTCTCGGCGCAAGCAGGGCCGGGCGGGGGAGGGACAGGGGATTGTGTGACTTGAGTTGGGTTCTTTATCATTTCGTTCTCTTTTAAAGACTCTTAAGGAGCCCGGGGAGGATGGGGGGGGCGGGGAGGCAGGGGATGGGGCTTTGGGACCCTGCTGCAAACTGGAGGGGACTGGGACCGGTGCCCCCCAATGGGGAAAGGTCCTGTACCCCACTCCCTGCCCCCTTGGGCCAGGCAGTGCCCTGCCCCAGGGGCTGGATCAGAGCCAGCGCCCCCTAGAGGGGATGCTCTCAGTAACGTGCGGGATCCCTGCACTGACCAGCTCTTCCTAGGAAGCCCCGCAGGGTGGAGCTGGTGCCCGGTGGTGCCAGGGCTGAGGTGGGGGAGCTGCAGTGCTGGGGCTCAGGCTGGTGCGGAGCATCGCTGGGACGGCAGCCAGGCGCCGGGCCAAGCAAAGGCAGCTGCGTTCGCTGTTTCCCCAGCCCTCCTGTGCCCGGGCTGGCACTGGGCACCGGGCTCCATGTGCACAGGCCTGGCAGCAGGTGCCAGCCACGTCCCAGGACGGGCAGTGCTCAGCTTAGGATTTACTGAGCCCCGGGGACAGGCCTGTGGGCTGAGCAACCCCTGCTACTGGAGCCCGGAGAACCCAGGAGTCCTGGCTCCCAGCCCTCTCCCCTGCTCTAACCACCAGACCCCACTCTCCTCCCAGAGCCAGGGGTAGAACCCAGGAGTCCTGGCTCCCAGCCTCACCCCCTCTCTACAACCAAAGGGGGATGAGCAGGGCACATGGCCGAGCTCAAAACAGAGGGTGCTGAAGGCCCCCCTCTGCAGCACCCCTGGGTGGTGAGGGGCCATGTGGGGCCTTGGGGGGGGCAATCTGGGAAGACCCCCGCTAACAGGAAAAGGCTGGAGGGGGAGTCAGGTCCCTGCTGCCCTTCCATGCAGGCGGGGAGGTGCTGGAGTGAAGGGGGGACTCCAGGCAGCAGGCGGGGTGGCGCGAAGACCTGCCCCACACTGGAGCCGGTCTCTGGGGGAGGGGCTCCCAGGTGGCAGCCAGGGGGTTAAGTGCAGGGCTCCCCCCCCGCCACCCGCCCATCCCAGGATCCTGCCAACATTTCCCCCATTACGCTCTGTTTATTTTAATGAGGCTGACCAAAAAATGTTGATTTTATTATTGTATAAACAGGCTGTATGGGGGGGGTCGGGGGGGCAGTAAAACCAACCTGGGTGGAAGAGAATTGGCCAGGGAGTGGGGGCAAGAGACCAGAGAACTCGGGGTGGGGGGGAGCCAGCTGGGGGGACCTGGGGAGATCAGTTCGGGGAGGAGCCAAGGAGCTGGGGGGCGTCAGCTGAGGGAGGAGCTGGGGGTTGGAGGGAGTCAGTTGGGGGAGGAGCTAGTGAGCTGGGGGAGGAGCCTGGGTGGTGTCAGCTGGCAGGACACAGGGAGATCAGCTGGGGGAGGAGCCAGGGAGCGGGGGGGAGGATGGGGGGGCCACAGGCACAGAAGCGCAACTGCCCTGGGTGGGGGGAGCTGGGGGGGATCCCACAGGGGGAACTCGGGCCAGCGTTCCCCAGCACCAGCTGCAGAAACAGGACGGACCCTGATGGCCTCTCCCAGCCCCAGGAAGCCAGTGACCCCCTCAGAGCTCAGTGCGATTACGCTGGGACCCCCACTCACCTAGCCATGGGGGGAACCCAGGCCTGAAACAAGGGAGGGCTGCAGGTTGGGAGGGAGGGGCACTGGCAGAGCTGGGGGGGCGCGTCGGGAGAGAGGGGCACTGGCAGAGTTGGGGGTGGGGGGGCGCGTCGGGAGTGGGAGGCACCGGCAGAGCTGGGCAGTTTGCTCTCAATCGTGTTAGCTCCGCACCTCACAACCCCCCTCCACCAAGCTACCCGGGCTCACCGGGCAGCCAGTCCCCCCCCCGGCTCCAGGCCCCGCTGCACCGGGCAGCCGCAGAGCTTGGGAGCAACAGGACACTACTGCTGACTCAGCGAGTTTGCCGGGGGGGGGGGAGAGCTGTCTGTGCTGCGCGCGCGCTTCCCCCCCCCGTGAGCTCATCCCTCCCACACAGAGCCCTCCCTGGGCATTGGGAGCCGAGTCCTATGGTGGGGGGGGACCCTGCGAGGGGGCAGCTGGGGGCTGTCCAGCAAGGCATGGGGGTGGGCTGGCCAGGGCTCGCATTGTCCGAGGTCACAGCAGCTCCATTTTGGGATGGGGGGGGTTGCACCAGAGAGACCTGGGGGTGCTTGGGCCTTGAGCCCCAGGACAGGTCCTGTGGGGCGATCAGGTGGGGTCCCTGGGGCGTTCCCCAGGGCTGGGCCCTGCCCTGCTGGAGCCCCCTGGGGGAAGTGCTGGTGTGACCGGCCCCTCCAGGGGAGCTGGGATCTTTGGACCAACTTGGTGGTGGTGGGGGTCTCCAGATTTCAGGCCAAAGGGGGCAGGTGTCACCCCACAGAGGGGTCGGACTCCTGCCAAACAATGCCAGCAGGAGCAACTCGCCAATAAGAACCCGGTCTGGCAAGAGACCCTACAATAACAGAGCAGAGCCCGCAGCCCTGTGCCCTCCGGCAAGCTGCCAACAAAGGATCCCAGTCTGCCCAGTCCGCCCAGTCCAAAGCTCCTGGGAGACCCTACAATAACAAACCAGTGTCTGCAGCTGCAGCGCTGCAGAGGGACCCTACAATAATAAAGTAGCATGCACAGTCCAGCACTCACGAAGCACCTGACAATAACAAGCCTCACTCTGAGGAGACCCGACAATAACACACCAGCTATGACTGGGGGGGTAGAGAAAGAATTCTCCATAACAAAAGAGAATTTCAGTGCCAGGTTTCTGAGGGGACCCTCAAGCCTGAATGAGGGAGAGGTCTGCTGCGCTGGGTGCATCTGGGGGGTGGGAACAAGACAAAGTGTGGGCCCCAGGCAGGGGTTAGGGTAGCCATACACTGAGCAGAGCCCCACCCCACTTCCAGACGTGGGGATAGGACCCAGGAGTCCTGGCTCCCAGCCCCCTCACACTCTAACCCCATTCCCCTCCCAGAGCTAGGAATAGAACCCAGGAATCCTGGGCTGAGAGTTGCCCCATCTCTGCTCTCATCTCATTCTCTACCATTAGGCAGGTGAAAGCCCTGCTTGGCGCAGCCAGTCGCCCACCTGCGGAGGGAGAGGGCGCAAGGTGGGGGTTGAGGTCAGTGGGTATCAGGGGCGAGAGGACATGGATGTCCCCTGCTTGGCACCAGCTGGGGCGGGCAATGTGGGGGCTGGTGACCGGAGAGCTTCTCTCTCCTGGCAGCTTGGCTGGTGCCCTCTCCCCTCACACTGGGTCCCCAACACCTCTACATCCTGTCCGACCTCCCCTCCACCAACCCGGGACACCCCCTGGCACTGAGACACCCCCCCATGACTCCTAGCACTGGGACATTCGGCCCCATCCCGCCCGCCCGCCAGTGACCCAGGCCTGCGAGGAAGGGGCAGAGGTCCTGGCAGTAGGGGCAGCTGGTCTGCACCATGCCCCATCAGCCCGCTCTGCCCTCAGGCTGGCCAAGCGGGGGCGCTGTCGAGAGACACAGCAATGGGCTGCATCTCCCAGGGAGGATCCCCTGGGCTGGGGGCCCCATTCCCCCTCCTGCCCCGACCTGGGGGTAGAACCCAGGGATCCTGGCTCCCAACCCCCACTGCTCTAACCCCCTAGCCCCCACACCCCCAGAGCTGGGGTGGGACCCAGGCATCCTGGCTCCCAGCCCACCATCACCTTCTGACCCAGAGCCAGGAATGGGACCAAGGAGTTTTATTAATGTGCCCCTGCAGTGGGGGCGGGGGCTGGGGATTGAGGGGTCCCACGGTCTCCCCCACCAGACACATCTCTGGGGCCTGGAAGGAGTGTGCCAGAGGTTGGATCATGGAACAGAAAAGGACCCTCATGCCCCAGGCACAGGGCCACTGGGGACGCAGGCCTCCCCCCCGGCCATGGGGTCACTGGAGATGGCCCCCCCCAGTCATGGGGTCACCCAGGACATGCACCCCCCCCAGCTCTGCCAGTGCCCCTCAATCCCGACCCGCAGCCCCCAGCTAGCCCAGCCCTGGGCTCCCTCCACCCCCAGCTCTACTGATGCTCCTCAACTCAGGGAAGAGCAATCCCCGGAGAAGGGGGGGGGCGTGGCGATGCTGCAGGACCCTCACCCCCAGCCTCGGCTGGGCAGCGCAATGCAACTGAGTGGCCAGAACAGGGCGTCCCCTACTGGCCCTTCTTGGAACTGCAGTGCAGTCTGGGCTCCAGGCCGAGGTGGGGCTCAGGGGTACACAAGCCCCCAGACAGGGCCCCACCCCGAGCCCTGCGCAGATCCCTGGTCCTGGTGCAGGAGCAGGCAGTGGGAGATGAGCAATGGCCACAGTGGCCAGAGTGGGGGTTTGCCCCCAAACAGGTCAGCAGGGCCTCAGGCTGGGGGAGAGGGTAGGACCCCTGTCCCGAGTGTGGGACCACGGGCAAGCCGGGCACCCCGCCCCAGGCAGATGGTGAATGGCCAGGACAGATGCTGGAGTCCAGGCACAGCATGCGCCCCCCGGCCCCAGACAGTGAGGTCCCCCCAGATATACTTTGGGCCACCCACACACCCCCACCACGGAGACTACAACCCACCCTGGGACCCAGCCCCTAACCCTGAGCAATGTACCAGTCCCCCTTTCCCCCCACCTCCCCCAGCGTCTCCCCAGCTCTAAATTAGCCAGTCCCTCTTGTTCCAAACTTTGCCTGCCCCCCCACCATGAGCCCGCTGACTGGCTCAGCCGTGCCAATGGGGCGAGGCCACGGGCATCTATAGGCTGAGCTGGCTGCACCATGGGCAACTTTTGCCTGCTGTGCCATGCCCCAGAGAGGTGCCCGCAGGGGACAGCACCCCAGTGCAGGTGGGGGGGGCAGAGCCCACAGCGGGGGGGGGGTTGAGGGAGGGGAGTCACTGACCTCGCGCCTGGGCGTCACAGCAGCTGCACTTGGCAAGGACTTTGCGGAACAAGTGTTGGCAGGAGCAGCCCTGCTGGTGCCCCCCTTTCATGGTACTGCCCGGCCGTGCTGGGCACCGGCGCCCGCTGCCCGAGGGGTGCCAGCCATAGACCGGGCAGCGGGCGGCGGGAATCGGGGCACGGAGCCGGGCAGGGAGCCGGGGGAAGCGGTGGGGCCCAGGGCTCCTGCCCGCTGCACGCTCAGCGCTGGAATAACAGGGGCTGGGCCGAGCTGCCAGGGAGGAGGAGGAGCCTGGGCTTTCCCTCCCCCCCCCTCCATCCCTCCATCCCTCCCCCTTCTCCATCCCTCCATCCCTCCCCCTCCCTGCCTCGGGCTCTTCCCAGCCCAGGCTGCAGCCAGACTGCAGAGGAGCTGGCTTGCAGCGGGGAGAGCCTGCCCTGGTGCTGGGCAGCTGGGGGTCCCAGGAGGGTCCCAGCTTGGCCTCCCACCAAGGCCTGGCTGGGAGCAGGGGCAGCCCCAGCTGCCTGGCAGGGAGTGGGGGCTGAGCCCCAAGGCAGGGGGCTGAAAGGTGCAATTGGACCCCCCCCCTCGGGGTCAAAACAGAGCAAGAGGCCGGTGTTTTCTGGATCGCCCCCCATATTAATCACTGCCCCCCCCCAAGTGCACTGCGGGGAAGCCATCCATCTGCCCATACCGCAGTGCCATCTGCTGCCCGTTGCCCCCCAGCCTGGGGCTGGAGTCACCGCCCGGAGCCTGGCACCGGCTCTGCCATTTCAGGGGCCACCACTGGGAGTGAGGGACACAGGGGGGAGGCAGGGAAGTGGGGCACGACCCCGGGTGCACCTCGCCCCCCTGCACAGGCCCCACCCCACAGAACCTTCAAGGCAAACCACAGGGGTTGTCTCGTAGATACAGCGGCCCCCCCCAGCCCCACATGAGCCACGTATTCCTGCCCCCGGGTGTCTGTGCCAACTGGCCCGAGGGCACCGCTCAGCTCACAGCTCCGCACCAGGAAGGGACGGTCACTAGGCTGGCAGGGGCTGCGGGTCCCCAGGGCATCTGGGCCTGTGAGGCAGCCATGGGGCCAGCCCCACACTGGGCAGGGAGGTACCAGCTGAATGAGACTTGCTGGCACGGGGGGCAGGGAATGGAGCAAGGGGCCTTTCTCCTCTAGGGGGCACCGGCTCCCATCCGGCCCTGGGCAGGATTGACAAATTCAATGACCCCGGGTGAAAGAACTGCGGGGGGCGCGGCGGGGTGTCTCAGCTCAACCTGTGCGGGAGGGGTAGCCACAGCATGGAAACCACTGGCACCAGCCGGCCCCCTTGCTGGCTGGCTCAGTGGGGAGGCCGGGGCTGAATGGACCAAGGGGCCTGAGTGCCCCTCATGTGTGGGTCAGGCTGGGGTACCGGGGTCGGGGGGCTCATGCTGTTCCCCCACTTGGGGCAAACACAGGATTTCTCCAGCCATGTGTCAGGACAGAGCCCTCGGTGCCCCCCAGCCAACTCCCCCCCGAAAAGACCCTGAGGGGGGCTGCTGACTCCAGGACGTCTGGCTGGGGGGCTGATTTGTCTGGAGAAGAACTGAGGATGGCTCTAGTCCCCGCTCCTGCCCCCATCCCACCCCCGTCGTAGCTCAACTGCTCTCTGGGGCCCCCCAGGCCAATCCCTCCCTCTCTAGCCCCAGAGCCTGACCCCGATCCCTCCCCATGCCAGCCCAGAGCCCAGGGACTGGTTCAGGGGGTGCTAATCTGTGTTCCTGGCTGTCACAGCCTCAGGGATGCAGCTGGAGGGGGGGTTCTGAGGAACAGGTATGAGCCCCCAGCCAAGGCCCCAGAACCCTGGGGGGCAGACAGGCGCGGGGGAGGGGGGGACCGGAGCTGGACTCACCTTCTTCTGAGGGGCAGGTGTCTGGGGCCTGGGCCACGCCATAGGGCTCGGGGGGGCCCGGTGCTGCTGGCCTGCTCTGGGGGTCCCCGTCATGCTGCTCCCCATTCCCTGCAGGAGCCTCGGAGCTGCGGTGCTCCGGCCGCATCTCGGCCCCCGGCCCCTCTGAGCACAGATCCGGCAGCTGGAAGGAAGGAAGGACAGACAGGTTGGTGGGAGGGTGGGGGGCTGGGGAGGGACAGGCAGAGGTGCAGGGTGCCTTGCCAGAGAGCAACGCTGGGCTCTCCCCAAGTCCTGCCGGTGCCCCTCAATCCTGACCCGCAGCCCCCTGCTCGCCCAGCCCTGGGCTCCCCGCCCCCCGCACTGCTGGTGCCCGCCACTCCCGCCTGTTCCAGCTGGAGACAGAGCCTGGGCTCTGGCTTTGCTGACTTGTTTCCTGGCACTGCTGGAGCAGCCAGGGCGTTGGCACTGGCCATGGCCATACCTGCACCCTCGCCTGCGGGGTGTCAGCCGCTGTCACCGATCACTCCTCACCCACTTCCTGCTCAGAGACTCCCCAGGCTGGGGCCAGCCCAGGGAGGGGTCCCCGCTCGGATCCCCTGGACGCAGAAAGAGGAGCTTGTTTCCTCCCGTAGTGCCACCCACACAAGAGCTTGTTACTGTAGGGTCTCTAAGCGCTGGGTGTCATACTCCAGCTTGTTACTGTAGGGTTGCTCTGGTTTGTTACTGTAGGGTCTCTAAGCGCTGGGTGTCATACTCCAGCTTGTTACTGTAGGGTTGCTCTGGTTTGTTACTGTAGGGTCTCTAAGTGCTAGGTGTTATGCTCTGGCTTGTTACTGTAGGGTTGCTCTGGTTTGTTTCATAGATTCATAGATATTAAGATCAGAAGGAACCATTATGATCATCTAGTCCGTTGTTATTGTAGGGTCTCTAAGCGCTGGGTGTTATGCTCTGGTTTGTTACTGTAGGGTTGTCCCTTTGCGTTGAAACTCCTGATATTCTTAAAAGAAACATGTGTTTGGAGGCATGGTCCAGAACCCCAGCCCCGCCCCGCCGAGAAGGGCAGGGGGCTGTGAGCCGCGCTGGTGCGGGGACAGGTTGCCAGCTGAACTGGGGATGGGGCGGGGGCGGGGACGGCGCAGTGAGCTCCCCTGGGGCAGAGCCCTCCTGTCCAAGGAGACTCCCTGCACTGCAGCCCTCTGCCTTCGGCCGCTGCTCCTCCCTAATTCAGACGTGGCCCCCTGAGCCTTGGCCCCCGCCCCAAATGCTCGGGGAGGGACAGGCTGAGAGTCAGTGACATGTGGGGGGGGGTGTCCCTTGCTTGGGATTTCTCCTCATGAGCTGTGTTTAAAAACGCTGCTAATACAGCAGCCACTGGACCTCCTGCCGTGGTGCATGAGCAACCCTACAATAACAAACCCGCCCGCACGGCCCCAGCGCACCGAGAGACCCTACAATAACCGACCAGCATACACCACTTTAATCCCCGAGAGACCCTGCAACAACAGACCAGCATGTACAGCCCCAGTGCCCCGAAAGACCCTACAATAATAAACCCCCATGCACCACCCTAGTCCCTGATAGACCTTATAATAACAAACCAGCACAAACAGACCAGTGCCCCGAGAGACCCTACAATAACAAATGAGCATGCACAGTTGAGAGACCCTACACTAACAAACCAGCCTGCCCGCAGTACTGCAGCAGGAAGGATCTGCAGCGTGAGGTGTTTATACCCCCCATCCCTGGGACTGTATTTGCCCCACACCAGGAAGCCCGTTTGCTGGGGCTGGGGGGTCCTAGTTTCTCCCTTGAAGCTCTGCTCTAACCAATCTCACCCCCTCCCCCAGGAACGGAGCCTCCCAGCACCCACCCAGGGGGGAAGGGGAGTCTGGCAGGATCCCTCTGCCCAGCAGCTGGGAAACACCCTGTGAGCCGGAGAGGGGCAGCATCAAGGCCCCAAAAGCCACAGCCCCATGTGCCAGCACTGGATGCACAGCCCCCTTAGTGACCCCCACACAGACCCCACAGCCAGCCCCACACGGCCTGTGCAATTCCTTCTGCACAGGCCCCCAGCCACCCTGCACAGATGCCCGATTACCCCCACATGAGCCGCCCAGCTACCCTGCACAGAACCCTCCAACCCCCTCTGCAGAGACCCCCCCAATTGCCCCTAGACTGACTCCCCTTCACCCCAGCACAGAGCCCCCGACTGCCCCGGGCGACATCCCCTGTCCGGTTTGCCCAGCGCTCACAGGGCACCCAGATGGCCCCAAATCCCCTGCACCCGCCCCACATGCTCCCCAGAGATGTCATGTGGCTCTGACACACCCAGGAGCCACTCTCCCCCCACCCACCCGCCATCCCACACCCTTACCCACTGCTGGCTGGGGAGGGCCATGGATGTCAGGATATCGGCCATGGCCCCCAGCATCTGGTCTGTGCGCCCCGCTGCCTGCTGGGGGGCCTTCATGGCCCGGGCTGGGGGTCCCCACTCCTGCCTGGCTGCCTCCAATGGCTCCCTGCTCCAGTGCGAGGCTGGAGGCGTCTGGGGGAGCAGGGGTGCCGGGCGGAGCCGCGGGCACCCTGCCCGTGTGGCCGCCAAGCGTGGCTGGGATTGCTAAACAGCGACGGATCCTGCGTGGCTCCGATCCGAGGCCCCCACCCCGGCTCCCCGCTCCTCCGCGGCTACCATAACTTCTCTGCTACAAGCTGCTACCCTCCCTGGTCCCACCACCACCCTTTATCTCCCGCCTCCTCCCTGGCTGCTCCCCAGCCTTAGGAGAGCGTGGGGGGGGGGTGCTGGGACCCCCAGCACAGCACTCAGAGTCGCGGGGGTGGGGGGGAGCTCAGCGACAGGGCTGCCTTTGGAACGAAAGAGGGGCTGGGGCTGGAGCAATGTTTTAACTTTCATAACTGATGCAGCAGGCCAGTGGTGCCAGGGGCTACAAACCACCAGGACCAGCGGTACCAGGGGGCTACGAACCGCCGGGCCCAGCGGTGCTGGGGGCTACGAACCGCCGGGCCCAGCGGTGCTGGGGGCTACGAACCGCCGGGCCCAGCGGTGCCCTGGCACAAATGACGTGCTGCTCAACGGGCATCGCTGCTCCAGCTGGGAGGGCGAAGGGCAGAGCAGGGTGGCCAGGCTAGTCCCATGTAAGACCAGCTCAGCCCAGCCCCAGGCCAGGGGGGGCTTCTGGAGGGTCTCTCTTTCGGTGCCCCCAGGGAAGCTGCAGACTCGGCCCCGAGGGTGTCCTGGGCTCCGGCGGGGATGGGGCAGGGGAGGCCCCTAGGAAACAGGGAGCTGGTTCCAGGCCAAGGTGAAGAGCCAGCGCTGTGGGGCAGGGAGCAGGGGAGGGCGAGAGGGGGAGGGGAATGGAGAGGCTCAGGCCACTGACAGTGCCCTAGAGAGAAATTTCCCGGCAGTGCTGCAGGGCAGAGAGCCCCAGTTGGCTCCCCGTTTCCGCATGGCCCGGTGATTACAGTCGGGGGCTCCCCCAGAGTCCGGGCCGTCCCGCTGCCCCCTATAGCCTGGTAATTACGGTCGGGGGCTCCCCCACAGACAGGGTCCTCCCGCGGCCCCCTATAGCCCGGTAATTACGGTCGGGGGCTCCCCCACAGCCAGGGTCCTCCCGCGGCCCCCTATAGCCCGGTAATTACGGTCGGGGGCTCCCCCACAGCCAGGGTCCTCCCGCGGCCCCTATAGCCCGGTAATTACGGTCGGGGGCTCCCCCACAGCCAGGGTCCTCCCGCGGCCCCCTATAGCCCGGTAATTACGGTCGGGGGCTCCCCCACAGCCAGGGTCCTCCCGCGGCCCCCTATAGCCCGGTAATTACGGTCGGGGGCTCCCCCACAGCCAGGGTCCTCCCGCGGCCCCCTATAGCCCGGTAATTACGGTCGGGGGCTCCCCCACAGCCAGGGTCCTCCCGCGGCCCCCTATAGCCCGGTAATTACGGTCGGGGGCTCCCCTGGGACGTTCGTTTCCTGCCATTTCTCTCCCACTTTCCAAACTCAAAACACATTTTTGGAGCCCGAGCTCAGAGGAGCCGCAGCCAGAGCCCCTCCCCCATCTCCCCGCCCACGCCACACGGGACCCCTCCCCCAACCCCCGCCCTGCCCTTCCCCCCATGCCCCCTCCCACGCCACGCGGGACCCCTCCCCCAACCCCCGCCCCGCCCTTCGCCCCAGCCTCCTGCCCCTCCCCCCAACCCTCTGCCCTCCCTCTCCCCCATCTCCCCATGCCCTCGCCCACGCCACGCAGGATCCCCCCCCCCACCCTCCTGCGGCCACACAAGACCCCGGCCTCCCATCCCCCACCTATGCTCTGTGTCCCCCCCACCCAAGGGCTCCATCACAACCTCATCTCTTGCCCCCCCCCGCCATGCAGGCCCCACATACAGGCTCCTGCCCCACCCGCTTTGGAGTCCTCTGTCCCTCTCATTCATGCCAGCTGCCTTTCCTCCCTCTCCACCATCCCCGGCCTCGAGCCCCTTGCTGCTTCCCCTTCCCCTGCACAGACCCCCCCCCACACCGATGACACTTTGCTGTTGTACCCCTCACACACACACCCCCCGCCCATGGGTCCCAAATTCTCCCTCCTCTGAATGAGCCTGGCAGGAGCCCTGAGTGCCTGGCAGATGGGAATTCCCCTCCGCTGCTTGCTGGTTTGTTATGGTAGGGTCTCCTGGGAGCCCTGGGGCTGGGCCTGCTGGTTTGTTATTGTAGGGTCTCCTGGGAGCCCCGAGGCTGGGCCTGCTGGTTTGTTATTGTAGGGTCTCCTGGGAGCCCGGGGGCTGGGCCTGCTGGTTTGTTATGGTAGGGTCTCCTGGGAGCCCGGGGGCTGGGCCTGCTGGTTTGTTATGGTAGGGTCTCCTGGGAGCCCGGGGGCTGGGCCTGCTGGTTTGTTATTGTAGGGTCTCCTGGGAGCCCGGGGGCTGGGCCTGCTGGTTTGTTATTGTAGGGTCTCCTGGGAGCCCGGGGGCTGGGCCTGCTGGTTTGTTATTGTAGGGTCTCCTGGGAGCCCCGAGGCTGGGCCTGCTGGTTTGTTATGGTAGGGTCTCCTGGGAGCCCGGGGCTGGGCCTGCTGGTTTGTTATGGTAGGGTCTCCTGGGAGCCCGGGGGCTGGGCCTGCTGGTTTGTTATTGTAGGGTCTCCTGGGAGCCCGGGGGCTGGGCATGCTGGTTTGTTATTGTAGGGTCTCCTGGGAGCCCCGGGGCTGGGCCTGCTGGTTTGTTATGGTAGGGTCTCCTGGGAGCCCGGGGGCTGGGCCTGCTGGTTTGTTATTGTAGGGTCTCCTGGGAGCCCGGGGGCTGGGCCTGCTGGTTTGTTATGGTAGGGTCTCCTGGGAGCCCGGGGGCTGGGCCTGCTGGTTTGTTATGGTAGGGTCTCCTGGGAGCCCGGGGGCTGGGCCTGCTGGTTTGTTATGGTAGGGTCTCCTGGGAGCCCCGGGGCTGGGCCTGCTGGTTTGTTATGGTAGGGTCTCCTGGGAGCCCCGGGGCTGGGCCTGCTGGTTTGTTATTGTAGGGTCTCCTGGGAGCCCTGGGGCTGGGCCTGCTGGTTTGTTATTGTAGGGTCTCCTGGGAGCCCGGGGGCTGGGCCTGCTGGTTTGTTATGGTAGGGTCTCCTGGGAGCCCGGGGGCTGGGCCTGCTGGTTTGTTATGGTAGGGTTGCTGGATTCCTCCCCCCTGCTAGAGCTGACAAGCTGCTCCCTCCACAGGGGTGTTAGCCACAGCGGCCCCTGTCCCCTGCCCCCTGCACTGGGCCCATGCGGAGACCACTAGACCCTGGAGAGGGACGCAGGCCGTCAAACCTACCTGGGCTGTGGCTCCTGGCTGGCTGCAGCAAAACCCCCAGGCTGGAGCCTTCCTGGGCCACAGGAGGCCTGAGCTTGCAGCTTTCCAGCTGGGAACTGCCACCGAGCATGAATAATTTACTCCAGCCAAGCCATAATAGATGCTGGGGGAGGTGGGGGGCTGACCCTGCCCAGGCTCACACCCGCCTGCCAAGCTAGGTGTGCAGGAGCGAGGCTGTCTCCGCCCCGGGACGGAGCCCTCCCCTGGCTCAGCCATGCCCAGAGGGGAAAGCAATGGCCGAACATGCAGCTGCCTCTGGGGTGGAACAGCCCCCACAGTAACAGGCTAGGGCAGGAAACCGGGAGTGTCCAGGCAGAGGAGCAGCCTGAGCTGGGATTTAGCCAGGAGGCTTCGGCCCAGCCCTGGGACCATCAGGAAGGAGGCGGGAGTTGATTTCCCACCGTGCTGGGTGTAGCCGGAGCCCTTCAGCAGCTGGGGTCAGCATGGGACAGAGGCGGGACCCCGCTGCCCAGCACCCCCCCCAGTGCGGAGGCCAGCCCTGGCTCCAAGGGGAGCCCCCCCAGGCCCCCGGTTTTGCGGCCTCCCAGCCAAGGAGTAACCGGGTCTGGCCCTGTTCAGCTGATGAGCCCAGCCAGGGTTCCGGGCCATGGCACCGGGCGTGAGACTGCCCCGGACCCTTGTGGCCAATCAGCATCCAGCTCACGGTCAGCGACCCGCGCGCAGAAAGCTTTTTATAACCACCACCGAGGTATTTTTAGTGCCAGCTTGTTTGCCACGGAGTCCTGCCAATCTCACCCCGTTTCCCCCTGGTAGCACCCTTCCCAGCCCCGCCCCACCAAACCAAGGATTAATTCCACCATCGCCCTCCCCTCCCAGCCAGGGGCAGCTGGTCTTGCCCTGCAGCCCTGTTGCTAAAATCAACCCCCCTGAACCCCATTTGCCCTGGGCCGGCTCCTGCTAAGCAAGGAGGCAGGGCAAGGGAACTGGGTGCTGCGAAGTCAGGGCAGGCTGGACCAGGGCGAGAGGCCACTGGGGCATTTAGACCACCCTCTCCCCTCGATGCCCGGGTGGCCCCAGGATGCAGCAAGTACAAAGGAGAATTAGAACCACTTTGAGGGGGGTTAAAAATGGATGGAAGATGGGGAGAAGTTCATGGGGGGGTGCCAGCTGAGTACGTCTGTATGGGGTGGGAGGGAGGGATGGCTAGTGAGTCTGGGGGGGATAGAGGAGTCTGGCTAAGGAGAGATGTGGTGTTGGGGAGAAGAGAGGGATAGAGAGGTGTGTGGCAGGTGGATGTGGGGTGGGGATGGCTGGATGGGCAGCAGGTGTGTGAGGGGATGGATGGAGGGAGGGGTTGGTGTGGATGGATGGATGGACGACTGTGTGGGGATGGATGGCTAGATGAATTGGGGTGTGTGGGGGGATGGATGGATGGACAGGGGCGTGGGGGTGGATGGATGAATTGGGGGGTTGTGGGGGGATGGATAAATTGGGGGTGTGTGAGGGTGGATGGATGGATGCGTGTGTGGGGATGGATGGATGGACAGACCCAGGGGTGTGTGGGGGTGGATGGATGGATGGACGGACACAGGTGTGTGGGGATGGATGGATGAATTGGGGGGCGTGGGGGGATGGATGGTTGGAGGGGTATGAGGGTGGATGGATGGATGGACAGACTCAGAGGTGTGTGGGGGTGGATGGAAGGACAAAGGGCTGTGTGAGAGTGGATGGATGGATGGACGGACACAGGTGTGTGGGGATGGATGGATGGACGGACACAGGTGTGTGGGGATGGATGGATGAATTGGGGGGCGTGGGGGGATGGATGGACAGACTCAGAGGTGTGTGGGGGTGGATGGAAGGACAAAGGGCTGTGTGAGAGTGGATGGATGGACGGACGGACACAGGTGTGTGGCGATGGATGGATGAATTGGGAGTGTGGGGAGGATGGATGGATGGACAGAGGGGTGTGGGGGGGATGGATGAATTAGGGGGTTGGGAGGATGGATGAATGGATGGACAGAGAGGGGTGTGAGGATGGATGGACAGACACGTGTGGGGGTGGATAGACTGACTGACAGACCCCCTGACCTCCGGTTTGCCGGCAGCACTTTGATCTCTTTCCTGAGGTTTTTGCCTCCTGGCGTCTGACGCTGACGTGTGGATCCCCGCGGGAGGCGCCGGTCCAGGCCCTGCACCTTGCCGGCATGTGGGTCTCCCAGCTTCTGCCCTGGCCGGGGCTGAGAAGAAGGGGCCGGGTGGAGAGGCTCCTGGCCGCAGGGCCTGAGGGCCTGGGGGACCGGCTGGGCGCGTGTGTGAGGAAAGGACTCCATGTTCCCAGGGCTTGGCGTGGACCAGGCCGGAGGGCGCGGCAGGGGACGAATGAGCAGTGGAGCGTGGGGGGGGGGCACAGGCAGCAAGGCCAGGGGCCCGCAGCGAGCAGGAGCCGCGGTGCCAGGTGACGTGCATGGCCATCCCCCGCTCTTGAGCTCCTAGGCCGGGCTGGGCCAGAGCTGAACCCCCAACCCATGGCCCCCTGCCCGTGGCCCACCATGGAGCTCCACGGGCTGGCCAGGCAGCGGGGGTCCCCCTGCCCCTTCCCTGGGCCTGGGAGCGAGGTGAACAGGGCTCCCGGCTGCATCCACTCCCTGGGGCAGGAATTGGGCAGGGGAGTCGAGATCCCAGAACCTACAGAGGGATTCGGAGGGGAGGGGTAATAGCCAGTGCCCCCACCCCCCTGTGTCAGGGTATGGGTCACAGATCAGCACACAGACACCCCAAGAGTGGGGTGGGGATCTGCCCCCTTGCTTGGCTGGGATCAGCTGGCCAAGAGCAGGGGTTGGAACTGAGCACGAGGCTTGGGGCAGGGGACCCCCCATTGGATCCCCCTGGACCCCCAGAGCCTGGCATCAATGAAGCCCCAGCACCATTGTGAGGAAGGTACCAGTGGAGAAACTGAGGCATGGAGCTGGGGTGTGACATGCCAAAGGCAGCTAGGTGAGGCCAGAACGCAGGTGTCCCGGCTCCCAGACCCCTGTCCTAACCATTCAGGGCAGCCGAAGAAGTTTGCGCGACGGTTCCCAGGGGCCTGGCCCGTGCTGGAGCAGAGCCCATCCTTGAGGCAAGGCGGGGAGGAAACGCTCCGAGCCCCCTGGGGCTGCTGCAGGAGCAGCCTATATTTAGCCCCTTCCCCTCCCAGGGACTCCTCCACCACCTTCCCATACTTGGCCATTTCCCCATCATTGGAGACCAATGGGGCCCCCCCTCCTCCTCCCCGGCCCGCTGGCTCTGGAGTCCAGCCTGCAGCTGGGATGGGGAATTCATTGCGGGCACCGTGGGAGAGGAGAGGGATGCTCCATCACCACATCTGGCCATCCTGGGAGGTGCCCAGCCCACTGCCCGGACTCCTGGGTTCCACCCCCGTTGGGTTCGAGTTGCAACCCTTCCTGCTGCTTCCTTTTCTCCTGGCATAATGTGGTGCAACCCCAGGGGTGGTTTTTCTTCTTGACACAGTCACTCCCCCCACCCCCATGGCCCCTTACCCAGGCCAGAGCCCCCCAGGGGAATAGCTCAGCCTGAGCTGGTTTGTCTGAGTTTTGAGGAACGAATTCAAGGAATGGGGCCGGCAGCTCGGCCTAGTCTGAGAACTCAGGGTCTCGTGCCCAGTGTTGGTTCTTGCCAGCCTTGCTCCCGCTGCTCGGGGAGCTGATTGCCTACGGTGACACGTCTACACCACAATGGCGCAGCCCCAGCCCACGTCAGCCTCAGTTTCCCCTCCCAGCACGTGGCTCTTCAACCTGTGAGCACTTGGTGGCGTGTCTGGGCAGCTCCTGTGGTTAACAGAGGGAGGCTCCTCAACACCGATCAACATGGGAATGGATATTTCAGCCCGTCTGGCCTTTCTGACAGTCCCCGGCTTCCAACTCCTCTACGGCGGGCCGGTGTCAGCACGGGGCAGAGTCCTGATGGGAGGGTGCAGAGGGCCCCATGGGGGCAGCGGTTGGGGCCCCAGGTCCTGCCCCTGGACAGGCGGGAGTAAGAACGAGCCCTCAGAGCACGGGGGGCAGCCGTGAGGGTGCTGGCACCTAGAGCCCATTACACAGCCCAGCGCTGGCTGCATTTCATGTCCATCTAGGGTCTCTTGTCTGCTACTGAGATAGGAGGCTCGTGGGGCAGGGCCTGCCTGTTTGTACAGCGCCTAGCACAATGGATGTGGGGCCATGCCAGGGGCTCCCAGCGCTGCCGTAATACACCTAATAAATAACACACAGCACCTAGCACAACGGGTGCGGGGCCATGACTGGGGCTAAATGCTTCTGTAATACACAGAGATAACAGCAGCCCTGCAACTCCCAGAGAGCCAGCTGAGGCAGCCTCAGGCAACCTTATCCCCAATAATGGCAGCTCTGCTTCCAGCATGGGCCCTCCCCACATGGCCCCCCGCCACTGGGCTCAGAAAGGGGGCTGCAGACATGTTGCATACTTTTATTCAACCAAAGCTACAGAATCCAGGACAGACGGGTCGGGGACCGAGCGACTCTGTTTCTCTTCTTTTTTAACCAGCAACCCTCCCTCCCCCCTATGGAGAGACATGGGACCCATCCTCCCCAGGGCAAATGCTCAGCTGGGGCGCAGGGGGGAAGGTTAACAGGACAGAGAGCGGAGTCTGCTCACAGAACGGGACGCGTCGTCTCCGCCACACACGGTACACGCTGCACGGCTGCAGCCACATGCTGAGAATAGGTAAAAGAAACAGACGGGCCCCGCGCCGCCCGCTGGCGGTGCCCGGGCAGGTGGAGCCGGCGGCAATGGCCAGGGGAGGCCGGTCGGCAGAATTCAGATCCAGACGACAGCGCTGCCGGGCTCTGGCGTAGCCGCGTCCAGGACTAGGCCCCGGCGGAGAGTCCGGATCAGGATTGGAGGGGTATATACAGGAGAGGTGGGTCCCAGCGGGAGCCTTTGTCCGCAGCCGGGCAGGGGGTGCCCGCAGCACTGGCTGTGCTGAGGCAGGTGTCCGCAGAGGGTGGAGGCATCACCAGGGGAGGACACGGCAGGCGTCCTGGCAGGGCCGCGCCGTCACGTAGGTCCGGAAAGCAATGCTCAGGGAAGAGCTCAGCCGGCTGCAGCTCTGGAGCCCAGCAGGAACTGGAGAGGAGGGCGGCTGGGCCCAGGGCTGGGTGTGGTGCAGGGAGGTGTTGTGTGCGAGCCAGGCCCCCTCTTACACATACACGTCTCGTACAGCCACCGCAACTGCACACCCTGATCTCACCCGTACAGGGCACACGCTCCCCACCCTGACCCCACCTGCTCGGGACGGCCACATCCCACACACCGTGCTGCACACACAACTCCTGATCCCACGCACCCAGTACAACCACACCACCTTCACCCCCCTGTACACACAACTCCTGGTCCCACCCCACCCTCACCCCTCTGAACACACAACTCCTGGTCCCGCCCCACCCTCACCCCTCTGTACACACAACTCCTGATCCCACGCACCCAGTTAAGCCACACCACCCTCACCCCCTGCACACACAACCCCCGACCCCACCCGCTTGGTACAGCCACACAAGCCCCGACCCCACCCGCTCGGTACAGCCACACCACCCTCACCCTCTGCACACAGAACTCCAGGTCCCACCCATCCTTACAGCCACACCACTCTCACCCCTCTGTACACACAACTCCTGATCCCACAGACCTGGTACAACCACACCATCCTCACTCCCTGCACACACCTTCCCCGACCCCACCCACTTGGTATAGCACTCTCACCCCGCTGCACACACAACTCCTGGTCCAACCCGCCCATACAGCCACACCACCCTCACCCCCTGCACATACAACCCCATATCCCACACACCTGGTTCAGCCACACCACCCTCACCCTTCTGCACACACAACCCCCGATCCAACACACCCACTACAGCCAGACACTCCTTACCCCCTGCACACATAACCTCTGATCCCACACAGCCGGCACGGCCACCCCACCCTCACCCCCTGCACACACAGCCCCTGATCTCTCTCACACACACACACACACACACACACACACACACACACACACACTTGATCTCACTACCCTCTCCAGACACCCCCCGACCCAGTCACACACTCACACTCCCCCGTCCCGTCCCTCCAAGAAGCACTGGCAGTGGGGAGAGGCTCTGGCGCTGACAGCCGCAATCCAGGGCGTAGCCAGTGAAGCACCTTGTCTTGATGGATGTGTGGCCGCTCCAGGCCCAGCTGGACAGGAGACGCTGTGGGGCTGTCCTGCCCCCCCAGGTCACCCCCTGGCACCACAGCAGGAGCCGCAGCAGAGAAAGGGTTAATCCTCAGTGAGGCCTTTGGCTCGTAGCTCCTCCTGCACCCGGGCGAGGTACGTGGGGTCGGGGTACCCGAATCTAGGAGACAGACAGGGGAGACATCAGCCATGCAGAGCCGCACCCCTGCCTGGACAGCTCCCCAGCCTACCCTGTCCCACCCACAGCCACAGCAGCCCCCCTGCTTGGCCACCTCAGCTGTGCACTGCCATGCACAGGGGGACCCTGGCATCCGCAGGGGGGCGTTTGGCCAGGGCAAGGGGTGGAGTGTGTCCCAATTCCTGAAGAAAGGGCCCCGGGAGCTGCCAGGGTCACAAGCATCTTGACACACAGCACAGCGCCCCGTGGCACTGGGGATTGGGGTGAGCGCTGAGAGCCAGGGCAGAGCGCCCCCTGCTGAGCCCCCTGGCACTGGGGATTGGGGTCAGCACTGACAGTAAGGGGATAGCACCCCCTGCTGAGCCCCCATCTCCCTGCAGCACAGGGCCCCCTAGAACTGGGGCCAGCACTGACTGCCAAGGGAGAGAGCTACCTACTGAGCCCCCCCACCCCTAGGTTTCCAGTGCCAGTCGGGCCCCACTCAGGAGCACAGAAGCGTCATCACCACCCCCTGCCGCTGGCCCCCAGCCCATTAGCCCTGCGGGCGGCGGCTGCCTACAGTTGGGGTCCCCCGGTGCAGTTGGTTTTGTGGTGGATGTCATTCCACGTGATGACGTTGGCTCTGCCCGTGGTCATGGAGGTGCCGATGGTGAAGGTCAGGCGCTGGTCGAAGGCCTTGCGGAACAGGGCCAGCACCTTGTTCCCCTCTGGGCAGTCGGGCAGGTAGGCTACCCGCGTGGTGCCCGGGTACCGCACACCAGGGTTGGGATGCTCCACCTGCAATGGGGAGGGGCGGGGGGAGAGACAATCAGACACCAGGGATGCTGTGAAGCCTGGCACAGACTCTGCTGCCAGGCAGGGGTGACGCTGCCCATGGACCGGAGTCTCCTCCAGTGCTCACTGCGGGCATCAGGCAGCCCCCTGGGTTGCTCCAGCTGGGGGCTTGGTCTCCTCCTGCCCTGCAGAACCCCGGGGGCGGGTGACCCTGCAACTGGCTCAGGGGGCATCACTCTTGGGGAGGGGGAATGTCCCCTGCTCACTGCCGCCCGAATGCCAACCTGCTTCCGGCCTCCACAGTGCCCAGCCTTCCTGAGCCACAGGGTGATGCGAGTCCAGAGGGGACAGGACAAGGTAGGGCTGGTGTGCCCCAGTGTCGCCCCCTGCTAGGGTGGTGCCCAAGGCTCTGCCATGCCCCAGAGGCAAAGGTAGGGATCGGATGGATGTGGAAGGAGTTAGATTTACCCAGATTTACCAGGTGACCCCAGAGCGGAGGGAAAATTAGCAGATTGAGAGGGGGGGGACAGGAAAGAGGGGAGGCATTCAAGGGCCAACGCAGCCTGGTGGGGACACTGCACATGGGTCTGGGAGAGCAGGGGGCTGGGATTTAGGGGCACCAGCAGGGCTGGAGCGTGGGGAGCCCAGGGCTGGGCTAGCAGGAGGCTGCGGGTTGGGATTTAGGGGCACCGGCAGAGCTCAGGGGGGCAGGGCTGGGGGTGGAGGGAACCCAGGGCTGGGCTAGCAGGGGGCTGCGGGTTGGGATTGAGGGGCACCAGCAGAGCTAGAGAGGCAGGGAAGCTGACCCAGACCTCCGCCCCTTGCAGCCGACTGCCCCAACAAGCCCCCTGCCCCCCGCTGCAGCCAGGCGGGTGGGGGAGGACTGCAGAGCTGGGGCCAGAGGCAGGGGGAGAACTCACCCCTTGGATGCCAGGCGGGAAGACGTACTGGATGATGATGGTGCCGTATTTCTCGTAGCCGGGGAGCAGCAGGCTCGAGTCCTTGGACACCAGCATGCGCCCGTTCTCGGGCTGGTTGCCCACCAGCTGCCCATAGAAGCGCCCACACATGGGGCAGGCCCGCTTGACCTGCAGCGCCCGCGTGATGCAGTCCTCGCAGAAGGAGTGCTTGCACTTCTCCAGAGTCTTTACGTTCTGGATCTCGCCCAGGCAGATGGGGCACTGGCTCTCCTGCTCTTCCTCCTGCAAGCAGCCCACCGCCCCCCCTAGGCCCCCTCCCCCTCCTGTGCCCCCCGCCCTGGCCCCGGAGGTCTGCTGACCCCGGGAGACCACGCCGGCCCCGTGTGGGCGCAGCTCGCCCCCAGGTTTGTCCAGCAGGGCCATGCACCCCACCAGCTCGCTCTGCCGCTGCGCCTTCTTCAACTCCTTCTCCGTCTCCTTGAGCAAGGCCTTGAGGGCTTTGCGGGCCAGGTAGAGGCCGTTGCCGGCCCCAGGGGCCGGCGTGGAGAGCTGCAGCACGTAGATCTCCGAGGTCTCCCCATCGATCAGGATGCTCAGCTTGGTCTCCTCCTTCAGCCTGACCAACTTGGAGGGGGCCTCTTTGGTCAGGAAGTCCCAGACGGGCTTAGAGACCGTGAGCTTATTTTTAGTGGCGCCCCCACATGCCGCCATCCTGGATAAAACAAATGACACTGAAGAGAAAAGAACAGTCATCAAAGCCGCCGGCATCGCCTCCCGGGTGGGCTAGAGACAGACAGACAGACAAGGGACACCGCCCCACCTCCACCCCCACCCCCTTCCCCTTCCCCAGCCAGCCAACTGCCCCAGCCCCAGCTGGGATTTGAACCTTCGGCTCCAGGAAGCATCAGGAGGGGTGGATCCCCTCCGGGGCCCGGCCACCCCCTCGGCCCAGCCATCATTGTCCCCTCTGGCCTTTAAACCTCTACCCTCGGGTCCCACGCTCCTGGGGTCTATTCCCCTATCGCTGTGTGGGTTGGGGTGAGTTAGCTCCTTTCCATCTCAGTGGTGACAGGTGGGCTGTACCCCACAGCCTGCCCCACAGCGAACAACTCCCCCCCAAGTTCAAATGAAACACACACACCCCTCCCCACGGCTGATCAGTCACCCATCACAAACATGACAGTCACGAGACAATCGTTTAATAAATATCATTGCAATTAAAATAAAACACAGGCGGGGGGTGGGGGAGAAATGCTTGTTTGGAGGGGTTAACAAAGGGGTTTTTTTGAATGGGGGGGGCAGGGGGACACAATTGCTGCGAAAACCCCGCTTCGTAAGGCCGGAAGCTGCGTTCCCCACCACCTTGGGTTATGAAACGGCAGAGTAATGAATGGGAAATCCCAGGTCCTAGGGGAGGGATAAGGAGGCTGGGGGTGGGGCTGCCCGTAGGAGAGGGAGCGGGATCTAGCAGGACCCTAAGACACAGATCCATCCCCCAGTTAAACTTGCCCTCCAGCAGTGCGAATGGGCCAGAATAGGATGCATCCCCCCCAAGAATCGCCCCTGCAGGGGCCCCAGACGGTGAAGTGGGGTCAGGCCCTGGCCCCCTACATGGGGCAGATTGGGGTGTGGCCAGAGGGCACTGCACTTCGAGTAGTTTCTGCTCCCCAGGGGCCAGGGGGAGGAGAGCTAAAGTTAGAGCAGCCCTCTGGCTGCTGTAATTGACACCTCAGGCCAGGACCAGCATATGGGGAGCCCAAAGAGGTACAACTCCCCCGAACGGATGGGGGACCTTGGGATCGAGCCCCACAAACTGAGCCTCAGCCTTGGACACTAGGAGCAGGTGGTTCCTGAGCCCCATGGCACATTTGGGGAGACCCCCCCACATTTATCCCAAATTGGGCCATTCCCTGCTCCCCCCACCGCAGTAAGTACCAGGAATAACACCCCCTTCATTTGTCCCACTGAATCTTGTGCCCCAGGGCTATAGCTCCAGCAAGGGGGCTGGGGCCCTATACCCCATGGGGCAGGCAACGGCACCAGGTGGGGCCCCCTGCCAGCCTGGATCAAAGAGGGGCACCCGGGTGGGGTCAGGGGAGGAGGCCTCTCTCCCTTCCCCCCACACTGGGGGCCACCCAAGGTCATGGCTGCCCCCCTCCCCCAGCAATCTCAGCAGGATTCAAACCACCCCTCACCCTGGGGTGGCATGAGGGGGATGCTCCAAGGAGCTTTTGCTACATCTATTGCTCCTGTTGGTCCCTGGGTTGGGGTGTCTCAGGAGTGGGGGGGCCTGAATTGTGGCATGTTGTCTGGGGGAGCCCCTCTAGGGCCTGACCAGATGTGGGGGGAGGGGACCAGGAGAGCTGGGCTGGGGGAACCCCAAAGTGGGGCTGAGCTGGGAGGGTGGCGAGCTCCACAGAACAGGCCCAGGCCCCAAGTGCTGGCTCCCAGCACCCCCTGCTCTAACCCACCGGATCCCCATCCCCCACCAGGGAGGGAAGAACCCAGGCGTCCTGGCTCCCAGACATGCCCCCCACCCCCAGCAGGTGTAACCCAGACCCACCCCCTCCGGGGCCAGCATGAGCAGACCCACAGCAGGGAGAGCATAGCCTGCCCCCCCCCCCCCGCAGGAGAGCCCCACACCTGGAAGTGGGAGAAGACGGGGATCCTGAGATCCCCCCCCCGCAATGGATGCAGCAAACCCCAGAGGCTCGGGGGAGAACTATCCCGGGGGGGGGAGGGGTAGAAGGAGGGAGGGGGGGGCTGTACCGCGCGGGGGGGGGCTGGTAAAGGGGGAGATGGGCCCTATCAGAGTGGGGGTGGCTGTAGCGGGGCGGGGGGCCTCCTGCCCCTGGAGGGGGGCTGCCCCCTATGGGAGGAAGCAGGGGGCCGTACCGGGGGGGGGTGCAGGCCGGGCGGGGGGGTCCGGGCCGGGTGGCACCTACCTGGGGAGCCCATGGGAGAGGGAGGCAGGAAGCGCCCGGAGCGAGTTCAGCGGAGCCGCGAACCAGGAACTACAAAGACCGGGCGGGGCGGACAAGGGGGGTTGCGGGTTACGACGCTGCAGGCGCTGCCCCGCCCCCCCGGGGTTATCCACCCCCCCCCCCATTCGCGACAGCTGATTGGGCCGGCTGGCGTCAGCGCGCCCCCCCCATTGTCCCCTCCCCGCTAGCTCATCGCCCCCCCCCACCCTCCAAGGTTCAGGGCTCCCCCCAGCTCAGGGGGGGCCCATCCCCCCTGCCTCCACCTCCTTCCCCTCCCTCCGGCTCCATCTCCTCCCTGCCCCCCCATCCTTGTGTGATCTCCAGCGCCCCCCTCCCCGTGATTCACTGCTCTCCCTCGCCCTGCCCGGGGCCCCTCTCCAGCACGTCTGCCAAGAGCTGGCGCCAGGTGGGCACCGGGTAGGGAGCTGGGCCCCATGCAGCTGGTCTCACAGAGCCCCGGCAAGTCCGGTCTGTGTCACCCCCAAACCACCTGCCACGCTCCACGCCCCTGCTCGCGGTCCCCACCCCATGTCCAGCCGCCCCCCAGGCGCCGTGGGCTCCCAGCACAGCCCCCTTTGTGCAGAGGACGTGGGGCGCCGGCTCTGCCCCCGGCGTGGGGGTTTGTCTGTGGCAGGTCCGGCTCACAGGACATGGTGCCTAGCTGGGTCTGTCAGCCCATCCCCTGCCCCCCCACCTGCCCCACTGATCTCCCCACTGCTCAGGCCCCAATCCCCAGCGGGCTAGGCTGAAGGGCAGGCAGTGTTTAAAGTGCATGGAGGGGGGGGTCACAAGGGGTTGCACACGTAGCCTGTGGGGGGCACCTTGCGGCCCATCTTACCCAAACGGCTGCTCCCAGATTACGTTGGATCCCTCACTACGTTCAGACCCCCACAGCCAGGGCAGGGAAGCAGGCGAATTCCTGGGCGGGACTCGCAGCAGGCGGGGGTCCGGGCCGGCCGGATCTCAGGGGTTCTGGGTCGGGGGATATTTTAACATTGGGTTTGGTTCCAATTCAGATGGAAACTCCACTCAATTTTCCTTCTAGGACCCCCCCCCCCAGGGTGCTCCCCACATTCGCTCCCAGGGTCTGGCACCCACTGACTGAAACAGACAGTTTCACAGCTGCTGTTCAGTGCTGGGCAACCCTGAAACGCACACGAATCCTGGCAGTTTCAGTCAGCGGCAGCCAGAGGCCCTGGCGGGGCAGCCCGCTCGGGGGAAAGCAGCATTTCCAAACTCGCAGGCCGGCTGGCTCCCTGCTTCCTCTACACATTCCTGACCAGCCCTAGGACGGAGGCTGTGGATGGGAGGGATGTGAACACTAAGAACCCCCCCACTCCGGTTTCAGTTAAGGGGCACACGCTCCTCCCTGCGCAGGGCTCCAGCCCAGTCTCTGCAAAGGGACATCCATGACTCTCCCCATCCCCCAGTGGCTGCTGCTGAATAACCTGCCCTGAAGGACTTTTTCTCCTTACTGCCAGGGGGCTCAGGGTTCGGCCGGTGCCCCGGGGCAGGGGGGGTTCGTGCCCCTGTTGTGTTGGGTCTCCTGCCTGTCAAGCTGAGCACATCCACATGGGCCTCAGGAACACCCAGCCAGTTTCTCTTCTTCATGCCTGTTCTCGGCCTCCGTAATAACCTGTGGCAGCGAGTCCCGCAAGCCCGTCTGCTAACAAACCTCTAAGAGCCTGCTCTGCCAGGCAAGAGGCATCCCTGGAGGAAGGCGAGGGGGCACTTGAGGAGGCAGCTGGCATAAGGAACTGAGAGGGGTGTGGCTCTCTGGGCCCTGCTCAATTTGTGCATAGGATGGAGGGGGCAGTGGGTTTTGCTCCCCGCCTGCAGGGAGTGACAAGCATCTGGGGGAGGTGCTGTGTCCCAACGGGGGCTGCCGACAGCCTGTCTGGATCCAAACAACCCGGTGCCCAGCAGCCATGGTGCACAGGCCCCTCCCTGTGGTCCCTAAGCCTCAACCGAGCCCTGGAGTCTCTAGCACCCGGGAGCTTTGCGTGTCGTGGGCGCTGCCCTGCGAGGCGGGGGGACTGGGGGATCCGTTGCTGTTTACTCCCAGAGCCCCCAGTGACTGGCATCACATCTGATCTGGAGCTGCCAGGGCCTCGAGCAGAGCCTGGCATTGTGTCTGGGCAGAGGCCTCCAAACTGTAGAGAGACCCACTGAGGCTTGCGCATCCTCTGATGGGACCAGGCCCGGAGCCTGACTCGGCTCCAGGCTCGCAGCCCGCTCTGGGGAACCCCACCAGGGACCCCTCCACCCCCCCGCTTCTGAGCTCCCTGCCTTCCTGCCCAGGGCCCAGCCCTGTCCCACACCAATGCTTACGCCCTCCCACCATCACGATAATGCCACGTTTGCCCCACGGCTCCCAATGCCGACTGCAGGGCCCCGATCCCCCTATGAGCCCCCGGCGATGCCAGCTACACTCGCAGGAATGCCTCAGGCTGCACCCCAGATCTTCTCTCCACTCCTGCACCCCAGATCCCCCCAGCTGAGCTCGCTCCCCCCAGCTGGGCTGTTCAATGCCAGGTAACTCTTGGCTCTAAGGGGAACTGGGGCCCCAGGTCTCCCTGCCATTGCCGAGCGCCGGATAACGATATAAATGGCCAGATCTAGCGTGTCCTGCAGCCAGATCCCTGTGTGGTGCGGTCCTGCCTCCGCCCTTCAGGGAACGGGGAGTCAGTGCTTGGCTGGGAGACCCTCCGAGACCACCGGGGCGTTGCAGGAAGTGGGGGAGGGCTCAGGCCAGGGCGCTCTCCCCTCAGAATCGGGGCTGGCTCCAAGGCAACACGAGGGAGTTTCATGCTGCAGGGAGTGAGGTGGGCATCTGGTATCTGCCTCCGCTCCAGGCCATGGGTGAGTGCTGCTCACTGACAAGGGCTAGTACCAGCGGGGCCCCGGTGGCAGGGCCGGGGGGGGGGCACCTGATGGGGAACTCCCCACCACAGGGACAACCCCTTTGCCAGCGTCCCCAGGGGAGGAGTCTCTCCCACTGGCCTCCCCGTATGACTTGACTTCAGCATGGCTGAGCGGGGAGCAGGCTCAGTGTGACCCCATGATCGCCCCCCTGCACAGCAGAGCCCCCGCAGCTGCCGCTGGCAGTCACAGCACAGCGGGCGTTACCATCCCCTTCTATGCGGCTGCATTGCAATAAACACGGGGCAAAGCCCCCAGGAGACCCTACAATAACAAGCCAGCCTGAGCAACCTTCCAATAACAACCCAGCCCCCGCAGCTGCTGCAGGAAGGGACCCCACATCCTACCAGCTGCTCCCATGGGACCCTCTGATAGCAAACTGGCTCCGGCCAGCTCCAGGAGTTCCCAGACTCAGTGGCCTGAGCCCTCGCACTGTGTGTGTGGGGGGGAAACAGGCAAGAGACAGGACTCGCCTCCCCCATGGATGGTGGGGATTTGCTGGTAAAGACCTTGGCTTTCCCAGCCCCAGCTGGGCACGGGAGTGGGGGGGAGATTGGGGGTGGAGGGAACCAGCCAGTACAGCCGGCCTGGCCATGTAGACGGTTGGTACCTCCATGCTGCCCCATGGCGGGGCTCATCCTGAGGCCGATTCCTCCCTAGAGGGGACTGGGATGGGCCAGGGCTGCAGCATATTCCCCTCCCGCCCCGGCCAGGATCCCTGTTCAAAAAGGTGTGTCAGGGCTGCTCCCCGACCCCCGGCCCCGTGCACAATCTCCCTTCAGAGCGGGCCCCCAGGACGCATCACCTTTGCTGAGAGGGGCAAGGGAACAGGGCTCTGGGGGAGCTGGCTCCACTTCCCACCGGGGGGCCCAGACCAGACAGCGCCCAGTGCTGAGATCCTGCTAGGTCAGCACAGCAGCCGAGTGCCCCCCCCCGCACCCCATCAGCCTTCATCCTAGTCAGCTGGTGGATCAGGCCCCATCAGAGCACCAGGCTTGGCACGGGGGGGGAGGAACAGAGATTGGGCTCTGTCAGGGCACCATGCCTGGCATGGGGGGCTAAGGCCTACCTGGGTGCCAGGCCCGGGGGGCGGGGCATGGGGGAAATTGAGCCCAGCCAGGGCCTCTCTGCCACAGACGGCTGGGCATGGGCTGTTCTGAGCATCCAGCCCTAAACCTGACAGTGCAGCGATTCTTCAGACCCCCCCATCCTTAGCTCAGACCCCCCATCTCTCCCACCCTTCCCCCTTCCCCATCCTTAGCTCAGACCCCCCATCTCCCCCACCCTTCCCCATCCTTAGCTCAGACCCCCCATCTCCCCCACCCTTCCCCCTTCCCCATCCTTCAGCTCAGACCCCCCATCTTCCCCACCCTTCCCCCTTCCCCATCCTTCAGCTCAGACCCCCCCCATTTCTCCCACCCTTCCCCCTTCCCCATCCTTCAGCTCAGACCCCCCATCTCCCTCACCCTTCCCCCTTCCCCATCCTTCAGCTCAGACCCCTCCTTCCCCCTTCCCCATCCTTCAGCTCAGACCCCCCCATCCTTCAGCTCAGACCCAACATCTCCCCCACCTTTCCCCCTTCTCCATCCTTCAGCTCAGACCCCCCGTCTCCCCCTTCCCCCTTCCCCATCCTTCAGCTCAGACCCCCCATCTCCCCCACCTTTCCCCCTTCCCCATCCTTCAGCTCAGACCCCCCCCATTTCCCCCACCCTTCCCCCTTCCCCATCCTTAGCTCAGACCCCCCATCTCCCCCACCCTTCCCCATCCTTAGCTCAGACCCCCCATCTCCCCCACCCTTCCCCCTTCCCCATCCTTCAGCTCAGACCCCCCATCTCCCCCACCTTTCCCCCTTCCCCATCCTTCAGCTCAGACCCCCCCATTTCCCCCACCCTTCCCCCTTCCCCATCTTTCAGCTCAGACCCCCCCCATTTCCCCCACCCTTCCCCCTTCCCCATCCTTCAGCTCAGACCCCCCATCTCCACCACCCTTCCCTCCTTCCCCATCCTTAGCTCAGACCCCCCTTCTCCCCCACCCTTCCCCCCTTCCCCATCCTTAGCTGACCCCCATCTCCCCCACCCTTCCCCCTTCCCCATCCTTCAGCTCAGACCCCCCATCTCCCCCACCCTTCCCCCTTCCCCATCCTTCAGTTCACACCCCCCATCTCCCCCACCCTTCCCCCTTCCCCATCCTTCAGCTCAGATCCCCGCATCTACCCCACCCTTCCCCCTTCCCCATCCTTAGCTCAGACCCCCCCATCTACCCCACCCTTCCCCCTTCTCCATCCTTCAGCTCACACCCCCATCTCCCCCACCCTTCCCCCCTTCCCCATCCTTCAGCTCAGACCCCCCATCTCCCCCATCCTTCCCCATCCTTCAGCTCAGACCCCCGCATCTACCCCACCCTTCCCCCCTTCCCCATCCTTAGCTCAGACCCCCCATCTCCCCCACCCTTCCCCCTTCCCCATCCTTAGCTCAGACCCACATCTCCCCCACCCTTCCCCATCCTTAGCTCAGACCCCCATCTCCCCCACCCTTCCCCCTTCCACATCCTTAGCTCAGACCCCCCATCTCCCCCACCCTTCCCCCTTCCCCATCCTTAGCTCAGACCCCCATCTCCCCCACCCTTCCCCCTTCCCCATCCTTCAGCTCAGACCCCCCATCTTCCCCACCCTTCCCCATCCTTCAGCTCAGACCCCCCATCTCCCCCACCCTTCCCCCTTCCCCATCCTTCAGTTCAGACCCCCATCTCCCCCACCCTTCCCCATCCTTCAGCTCACACCCCCATCTCCCCAATGCTTCCCTCCTTCCCCATCCTTTAGATCACACCCCCATCTCCCTCCCTTTCCCCCTTCCCCATCCTACAGCTCAGACACCCCCCATCTCCCCCATCTTTCCCCCCACCCCAATCCTTCAGCTCAGACTCCCTATCTGCCCCCACCCCCATCCTTCAGCTCAGACCCCTTCATCGGCCCCGCCCCCAGCTCTGCATTTCCAGCAGGACTCACTCCCCCAGCTCGCACTCCCGGGGGGGGGGGCAGCGGCCCCCTCCCCCACCGCCGGGACAGGTGATGGGCTCGACCCTCCTCAATCTGCAGCCAGAGGCAGGAAACCAAGCGCCCCCCACCGCCCATGGCTCAGGGTCTATTTCATGCCAACCCGCCCCCCCCCCCCCGCGCACACAATGGCCCCGCAGCGCTGGGAAATCTGCTATTGTGCATCCGGGCCACGATCCCTGGCACGGGCCCCCTGCAGCCCCCCCAGCCCGGCCGCCCCCAGCTCTGCAGCCCCCCCCCAGGCCAGCTCTGCAGCCCCCTCCCCCCGACAGCCCCCCCCAGCCCGAGAAGAAGTCAAGCAGCGGCGCGGGGGAGGGGGGGCCCGATCCCGGCCGCTCCGTACCTGGCGGCGCAGCAGCCCCGAGGCGCCGTGGGGCGGTCGCGGCCATGGCGGGCCCGGCCTGGCGCGGGCGAGCGAGCGACCCGCTCCCGGCTCCTCTTCGGGCGGGGGGGGGGCGTCGCTCGCCGGGGCGGGCACGACGCGAGCTGCGGCGGCGCTATGGAAACCGGGGGGGAGGGGAGCTCGCTGGGGGGGGATTGCAGGCGGGGGGGGGGTTAAGTCTCTTGCTTTGTGCCTATGGGCCCCGGCCCATTAGCCCCCCGCTGTCCGCTTGGTGCCTAAAGGCCCACTGCATTTGGGGTCTGGGGGATACGAGGCTGGAGAGGGGGGCGCCCTGGAGAGCCAGCCTCGTAGGGCAAAGTCCCACTGCAGTATGGGGGGGGGTTGGTGTAGAGACCCCCTTTAGAGCCAGCTGGGAGGGGCCTTCCAGCCTTTCCAGGCAGGGGGTGCAGGGGATTCACCCCACCCACGGATCCCCTGGAAATGCGGGGAGAGGGTGGGCTGAGGGCAACACCAGGGGAGTCAAACAGGAACACGCAGCCCAGCTGGACGGTGCCTCTCGCCCCCCGGCTGGCTACCAGCCTGCCCCCAGGGCCCAAGGCAGGGGCTGGATGTTTGCAAGCAGCAGGGCTGGCACCGTGGGTGGGACAGGGGCATGCCAAGGCCGGGTGGAAGTGCCTCCACCCCTCAGCTGTCATCGCCTTTAGCTGGGTTTGGGCAGCATCCAGGGGTCTCACCCAAGGTTGTGTGGCCCACGGTGATAGGCACTGCCCTAGGCAGACCTGGAGCCAGGGCCTCATCCAAGGCGCATGCAGGCTACACAGCCAGATCAGGGAGGGAAACTGAGGCACAGAGCAGGGCCATGACTTGCTCAAGGGCCCACAGAAGGTCAGGGAGAAGCAGGATCAGAACCCAGGTGTCTTAAGTCCCAGCCCTGTACCCACCAGGCTTCACTGCCCCCCTCTCACAAGCCCCATAACACCCAGTGCGCATTCCACTCGTATCCTGGCCCATCAAAGGGGCTACAGAAGAAAGAGGAGCTGCCCGTGCCGGAGCAGCGGGGGGAGGAGATGTGCCTACGACAGGGGGACAAGCCAGGATTTTAAAAGCTCAAAATATTGGGCATGCCAGCATCTGGCTTCATCCAAGCTGGGCATACTGGGGAAGGCAGATAATACTATGGTGACTCCCCCGCCCCCCACCAGCACTCAGGTCAGGCAATTCCAGCTCAGGCCCGGGCGGAGTGGGGCGGGAAGGATTTGCACAAGGCAGCGGCCCAGGGTTGGAGGTGTAAGGGGATATAGGTGACTGGTGAGGAGGAGCTCCCCTGGGGGGTGGCCCTGATGCCAGGAGCCATGGGGGAGTAGAGGAGACTCTCTCCCTCCATTGAGGGTACCACTCGGTTATCTCTCCCCCGCATAGGCGGAAACAGCTGGAGGGGCCAAGGTAGGTGCTGCGGAGGCTACAAAACACCAGAACCTTTTTCTCTCCTACCAGAGATGAGGGCTCAGCTCCAGGCTTCTGAGGGGCCACAGGGGTCAGGAAGGACCCTCCCTGTTCCTGCCCTCCCAGCACCTGGCTGGGGGCAGCGCAGCCTCACCCCTGGCTCTGGCATCGCCCCAAGCATGGATGGCAAAATTCACAAGCCTTAGTCCCTACCCAGACAGCTAGTGGGGGCAGGGCGGGCTCTGCCCCACCCCTTATCTCCTTCCCTTTGCTGGCCTGGCCCGGCCAAGAACCCAGAGCCAGGCTGCTGTCAGTCAATAATTTATTTCTATCCAGACACAGGGAAGGGAAATACACCAGAGTTTACAAAAATAGAGGGTGCAACAGACTCACCTGCAGCCCAGCTGGCAGGGCCCCGCTCCCTGCGCGGCCCAAGGGCAGGATCGGGGCCCTGCCCAGGCTGGAGCACGGAGCGTTATTGCACGCAGCAGGATGACTGGAGGGCAAGGAACCGCATCTCCCGCTTGGGAACCCCTGCCCCTCCAGACCCCCTGCCCGCTTTGGGTAAGGGAGTAGCCACTTCGTCCGGCCTGGCCGGTGCGAGTTCAGAGCACCTCTTTGACCTGTTCTACCGTGGCCCCCCCGCCAGGCAGCAGTGGGGATAACGGATTGCAGACCAGGCCCGGGGAGAGGCCGGCTCTGCTACTACCCACCCACGCCCTGCCCCGGCCTGGGCCTCCCCCCAGCCCCCACCTCCCCGGGCTAGCTGTCAGCTCACGGCCCAAGCCAAGCCAGGGCTGAGGAGGGCTCAGGCCAAGGGCAGAAGCAGCCCCACGTTTAGGGGAAAGCCCAACCCATGGGCAGCAGGTGCCAGGGGAGGAATCCCAGCAGCAGCAACACCATGCCCCCTCCATGGGGCCGCTGGGACCCCAGGCAGGCAAAGCTGAAATCCAGCACTAGCCTTGCCCTGCCGTGTGAATGCTGGTCACACCCCAGCCCGAGGCAAGCGCCCCCTGCTGGAGGAAGGGGCTGTGGCCAGACAGAGGCTGCTGCCGCTGAAATGAATTCGGGGGGGGGCAGGGGGGGCTTATCCTCTCCTGGGAGGGCCCGCCGGCCCCGGGAGCCCAGCATATGGACTCAGAGCGCTCACAGCTGGGGGCAGCGAGCTCCGCGCCCAGTCGCTCTCCTCCAGCACGCAGGGCTGAGGGGCAGGTCCTGGCCCCCGCGGCTCAGAGAGACATGAGCACTGGGGGCCCAGAACCTGGCCCTGGCTCGAACCCAAGCTTCGGCGCCCAATGCGGCTCGTGGCCTCGTGCGGGTGAGGCTGGGGGCAGGCGCCGGGGGAGCCAGCTGCAGCCATGACCCCAGGGGACGTAGTGTGTGGGGAGAGGCTGCAGAGCGAGGGGCTGGGACCCCAATGCAAACTAGTGTTAACAACTCCCCCCACAACCCCAGCTGGGAGATTTCACCTAGGAATAAATTACACCATGGGACAGGCCAAGAGAACTATCTCCCTTCTGGGGGGGGCGGGGCAGGAAAAACCAGTGCAGAGTGCACATGGGGGTAGGCAGGAGAGGGGATCCGCTGCCACTCCAGGCTCAGGGAAAGGCTGGGGGGGGGGGGGGTCACTGTTGCTAGGGAGGAACTTGTCTGCCCCCTCTAAGGCACCAAAGAGTGGAATCTCTTATTGCATATTGCCGGGCCTGGGCGGCCCTGCCCTTTAGACAGGGCTGGTTGCAGACCCCAGCCCTAGAGATGGGCTGAGCTGACAGGGCCCCTCAGCCAGCAGCCCCCCCCGCACCCCAGTCAGAGGATCCATTCCCCTCTCTCCTGCCCGAGACCCCTCCGGCTGGGCGAGTGAGGGCAGATAAAGTTAAGGCACTTGGTTTGCAACCGAGCCCACCCGGCCCCCGGGCTTCTCTTGAGCTCAGATGAGCCCTTCGGCCAGCAAACAGAGGGGGGCACTAAGACCAAGGGATGGGGCGCAGGGGACACCTTTGATCTTCAGCTCCGACAAGATGAGATGGGGGCAGGGGGGAAAGAGGGGGGCCTCTCTGGGCAGGTAACGACTAAGCGAAGATGTTGGTGACAAAGTCCAGGAAGCGCTTGGCGTACTGCTCGGGGTGGACGGTCGAGATCTCCGCGCCGGCCTGCAGGGGGCACAACAGCATCAGCGCCAACCGCCCTGGGGCAGGGCTGGGGACCAGGGAGGAGCCCCGCCAGCCGGGTGCCCCCAGGAGCAGCACCAATCAGACAACATTTCTGGGATGGGGCCCAGTGGCTCTGGGGCATGCGGTGCTGCCCAGATAGAGCCCCGCGCCGGGGAGGCTCCCCGACACCCCAGGGAGACCTTCCAACACTTGCCAGGAGCCAGATGGGCTCACAGGCCCCAGGCATTCCCAGGGAGGATGACCTATTCCTGCTCCCCTGGCCTCCCCCAGGGGCAAAGGGGGGCAGAACCCAGAGCCAGCATGCTGGGCACCTGGGTTTGTGCCCCACGGTTCTGACACCCCCTCCCACGCCTGTTTTTCTGCTGGTCAACAGGCCAGAGGCCAGGCAGCCCGGCTGCGCTTATCGAGGCTGCAGCTGCCACCCTCCCTTCCCCTGCAGTCCCCATGTGGCCAGGAGGCTCCGTCCCACTGCCCCAGATGCAGCACGAGTGGGGACTCACCCCATGCTTGACAGTCTTGGCGGCATGCGCGGCCTTCTTCTTGGCGTCGTACTGCGTGAGGATGTCGATGAGGCCCATGAAGTACACCTCCGGCTGGGGACCGCCTGGGGGAAAGGCCACACCCTGGCTTACCCCGGCTGCCAGAACTTCAATGGACCCCTCTCCACCCCCTGGCAGGGACCCACGAGCTCCCAGACCAGGATCCAGCCTCGGGCGCAGTGGATCTGTGCCCTGCAACTCTCGACAAGCTCCTCGGCCATCACTGTCCCCACCACCTGGCCCCAAGGCTGCTGCAAAGGGCCATGCGACCCACCGGCCACCCAGAGCGCTCCGGGCCAGCACCCATGGCTGGGGCCCCATTTTCGAGGCATTTAGGGAAAATTCATCCTCGAACGCAAGGGCTGGGGGCTCCCATCCTTTGAACACCTTTTGGGCCAGCCAGTGAGGAAGGAACAAAGCTACCCGCCCCCAGAACCCTGCCCTCCTGGCGTGCTGCTGCTATTCCCACTCACCTTCCGCGCTCTTGATGGCGTACACGTCAACATAGGGGTCGAACTCCCCGGGGCCCAGCGGCTTGTAGGAGTTCAGGTAGCCGCCGATCCCCTCGGGGGATGTCCCGTAGGAGCCCACAGCCATGACGTCTTCCCCCTCCTCTTCCTCCTCCTTCAGATCCTCATCCTCCTCCTGCTCGGCCCGGAGCACATCATGGATGCCCAGCAGCAGGCTGTAATCCATGATCTTCAGCTGGACCAGGAACTAGGGGCGCAGCAGGCAGGGGGTGAACCGGGGCAGCAGGGACAGGCTCCATTCCCACCCAGGGGGCTCCTTAGAAGCTGCCGCTGCTCCCACTCAGGCCAAGTTACCTAGTGGTTAGAGCAGGGCCCAGGGCCTTGCCTTGGTCCGCTCTAAGGGGCTGTTCCCCTGCCCCGATCTGCAGGGCACGGAGAGCCCCGACCGCATAGGGCTGCACCACACTCCAGGAAGAGGTGCTAGACGTGGCCCATGATGCAGTTCTCCAGCGCCGTTGGGTTGCAGGGACATGTGGGAACCCCTTTCCACAGCTGAGAATGCCAGTAGAGCCACGAGGAACCAGCAGTGCCAGGCCCTCAGTGCCAGCCAGTGCCAACAGTCTGTGACCCTGACAAGGCAGCCCTGCTGTTTCTCCTTTGTGCGGCTCTCACTGTAACGTATTGCCTGGCACAGGCAGGGCTGCTGGGCACCCGGGCACCGAGCCTCCCAAGGCAGTGCCCTTCTTTCCCACGGCTGAGACTCCACCGATTCTTCTGCCCAGGTTTCAGTCCCTGCCAGCAGTGGCAGCGTGCCCCAAGGGGTCTGGCAGAGCCCCCAAGCTGGTTTTGGTGGATAGACAAACCGTGCTCAACAGGCTGCCCCGTGCGGGTCTGGGCCGATCGTCTCGGGGAGGACTAGCTTTTTTGGGAAGGCGAGATGCCCCCAAGCACCCTCCTGCAGGTGGTGCCCACAACCGATCCCAGCCGCCTTCCCAAGGTGAGATGGGACAGCTGCCACCTCAGCGTGTAGGTCAGACATGCCCGCGCCCGCCCCACCAGGCAGCATGCCCTACCTCCACATCCCTCTTCAGCTTCTCCATGAAGTCACCCTTCTGCCCCTCATCCACATACACCTTCTGGCTCATGTGCAGAAAGTCCATGTCCTTCAGCGTGGGCAGCTCCTTGACCTGGAAGGAACCAGACACGGTCAGTGGTCCGGGGGGTGGAGGGGGGGAGCCTCACACATGCAGGGCCACGCACCGAGGGACAGCCTGCAAAGCAGCCCAGCTCACAGAGTCGCATTGGACCCAGTGAAACCCCCTCACTACCCACAGCCCCTCTAACAAGAGACCCCATCAGACTAGGGGCTGCCCCTCCTGGGACAGTTCAGGGGCAGATGCCCATGGGGTGACAGGGCCGCAGGTAATGCAGTGCCCCTCCCCACCTCCTCTGCAATGGTCCAAAATTGAGGATCCACCTGCACCACCTGGCGAAACCCAAGGGAAATGCCCCATTTAACCCCCCAGCCCCCGCCTCAAAGTGCCATGCAGAACTTCCCCTCCCGCCCCCCCGCTGGGTAGCCCAGGATGCCTGCCCCACAGGGCCCTGCCTGAGAATCTGTTTATTCCCCACCCGCTGCCCCAGGAATTCTGCAGCCAGCGGACGCGGGGCCAGGGACATGGCACCCGAGCCCAAAGGCAGGAGGAGCTGGTGACAGGAGCCCGGCTGTGAGGAAGCCTCTCTCCCCAGAGGCAAGACTCAACAGGAGCCGGCGGCTGGCTCCCAACAGAGCACCAGAGCCTCTCATCCTGGCAGGATTCCCCCGGCAGCTGAGCGAGGGTTCCAATCCCATCAACCCTCCCTCGCCATCATCTCGCAGCCCTCAAATCTCGTTAACTGGATGCTGACGCCACCCCGGGCTTTAGGGCAGGGGAGGCCACTAACAAGATCAGGATTATCCGGCTAACTCAGGTCATTCCCCGCCCCAGCCCCCAAACAGGGCAAGGCAGCTGGGCAGGAGAACCCCAGCTGCATCTCGCCCTGGCTCGTGGAGAGCTGCAATCGGTTAGTTAATCACAGGCCCCAGCCAGCCAGAGCGAGCCTCTGGCCAGGGCTGGCATCAGCTCGTCCCCACTCCTGCCCACGAACTGGCCTTGCTGCCCCTTCACATCAGTCCCCCCCAGAGCAAGCCGCAGCTGGAGCGTGCTGGCAAGGTGACTCCAGGGCCCGCAGAGCTCCACACGGAGTCCACCGAGGCCTGTGCTGGGGGACAGGGCTGCTGCCCTGGACACCCCCTCCCCAGAGGGCAGGGCGCAGAGGGGTGGCCGGGCAGGGCTGAGAACCGCTCCCCCTGCCCGGTGCTTTGGGCCAGGATTTAACAACGGCCAATTCCTCGCCAGCTCGAGCTGCCTTTCGAAGAGGGCTGGGCCACTCCCCGGCATGCTCTATCTGGCCAGGGGATACCAGCTTGAGCTCAGCCTGGTTCCCCGCACAGCCAAGGGCGCCCCATGAAACTCACCTGCTGGCCCATCCCAGCAGAGGCACCACGTCGGAGATCAGAGGCAGAGGCCCATCCTACGCTCCACCTCCCTTGGGTGGGGGGGGGGATTAGACAGCAGCTCCCCTCCCCCCACACCTAGGGGACAGAACCCGGCTCTTCCCATGGAGTCAGCAGGGCCCGGTTAACGTCCATTCAGCAGCAAGATCCCTCTAAGCTGGGCACAGGGCACTCCATAGCTTCCTGCTGCCCAGCCCAGGGATCCCAGAGAACAAACCCGAGTCCCTTCCCTATCCGGAAGCACAGGGCTGCATCCCCGATAGCTGTCACCCCCTTCACTTCACTGCTCACCCCGGCTCCCACTCGGCCTGGGGCAGCCCAGCCAGGAGGCGGCTGTGTGCCCAGCGGGGCCAAGCAGCGAAGTGGATCCCAGAAGGCTGGAGTCCCAGGGTAGTCGACCCACGGACCCAACCTCCAGGCATGGAAACCGGGCAGCTTCGCCCCGGTTCTGCCCCAGGGGGTAGGCGCGGCAGGGCCCGGATACCGAGCCAGCCCTCGAGGAGGGGCGCAGTTCTCAGGTGCTTTGAGGAGCATCTGCAGAAAGGGAAGCAAGGCTCCCCTCCCACGGCTGCAGCCAGAGGACCCTCCCCGACTGACACGGGAGCCGCCAGCCAGGCCTACCGGAGCAGCCTCCAACAGGGTCACCCCCCGGCCCACCCATCCCACTGGGGGGCAGCGTTGCTTGTCAGTCGGGGGCTCAGGCCCCCTGCTTGCTGTCCTGGAGACCAGGCACTGTCGCCCACCAGAACAAGCTAGGTACCAAGGAAGCGAATTTCGGAGTGGAGAGATCTATGGGTTAGAGACCCCTCCACACACACACCCTCAGCTACCTTCTCCTTGTCGCTGGCTTCTCGGGACACCAGGGAGCCCTGCAAGAGAGGTACCCGCCGATTAGTCACAAGCCCCACCCCGGCCACAGGAGGAGGAGGGGTCAGGTTCACACAGGAGTCCGCGGGGAGAGGCACAGAGCAGGTGGCTGCAAGAAGCCACAGCAAGCAGGAGAAGATGGCTGAGATTTAGAGGACTGTCACCTAATTATTACGGATGGGAGCCAAGTGGCTAAATGCCCCCACTGCCCTGAGCCCCCGGGCTAGTCCAAGGGCCTCCCAGCCGCTTGGCTATGGGATCCGTCCAGGCAACTGGCCCAAGTTCCACACAGCTGCTGCTGACGAAGGGCTGCTCTCCAGCACTGGGATCATGCTGGGGTGGGGAGGGCATGAATAGGTCCAGGGTGGGTTGCAACCACCTGCCCTTTGTGGGGAAATGGGGCCCCTAAACTAGGTTGCCACATGGTGTCCCGGTATGGAAACCGACGAGAGCCACAGCTCCAATGGGGGCCTGTCCTGGGGCTTCAGACAGACGCTACACAGCCCCGGCTGGCCTGACCCTGATCCCCACCAGCCTGTGGGAGCCGTCTGGGGTCCGGAGGTGTGAGAGAAGCTCCTCGGCCAGGGAAGACCCAGCAGGGGCAATGGGAAGGAGGGTCTCTATCGAACTGCTGCTGAAAGCGGGGTTCAGGGCAGAGACCAATCAGGTGCAGCCGGGGCAATCAACTCCTCGGGGAGCAATGCTCTGGGCCAACCCTGGCGACACAACTTCACAGAAGAGAACAGACAGCGGGGTCCCCCCAACAGACTAGACGGGCTGATAGTATGATCAGCAGCCCCGTGTCTCTCAGGGACAGTGGGTGCCCTGGGAGCCTGGCTCAGGTGAACGCTCCTGCCCTGCCCGCTGGCTCCATTACCTTCAGGTCGTACTTCCTGTGCACAGCAAGCCGGTGGCTGAACACATTCCTCATGATCAGCATGTAGGTCTCCTCGCTGTCCACGCTGAGCCGGTACATCCCCAGGAACTGGGGCAGCAGGGTGATCCCGTGACACTTCACCACATACTGCAAGGAGACGGGGCCACGTCAGACCAGCAGGGGCCAGGGCAGAGAGCAAGGCACCAGCTGGTCGTGCCTTGGGAGACCCCAGCCAGAAGAGGGGGGCAGTGACATGCCCTAGTGACCGCAGGGCTGGGATTCGAACTTGGGTCTTTTCCTCCTAGCAACAGGCAGGTTTGTTCTGGCACCCCCTGGTGCTGAGGCTGGGACACCTCAGGGCCTCTCCCCGCCCCCTGGCCCGCCGTACCTGGTGGTAGTGCGAAAGGAGGCTGTGTACGTCGGCCACGTCTTCGCTGGAGATCTCCTTGATCACCAGTGTCCGGTCGTAGGAGATGAGGAAACGCCGGTCGCTCCCCTCTCCTTCGTAGTGGGGCGGGCTGCGCGTCAGGGAGACCTGAGGGGGGGAGCAGGCGTGAGAACCACGCCTGGCACTGACCCCGGGGCACACCACCCTCTAATGGGGCACATGGTGAGTTTCAGGGGTATCTGCTATTGACGGCCTGCCTTGCCAAGGCATCCCAGTGAGGGGCGCCTCCCCAGCGATATCAGAGAATTGGCCAGGGCTGCAACAATGCTGCTGTGGCCAAGCCCAGCTCAGCTGGTCCCAACCCATCCCGGCGAAGAGGGGGGCGTTCCAAGGAAAGCTTTAAGGGGCGCAGGGTAGCTGCCTGGGTCTGTGTACGTCCCGCTCTATGCACAGAGGGCCCTGGAACGGGAGGCCCAGGACACACCTCCCCCCCCCACCCCAGACATGATCGGTATTGAGGGAACGTGCTACCCACCTGGTAGTCCTGGTCATCAATCCCGAAGCGCTCGCGGAGGTTGCGGAAGACCTGTGGGCAGTACTCCTTGAACTTGAAGTGACTGGGCAGGTTCTCCCTGGAGGGGCAAAGGAGAGGTGGGGGGGGGGGGGGGTCAGTGTTTAGAACCAGAGGGACCAGCTGGCTCCAGGAAGGGACCAGGAGCCTGGCACAGTCACAGCCGTAACCGTGTGATTCAGTCCAATACCGCCCAGCCCATGGGCACCTTAACCCACCTCTGGCATCGGGGACCCTCCTGGCTGGCAGTCAAAGCAGAAGGCAGAAGTTGAAGGACACTAGACAGAGCCAGGGATCACCCCGCAGGTGGGGATGCTGGCAGGGGTTCAACAAGCAGGTGCAAGAAGGCCAGGGGGTGCTCTCCTGGGACACAGGGACTCTGAAGAAGATTCCGGGGGGGGTGAAGGGGGCCTGCCGGATAATCAGCTGAGCACAAGCTCCCAGTGCCATCCTGTGGCCAATCTAGTGCCATCCCAGGACACAGGGGAATCTGGAGTTGGAGCGGACAGTGGAGAGGTTATTTTACCTCAATATTTGGCACTGGGCTGACCACTGCTGGAATCCTGCGTCCCATTCTGGATGTTGCTACATAACTTGGAAAGGGTTCAGAGAAGAGCCCCAAGAATGGTTACAGGATCAGAAACCTGCCTTATAAGGACAGACTGAGTGCCTTAGATTAACAAATCAAAGGTTAAGTGAAGAGACGGTTAACGTTAGAACAACCACACTGGGTCAGATGAAAGGTCCATCTAGCCCAGTATCCTGTCTACCGACAGCAGCCAGCACCAGATACTTCAGAGGGCATGAACAGAACAGGGCAATTTATCGAGTGATCCATTGCCTGTCGGCCAGTCCCAGATTTAGGGACACTCATGGGATCGCACCCCAGGCCATCTTGGCTAATAGCCATCGCTGGACCTGTCCTCCGTGAACTTTGCTAATTCTTTTTTGAACCCAGTTCTGGTTTTGGCATTCACAAGATCCTCCGGCAATGTGCACTACAGGTTGACTGTGCATTGGGTGAAGAACTACTTCCTTGTTTGTTTTAAACCTGCTGCCTATTGATTTCATTTGCTGACCCCTGGTTCTTGGGTCATGTGAAGAGGTAAACACCACTTCTTATGCTCAAATAAATTTGTTAGTCTCTAAGGTGCCACAAGTCCTCCTATTCTTTTTGTGGATACACCGCTGCTATTCTGAAACACTCCCTTAGTCACTTTCTCTACCCATCATGAATTCATAGACCTCTAGCATATCCCACCTCAGTCGTCTCTTTTCTAAGAGAAACAGTCCCTGACTTTTTAATCTCTCCTCACATGGAAGCTGCTCCATCCCCCTAATCATTTTTGTTGCCCTTTGTGACAAAGTGGGACTGTTCTTAATGTTTCCTCTGAATACTGTAGGGGTGCCTCAGTTTCCCCTAGGCATTTCTTAAGTCTCTAGGTGGTGGGATAAGGGGGTGTGATTGTTGCAGAGCAAAGGGCCAGGGTACGTAAATGGCGACACTGTTTCCTGGCAACTGATGGCCTGGGCCCTTCCCCCCTGGAAGGTGAGAGCTAAAGGGTGGGAGAACAAAGGAATCCGGTGCCCTCCGGGCCCGGGAAAGGGACAAAGCTCAGAGGAGGAGGAGGTGGAGGGGGACCAGTTGGGGCTGGCTGGGGACATGGAGTGAAGTGCAGACGGGATTGTCTGGCTCACTGCCCCACAAAATGGACACGGCTGAGGGGTCCCGTTCTCTGAACCTACAACCTCTGTTTTAGACCATGTTCCTGTCATCTAATAAACCTCTGTTTTACTGGCTGCCTAAGAGTCCCGTCTGACTGCGGAGTTGGGGCGCAGGACCCTCTGGCTTCCCCAGGACCCCGCCTGGCTGTGGGAAGTGCAGGGAGGGGCAGAGGATGCTGAATGCTCCGAGGTCAGACCCAGGAAGGTGGAAGTTGTGTGAGCTATGTCCTGAAGACAGGATGCTCACAGAAAGGAGACTTCCCCAGAGTCCTGAAAAAAGCAAAGGAGTACTTGTGGCACCTTAGAGACTAACAAAGAGACTAACAGAGTCCTGAGTGGCTTCTAAGGGAGCAATTCCAGAGCATCGCCCGGGGACTCTGTGACACCCTTCTCTGTCCTTTTCCCAATTCTTTGGAAAAATACATTGTTTCTGAGACAGAGCGATGATATCTGTGCACAGCATTCAAAGGCTGGGCGTACCATGGATTTCTATAGTGGTGTAAGGATATTTTCTGTCTGATTATCTCTCCCTTTCGAGGGGCTCCTAACTCTGTCTGCTTTTTGATGGCCGCGGCGCGGCCCACAGAGCAGCCCACAGAGCGGGTGTTTTCAGAGAACTTGATCTCAGTCTGTAAGTATCTACATGGGGTGCAAAGATCTAACAGGCTCTTCCACCAAGCGGAGAAAGGCAGAGCGAGAGCCAGCGGCCGGAAGCTGAAGCTAGACAACGTCAGATGGGAAAGAAGGTGAACGTTTACCAGGGAGGGGAATTAGCCCATAGTGGAGCCTCCATCACGGACTGTTTTTAACTCCTGACGGGCTGTGTGTCCAAACGACCGGCTGTAGGATTTAGCTCGGGGCAATTCTTGACTAAGTGGTCACAATGGAGCAACGTGCCCCACCTGCCCTGCCCCTGCTGTCAGAGAAAGGGACTCACGTCCCATTCAGCAACAAGCCAGAGCTTCAGGAGCCAACTCCTTGCCAGAATGGCAGTGTTGTCCCCAGCTGCCCTGCTCCGGGCAAGCGAGACCCACGTGGGGGCTTTCAGGTCAGGCCTGCTGTTTAGTCTTCGCCTGAGCCCAGGTACAGGCTGGTTAAGGCTGGCAGGCGGGAGGCAGCAGGGGAAGGGCACTGGCACAGCCCAAGCTCTGGGCGAGGGCGACAGCTCCCTAACTCCAGGGCAGGGTGCGAGGCCCAGAAGGGGCTGGGGAAACAGCGGCTAACGTCGAGCACAGCAAGTGAGACAGCAATGCAAGGGGCTGCCAGCTTGAGGGCACCAGAGGCTGTGCCCAGAGTAGGGAGACTCGGTGGCAGCGGGCTGCTCCTGGGCAAAGCAGAAGACACGAAGGTCGTAGAGGCTCATCAGGGGCTGGCTAGAACCAGCCCGTATCAATGGAGGGTTTGGAAAGACAACGGACGCCTCAGGGAATGAACTATGACACCAATCGGGACACAACGGGGTAGGATCAGAACTGGCCTTTCCGGGACACCAAGCTCTGACCTGGGACTGGCGGAGAGCAAGCCAAGACGGGATCTGCAGCAGCTTGGCTGGGCAGAGCCTTGGTGCTGCCAGTTGGAGATCTCTTACCCTTTGCTTCACTCTGCTCCCCCCAGGGCTTCCCAGGCTGGGCTCCAGCTGCCTAATAAACCCTGCTCAGGTTTGAAAATGGCTGCCTGGCGGCAGTGCGGGGAAAGTCTCTGATCACAAGCCAATCTCAGGAGCTGAGGCAGCCCTTGAGGAAGAGTGAGACCTGCTGGGGAGCAAGTGAGGGGCCTGGCTCACTGAGGGGTTCCTCCAAGGAACTGTTTAAAAACCGCGGCATAGCATGGATCCCGTGGCCCCCCCGACACTCCTGCAGCCGGCTGAACCAGGGTGGAAATTTGGGGAACCCAAACAAAGCTGCCCAAACCGGAGGCACATCAGTCCTTGCGAGAAGAGCCCGGAGAGCTTTCATAAGCTCTAAGAAAAAGGAGTACTTGTGGCACCTTAGAGACTAACAAATTTATCTGAGCGTAAGTGTAGCTCACGAAAGCTTATGCTCAGATAAATTTGTTAGTCTCTAAGGTGCCACAAGTCCTCCTTTTCTTTTTGCAAATACAGACTAACACGGTTGCTACTCTGAAACCGTTCATAAGCTCTAGCAGGCATGGAGCTGACTCTAAATCCTGCAGGTGACGCCGGGAGGGAAGCAACTAACAGGGGTGCTGGGCTCAGCACAGAAGCAATCAGAGAGATGCAGGACCCCGAAAGGTCATCAAGCCCAGTTCCCCGCACAGAGGCAGGATTCGATCACCCAGGAGAATGTCAACCCTGCTTTCTCCTGAGCTAGTCAGTCTGATCCCCCGTGCACTGTGGGGGTAATGTACCAGATCCAACCACAGCTATTTCGATACCAGCCAGCGAGCTGTGCACACGCACATGCCCCCCCCCAAGCACACAGACTCCATGGGGGCAGCAGCCTCCTGCAGTGACTCACCTGTTGAAGAGATGATTGTTCACTTTGATTTTAGAGTTGGCTTTAAAGTCGTCGGGTAGCAGCATCACCGGCAGGGGAACCTGGCTGAGCTCATTGATCTGGCAACACAACACAGAACAAGTGGGTTACTCCCTACCTTGTGTGCAGGTTTTAAGTTTCAGAAGGTGGTGTGCAAACCCCAGGGGCACTCAGACCTGCTGCTGGGTACCCTGCCAACCTCATCCAGGCGCACAGAAACGGGAAGAGCCAACGCCCCACGGGACAGCTTCCATTCCCGCTAACGGCGTGGGGTGGGGGGCTAGGACAGTGTTCCCAGAAAGTCCCTGCAGAGTTGAGACAACTCAGCCACCCAGAGCCAGCTGGGATGGCCAAAAAAACCCAGCTCAGGGCCTGTCAGAAGGCTGCTTGGCAGTGTCCAGAACACGTTGGTAGACAGATGCCAGGGAAGAATTTGAGCTCCCCTCCCTGAGCTATTCCAAATGAACTGGACAGCAAGCGCCAGGCAACCTGTGGACCCCCCCCCCACTGGATGGCGTAATATACAGCCAGGCCATTGGAATGGGACGACAGGAGCCAAGGGGAACAGCGTAAGGGGCTATAAAGAGCTAATTCAGGCAGCAAGCACCCCGTCAGTTGGCGTTCCAGGGAGCTCTGGGAACAGCCTGTGGATTAACACGGAGGGGCTCACCCATTGCTCAGGCATGGTGGTGTCAAGCACAGCAGAGGAAAGCAGCAGCTGGGACAAGCCAGGCTCTGGCCTGTAGCCGCTCAGACTCCACCCCAACCCCAGGTGCAGGGAGCAGAGACCACTCAAGCCTGTGGGAGGGCGTGCGTGTGGTGGGAGCTCCCGTTTTAGCTGGCTGCAGCGAGCCCAACACAAGGGGAGGCTGCAGCAGGAGACGCCGTGGCCACCGAATTCTGGGACGGGGCTGTCGCCGCCGCGCCCAGCTTTACCCTACAGACTCCATGCAGACAGTCCCCAAAGCTGCACAGCGAGGTTTTGGGGCTCTGCCATCAGCAGCTAGAAGGCAACCAAGCTCCAGCAGAGTCACTGGGGGGCCACATGGGTAGCGCACCAGATCTCAGAGACCCCCCATTCGTATCCCAGCTCTACCATCTTGGTCAAGGTCCCATTCCTGCCCTGTGCCTCGGTTTCCCCTAAATGGTACTTCCCTCTCTGAGAGGTACCTGCAAGCCAGGGATGAAGGACACTATAAGAGTTACTAATGGCCAGCTGAGCCCCATTAAGAGCTCACGGACCCGCTCCTAAGAGGGGAACCATCCATCACAAGGGGCCAAGCCGCAGTCATCAAAATAAACCTGCCCTCGACACGAAGAGCCCCAGCATTGAGACACAAAGCAGGGTCCAGGCAGTTTAACAGAACACTGCAAGTCCATGCACGCGGGAACCCACAGGAGAGAACGCTTGAACTCCACGAGCAGCCAGACGCTCGAGAGATCTTAGCTCCACCAGTTCGAAAACTTGCTCCGTTTTTTACTCAGCCACGTGATCTTTTTAAGCCATGGCACAAATGAAACACCAAACAACAGGGAGCCAATGAAGCAAAGGCACCACCCGGGACTACCAGCCAGGAAGGCAGCAGCTGGTCAGGCTAGGGTTAAGGGACCACCACACTCCATGCTACAAGGCCCACATACCATCAGCCTGCTACACTGTGAAGTCCAGGTTGTACTGGGGCTGGTTAAGCAGGACACAGAGCTCTGGCATTCTAGGGGGCTGGACTGGAGTGTCACTTACAGCCCCTGAAATCAAAAGGCAGGTCCCTTGGCTTCTGGTCTCAGCCGGTGGCTAGGGGATGGCCCTGGTACGGCGCACCCAAGAAGAGTGTGGGTTGAGACACTGATCCCACAGTGCAGATGCCTGCTCCAGGTCCCACATGGCATCGTGGAGCTGGGACATCCTCTCCTTTTCAGCTTGCCACTATGAGAGGATGCTGCGCCCTGGACGCAGGTCACAAAGTGCTTTTTGCATTCGGGATCTCACTAGCTCTTGCCTACCAGGATCGTGCAGGAGGACCAGTCACCATCAGGCAGGGGGGCTTAGGCACTCAGATGCCAGAGCGCAGTACACATGCCTCGAAAGGCACGGGCCACCCCTTCCAAGCCCCCCAGGGCTCCCTCGAAGGGGGCCTGAGCAGAGGACTGTGATGCCAGAAGTGCCTAGGAGCCTCGCTTTCCCTATCTACAGACTGGAATAATTCTGCCCTCATTCCCAGGGAGTTGCCCTGATTTGTGCTGTGACCTGGTTACCAAGCTCCACGGCTCTAGCCCTAGAGATCAGGACTATTTAAGGACCACAGTTGCCAGGAGCTGTGGGGGCACAAACTGGTGTTCAGCAGTAAACCCCACAAACTTCACCCCCACACCCAAGGGGTCAGACCTACCTAACTCCAGCAGAACTGGGACTCTACCCCCGCCCCCCCCCCCCGTCAGACCCATTGCCTCAGCTGAAGGCTGGAGAAAGGGGCAGCTTCAGCAGAATTCACATTGTGACTCACGCTGGGGTGGGGGGAAGCAGAGGGAGAGGAGATGCCCAGCCCAGGTACTAATGAGAATAGCGTGGGGTGTCTCACCTGGTGGGGGATACCCCAGCTCAGAGGGACAGCGAGGTCCTAGGCTGGAGGGAGTCAGTGGGCCCTGGGCTGGGGACAGTGCGGAGCGTGTGCTGGTCTCACCTGGTGCTGGACGCCACAACTCGCTCCCAGGAGGCAGTGAGGCCGGGGAGAATCACAGGCTCTCGGACTGGGGGGAGGCACGGGGGGTGTCCCGGGGCACAGTGGGAGGGAGGTGTCCTGGGGGCCCTGCCCTCATCCAGGGCTGGGCACCCCAGCCCAAGGGTGGCAGTGACATCTAAGGGGCTCAGGGTCAGAGGGTCCCAGGCCAAGATCAGGGGGGCCCCAGAGGATAATGGGGGGCGGGATCGGGGAGGCCCCGGGGGGCAGTGGGGGGCCCGGATCGGGGGAGGCCCGGGGGAGCAGTGGGGGGCCCGGATCGGGGGAGGCCCGGGGGAGCAGTGGGGGGCCCGGATCGGGGGAGGCCCGGGGGGGCAGTGGGGGGCCCGGATCGGGGGAGGCCCGGGGGGGCAGTGGGGGGCCGGGCCCCGCCCTCACCTGGTGCTGGACGCCCCAGCCCAACACGCCCAGCAGCGGGTCCGCCGCCCGCGGCACCTTGACGCGCTGGGGCACGAAGCGCTTCCGCTTGGTCTTGGTGCGCGGCGCGGCGGGCCCGGCGGCGGCGGCGGCGGCCATGTCCCTGCTCGGCCCGCGCGGCCGCGCTTCCGCCTTCTGCCCCCGGCGCCGGAAGCCGGGCCCAGCTGACTCCCCCGTCACGTGACGGGGGCAGGCCCCGGACAGCTTTGCGCGTGCGCCGTGCGCGGGGGGGAGGTAGAAGGGGCAAAGGTCACGAGCCTGCGCAGTCCGGCTTCTAGGGGCTGTGACCCCATCTGGGGGCAGAGGACAAAGGTCAGTCTGGAACACGTGCGAAGCGTGGGTCAGGCTCTGGCCTGCCCTTGGGGGGGAGCCAGGGCAGGCCGGGGGGCTGGACAGGGCAGGGCAGTGGCCGGGGCACAGGGGGCCAGGGCAGGCCGGGGGGCTGGGCAGGGCAGGGCAGTGGCCGGGGCACAGGGGGCCAGGGCAGGCTGGGGGGCTGGGCAGGGCAGGGCAGTGGCCGGGGAATAGGGGGCCAGTGCAGGCCGGGGGGCTGGACAGGGCAGGGCAGTGGCCGGGGCACAGGGGGCCAGGGCAGGCTGGGGGGCTGGGCAGGGCAGGGCAGTGGCCGGGGAATAGGGGGCCAGGGCAGGCCGGGGGGCTGGGCAGGGCAGGGCAGTGGCCGGGGCACAGGGGGCCAGGGCAGGCCGGGGGGCTGGGCAGGGCAGGGCAGTGGCCGGGGCACAGGGGGCCAGGGCAGGCCGGGGGGCTGGACAGGGCAGGGCAGGGCAGTGGCCGGGGCACAGGGGGCCAGGGCAGGCTGGGGGGCTGGGCAGGGCAGGGCAGTGGGGCTGGGGCTCGGCCCAGGGGGCCAGGGCAGGCCGGGGAGCTGGGTGGGGACGGGGCTAGGGCAGGCCGGGGGGGAGGGCAGGGCAGTGGCCGGGGAACAGGGGGCCAGGGCAGTGGCTGGGGAACAGGGGGCCAGGGCAGGCGGGGGGGCAGGGCTGGGCAGGGTAGTAGGCCGGGCCGGGCCGGGGTGCACAGAATGAGCCGGGCTGGGGGAGCGTCGCTGTAGAGCGGGATCTGGGCCCATTCAAACAACCCGTGTTTTCATCCAGCCACATGCAGGGTGTTCGCTGGGGGCGAGGCCCGCCGGCCAGACCTACAGAATGGGGGGGGCCAGGGAGATCTTGGACAGCAGCATCTCCGCAAAGGATCGCGGGGTCACACTGGACACATGACTTCCCCCGGCTCTCGGGGCGATGTGGCGGCAGAAAGAGCCAGTCGGCAGCTTTATCTCTGTCTGCGGCTTCGGGGAGAGCGATCGCCGCTGGAGACTGTGGCCAGATCTGGGGTCCCCGTTTTAAAAAGGCTGTTGGATAGTTGTCAAGCATGCAGAATAGAGCCACAAAACTGATTTGCAGGCTGGAGAAAATGCAGAGACTCTGAGAGCTCAGTCCCTTTCACTTATCAGAAAGGAGATTGAGTGGGGACCAGATTAGAGCATCTAAGTATCTTCACAGGGAGAAAACCCCAGGTCCTGCAGGGCTCTTTGCCCTAGCAGAGAAAGGCAGGATAAGAACCGATGGTTGGAAACTGAAGCCAGAGAAAATCACATAAAAATGACACGTTTAACTGGATGGGTGTTTAACAATTGGAACTACCTCCCAAGTGATGGATTCTCCGTCTCTTGGTGTCCCCAGATCCAGGCTGGAGGCTTGTCCGGAAGATGTTTTAGTCAAACACAAGTTCTTGGGCTCAGTGCAGGTGTAACGGGATGAAGTTAAATGGCTTGTGTTATACAGGAGGGTCAAATGGTCCCTAAGCTCTTTGATCTGCAACCCCACTCAGGCGGAGTAGTGGGCCACGAACTTAGGGGTCACCTGCTGCAAAGCAACGGGTAAAGTTCACAACCTCATTCCTGTCTTATGCCCCAAGAGGGGTAGAGGGTTCAGCCTCCAGGGCTAGCAGGTCTTGGGCCCATGAGCCACCTGTGTGTGTCACAAGGGCGCAACCCCTCCTGAGACCTGGCCTAGGAGCTCCCACGTATCAGATGGGAGCTGAGGCAGGTCACATACCCTCAGCTGGGCCGGATCAGAGCCAAGAGTTTCCTGATCTCATTCCCGCTCCCGGACATCCCCCTGACGCCCGACACAGCATCACGCCCCAAGGGGCAGCCCCCCAGCCACCACACGTTCACTTCATCCCTGCCTTCAGCTTCCCCTTCATCCCTCCTCTGCTGCAAACCTAGCTTGGGGGTTCTCTTGGGCACATCCACCCCCGTACACAGCCACAGCCTTGCGTGGGGCTCAGAAACCAGAGCTCAGGGATGATTCCGTGGGCTGGCCAGGAGCAGGCAGATGTGGGCTGTGGGTTGGCATCACTCCCAGGGCAAGTGGCACAAAATGGACAGGAGGGGTTTTGCTCAGCGCCAGGCTAACATCCCTTCTACAGCATGCGAGGGTTGCTCCTGCCCTGGGAGGCTGTGGCTGGCTCTGAGGTTCTTTGAGGTACAAAGCGAAATAGCTGTAAAGGCTGGGCTGGGAGGAGCCAGACTCAGGGCCAGTCGCGGGGCAGGAGGTCAGTTCTGTCCTAGCTTTGGCCGGCCGCGGGTTGGCTTTTCTGGGCAGCAGGTTTCTTCCCCGCCCACCATACCCCCTTCAGGAGAAAGCGTGCATGCCCAACACGATGATGGAGGGAGAGATGTTCTATTTCCCTACTCTTCAGTTCTCAAAAGTCCCTTGCCCAGCTAGTTCTCACCTCCCAGGCCAAGACAGGATAACAGGCCCATGGGCTAGCAAAGGTTATTGCCATCCCTGCCTGAGATAGGAGCCCCCGTTGGGGATCATGCCGCCATGCACGGTGCTGCACAAACATGAGACCAAAGGATGTTGCCTGCCCACAAGTTTCTTGCTCCTGTCTCATGCCCACTGCTCCCCCCCCCCCACAGAGACACCAGGGCGCTCGCTCATTCTCATCTCTTTATTGATTGATTTTTTTAAACAAACACTTTTTACTCCAACATGCAACATTTTGGTGTGAGGTGAGCAGAAGGGGATGGGCGGGGCCTGTGTGTTCCCACCTCGCGGGAGCGGGGCAGAGTGACCCCGACGTAGGGCTAAGGGTCCCCCCGGCCTGCTCTGCCCTGGGTGTATCAGCTGTGGCGATGGGAGAAGAGGGGAGCAGGGGAGGTGGTCTGCGTGCTTCCCTTTGGGGGACACATACACAAGCTAGAGGCGGCTGCCCTCCAGCCCAGCTACTCCATGACACGGAAAAAAAGACACCAGCGTGGGTTTAGCAGCTTTGGTTTGTCCAGAACAGCACCGTGCAGGATGCCCGGGCCCCATAGGCTAAGCTGTATAACAGGCATCGTGGGGAGGGGCAAAGCCCCACAGGTACATTTCACAACCTTGGCAGTATCCCCCCATTTTATAGCACAGCATCTCTGCCCCCGAAGCACCCCACCTGCTAGCTCTGCCGGGAGCCCATCTCGCTCTGGAAGGCATCCAGAGGAGACGAGCAGCGTGCACCCCCCCCCCCCGATCAGTAGCCTGGGGAGTTAGGCTAAGGGGCATACAGGCTCCCAGAGCAGGAAGGAGCCCAGCTCAAACAGTGCCAGGGGGGTGGGACTCCTCCTGGGGGCAGGATGCAGAGTGCAGCCCAGATACAGAGCCCCGAGCACTAGCACAGGTACCTCTGCCCTGCCCAGGAGTGATGTCCCGCGGCACGAGAGCTGGAGCTCCCCAGCATCTCTGCTGAGCCTGCCCGGGGGACAAGGGCTCTCCGGGGGTTAGTCTGACGCTGGGTGAGGCCGGGGAGCAGCTGTCTCCCCAGCACGGCTGCGTGTGGAAGGGATAGACGGCCACTCGGCAGTTGCTGCAGCGCCAAGTCCAGATGTCAGGCTGGGCTGGGGCAGTGCTGGCAGCTTGGGGTGCAGCGAGGCGGGTGGGGGCACTGTCATTGGGGGGACAGAGGGATGAGCCTGAGGCACTGACCTGGCCACGCTGCGGGTCCTCTTCCACCCCAGCAGGATGGCAGGCTGGGGGTCTTACCCCTGGAGATGAGAAAGCAGGCTCCCAGGGCCTGGCACGGCGGCCCTGCTGCTGGCTATGCATAGGGCGCCCCCTGCTGGGGACACCTCTGCCTCAGCAGGTCCCGATATAGCAGGGGAAGGGCAGCGCCTGGGGGTGCCATGGGCTCTGGGACCCCAGGACTGGGAGGGGGATGAAGGGGTGTGGGGTGAAGTGGCTAATACCCCCCTCTCCACAGGGTGCAGACGAGCTGGTGCGGGGGGGGGCGGCCCCATCCTGGGTTCAATGCCGGACATTCCTCGTGGCGTCTGCTTAAGGCATTTTAAAATCAAGGTGGGTCGGGGCTGGGCCGGAGGGGCCAACGCGCCAGCTCCTAGGCCAAGCCCGGGCAGAGCGCCAACCCCAGGCAGGCCGGGCCCGGACCCGACGGGCGAGCTACGACATCAACGAGCTTGCAAGGACAGAGAGAGCGCGCGCAGCAGCTGGGAAACGACACAGGAGACGAGAGAGCAGGACAGTCAGACGCGCGGACGGACAGACGGGGGTTAGTAGAGAGGCCCCGGGAAGCCAGAGAGCAGCATGCTGAGCAGAGGCCTCCAGCCCAGTTAGAAACTACAAGAGAAGAGGGGATGGGGTGAGATCTCAAGCCGCCCCGAACAGCAGGGACCTGCCCTGGGGCAAGACTTGCTCACCGCCAGTGCTGTGCTGGGCAGGGGTCCTGCCCCACTGGCTAAGGGGGTGCTGGAGAAGGCTGGCTTGACCTGGGGGCAGGAGGAGGAGGGGCCACCCCCCCAGCAGTTTTCATGGTAGGACCCCAAGGGTGACACACAATGGAGGAGGATTAATGCAGGAGACAGGAGGGGAAGGCACCCAGGGGTGCAGGCACGATACTGGGGGGCTGGCGGGGCAGTGCCAGTGTGACACTGGGGGGCTGTGGGAAGGTGGTGCACGTGATACTGAAAGGCATTGGGGGGCAGCAACCGTGCGACTGCAGGGGGGTGGGGGGCAGGCGCAATAGGGGGTTTCCTCCAGGAGGGTGCAGATAGCAAGGAGTCCCTAATGGGGGGAGAGAAGTGCAGGGGCAGAGGCCCACAGGGCAGGGCGGTCCCCAGCAGGGTGGAGGGTGCTGGGGCAGAGACTTGTGGCACGGTCCCCAGCAGGGCAGGGGCTGCAGGGGCAGAGGCCCACGGGGCAGTACCCGGCAGGGCAGGGGGTGCAGGGGCAGAGGCCCATGGGCAGGTGGTACCTGGCAGAGCTGGGCAGGGGCAAAGGCTCATGGGGTAGTACCCGGCAGGGCAGATGCAGGGGCAGAGGCCCACAGGGCAGGGCGGTACCTGGCAGAGCAGGGCACTCACCAGCTGCGCTATTAGCTGGCTGCTGTCTCCTGGTGGAGTGGGAACAGCTTAGCCTGTTCGTCAGCCTGGCAGCTGCAGGGCAGCTCACTTCTGCGGGCAGAGAGAGGGCTTAGCTCTGCCCCCCCCCCAGCTGTGCCCTGGGAGGCCCCTTCCCCTAGTGCCAACCCCCTCCCCAGGCCAGGGCCTGGCTGCTCCAACCCGGGGCAGACGGCCTGAACCCCGGGCTGTCGAGCATAGACGACGCCCTCCCTGTGACACCCCTTGGCTGGGGGATGCCCGGTTTCAACCCCACCCTATGGGTTGCTGGCCTCTCCCGGAGCCACGCCCCAGCCCCCCCCCCCCCCGCAGGGGCCCCCAGCCTCACCTGTTATCGTTGATGTCTGTGGCATTCCCTGCAGCCCGGCAGACATGGAAAGGAAAGTGCAGTGTCAGGGGGAGGCCTGGCCCCCCAACATCCTGGCAGCCAGCCCCTGCATCCCCTGCCCTGCCAGTCTCTGAGGGTAGGGGCCCTGGGGTGCTCTCCCAGGACAGGCCCTGGCTATCAGCAGATCTCTGATGGGCTGCAAGCCCTGGTCCCCAGCAGGGCCCCGGCCACCCCAGCAGATGGCCACCTCCAGCCCCGGCCCTCCCCAGCCTCAGCTGCCCGCTCCCCAGCAACAGCCTCCAACCAGCTGTTCAGCCCAGCTGAAGCCGGCACATCCTGAGGCTCCGTGCTCCCGGCTGCCCCGTCAGGATTGCCCTTCTCCCCCTGGCACCCCCCAACCCCATGCAGGCTGGGCCCCTCTCACCGTTATCCACGCTCAGCTTCTGGTAGGGGGCCAGGGGCCCGCTGGATGAGCCCGTGCCACTGCTGGACGAGGTGTTGGCAAAACTGAGCAAGGGGAGACCCAGACAGACAGAGCCGTCAGAACCGCAGCATGGACAGCCGCTCGCGGGGGGCCACGGCCCAGGGACCGGCAGCCCCGGGCCCCACATGCGTGGCAGCCCCTCTGCCGGGGGTTCCCCATCCCCCCATCCCTGGCACTCACTAGGCGTCTGGGGCAGAGCCCTGCCCGTAGGCTGCCTGGTAGTTCTGGAAGAGGCTGTTGGTGTAGCTGACGCAGTCGGAGTTGCGGGCGCCATAGGGGTTGGTGGGCGAGGCTGGGTAGTGCCCCGGCCGCACCGGCTTGGCTGAAAGGAAGAAACCACCACTGAATCATGGCCCTTGGGAACCCCCCAGCTGTGCAGGCAGTGGGGCAGGCTGGGGGGAGGGCATAGCCCCCAGAGAACAGGGGAGGTGGGGAGGTTAAGCCCTCAGCTCATGCCATGCTGGCTTGAGGGTCCGGCAGTGCCCACCCCTCATGCCCTCCCCTGTCCACAGGAGCACTCCCCGTGGAGAAGGCCAATGCCCAGGAGTTGCCAAGCCCTGGCCCCCCGTGTGCATGGGGGGGGGTCGGTGGCCCTGACGCTGGCAGCGCCCACTCCTGTAGGACATGGGATGGGGACCCCACTGCCCGGCCCCCGGATGGGCGCTCACCGATCTGCGCTGAGTGGGTGCGCTTGGTGGAGTTCTTGTAGCGCACGGCCTCCTTGATGCGGTCCACCTCCTGCTGGTAGCGCCGCTTGTCCTTCATGGCCCCCTCCTTGGCCTCCCTCAGTGCACCCTCCAGGGCCTTAACTCGCTCAGCCGTAGCCCGAAGCCGCTTCTCCAGCTTAGGAAGCTCACAACGCAGATCTGCATTGTCACGAACCAGCTGGGGGCGCCGGAGAGACAAGGGGGTGTCAGCGGAGGCAAGACAAGACCCCCCAAGCCCTTCCCCCCCGCCCTACGCAGGGAGCCGCGGCACATCTTGCCCCGACTCCTGCCCCCGTCCTGCCCCAGGGCCAGCAGCCTGCTTCAGGGAAAGGAGCCAGCATCTCGGTGCCCCAGCAGCGGGCTATGGGGTCACCCGCCCTGGGGCAAGACCCCCACCCCATCGGTTTGGGGCTGGGGGGGGTTGCAGCCCCTCTCACTCAGTCTCTGAGATATGCTCATATACCCCCTGCTCCTAGGTCTGAAGCCCTCTAAGCTCTCAACCTCAGCACCCGCCTGTGGCAGGCAGTTCCACAGATCAATTCATCCCGTGCTACATCACTTGCACCAGGGAGTGATGGGGAACAGGGATTCCCATGCAGAGGGCTGTGGTGGGACCCGTGACTGGTGGCCCTAGGGAGGGGGTCTTGTAGAGGGCTGGTGGCTCCAGCAACCTGCCATCCTTCTTTCAGCCCTACTAGCATATTGAGTTTGGGACCCCTGGGACAAGGGGGGCCAGTATGGGGCAGGGCACAGGGGTCATGCCCCCTATCTAGGGGCCTGGGGTGCCTAGATAGGTCAAATTCGTGCTCCTTTCCTTGCCCCCCTCTCCTACCTCCCTATGTGGAGCCAGGCTTGAGGCTGCATGGCACAGGGCACACATTGGCTGAAAGGCCCTGAGAGCCGCAGGGCAGCTGGGGGGGCCCACGGGGAGATGGGGGGCAGGTACCTACCATCTCCAGGCTGACCCCACACCCCCCAGCTCTGCCAGGCACAAGCCCCCAGCCCCGGGCAGGCTGTGCTGCCAGGCGTGTGGCATGCAGGCGGCAGCGGTGGGGGCAGAGCAGAAGCCAAGCACGTGGCAGAGGGGAGCGTGGAAGCGGGAGGCAAACTGCGGCGAGATGGAGAGGGACGGTCGCCGTCTGGCACAGCCGCCATGGGCAAGGGGCGGGCAAGAAAATGTTTGAGATCACACAGCAAAGAACGTAAGACCATAAGAACGGCCATACGGGGTCAGACCATCTAGCCCAGTATCCTGTCTTCCGACAGTGGCCAGTGCCAGGTGCCCCAGAGGGAATGAACAGAACAGGGAATCATCATCATGCGATCCACCTCCTGTCACCCATTGCCAGCTGCTGGCAAACAGAGGCTAGTGGCACCATCCCTGCCCATCCTGGCTAATAGCCATTAATGGACCTATCCTCCAGGAACTTCTCTAGTTCTTTTTTGAACCATGTTATAGTCTTGGCCTTCACAACATCCTCTAGCAAGGAGTTCCACAGGTTGACTGTGCCTTGTGTGAAGAAATACTTCCTTGTGTTTGTTTTAAACCTGCTGCCTATACATTTCATGTGGTGACCCGCTAGTTCTTGTGTTTATCGGAAGGAGTAAATAACACTTCCTGATTTACTTTCTCCACACCAGTCATGATTTTCTAGACCTCTATCACATCCCCCCTTAGTCGTCTCTTTTCCAAGGTGAAAAGTCCCACTTTTATTAATCTCTCCTCATACGGAAGCTGTTCCATCCCCCTCATCATTTCTGTTGCCCTTTTCTGAACCTCTTCCAATTTCAGTGTATCTGTTTTGAGATGGGGCGACCACATCTGCACCCAGTATTCAAGATGTGGGCGTACCATGGATTTCTAGAGAGGCAACATGATATTTTCCCTTTTATTATCTATCCCCTTCCTAATGATTCCCGACATTCTGTTTGCTTTTTTGACTGCACGTTGTGTGCCTGTTTTCAGAGAACTATCCACAGTGACTCCAAGATCTCTTTCTTAACAGCTAATATAGACCCCATCATTTTATAGGTATAGTTGCGATTACATTTTCCAACGTGCATTACTTTGCGTTTATCAACACTGAATTTCATCTGCCATTTTGTTGCCCCGTCACCCAGGTCTGAGAAATCTTTTTGTAGCTCTTCGCCGTCTGCCTGGAACTTAACTATCTTGAGTAGTTTTGTATCATCTGCAAATTTTGCCACCTCGCAGTTTTCCCCTTTTCCCAGATCATTTATGAATACGTTGAATCGGGCTGGGCCCAGTACAGACTCCTGAGGGACACCCCTATTTACCTCTCTCCATTCTGAGGGCCCAGCCCGGCCTGCCTGAGGGGTGCCCCTGAGTAGGGGAGCACAGACCCTCCCTATCCTGCATGGCCCATCCCGGGTGCTGCCCAAGCCCCCTGCCTCCCAGGGAACAGGGAGAAAGGGGCACTCAAGGATGCTGCCAGGGGAGGGAAAGTGCCCAGGCTCCTGGCGGGCACGGTCCGTGGCACAGAAAGACTGTTCCGACTACAGCTGGGGGAGGGGAGATTTTGGGGAGGGAGGGGCCGCATCTGAACCCTTGAGTGAGCTCTGCAAACATTTCCTGCCCGCCCTGGCCCTGCCTGCCCGGCGAGGGAGCAGGCTTGGGGGGGGGTACGGTACCTTGGAGACCCAGAGATCCAGCTAGGGAAAGGCAGTGAAAGGGACACAGAGCAGTGACTCAACACCGCGCGGCACCTGGGGGCAGCCCCCCGACCCCATCTGCCTCCCACAGGCCCCAGGGCATCAGGCAGGAGACTGGGAAGGGCTCCGTTGGCAGGGCCACAGCTCGGGGCAGGGGAAGCAGCCAGGTTATGCCCAGCCTGGGCAAGTGGCTGCACCCCCCCCATGGCACTATGCTACCCCCCCAGGGACTCAGCCCCTCGGGGGGCACAGGAAGGCGCCCCGTGCTGTGCAGCAGCAGCCTGACATACACACACACACACCCGCCCCCAGCGCAGGGATGTGGGGGGGAACGGGACAGGGAGCTGGAGAGACACGGAGAATGGATGGAGACGGGCACAAGTCAGGGGTGGGGGGCAAAGGAGGGGGGCTAGGCAGGGCCAGATGGGGTGTGGGGGAGGGAGGGGGCTTGATAGGGGGAGGGAGAGGCCTAGGCAGGGGCTGACAGGGATGGGGGTCAAGGCAGAGCTGGGAGGAGGTGCGGGGGAAAGCACGGCCAAAGCCCACATTCGCGCTCCCCGCTCTGGGAGCTGGGCATGCACTCCCCAGGCTCCGCCCTCCTGCACCCCAGTGCCAGCCAGCCCAGGCTCTGCCCCACCACGCAGCATGTGCCAGACAGCCCTCCTGCCTCCCACCACTGGGGAGGGGCCGCTCCTAGGGGAGCAAGGTGGGGAGTGTTGCCTGATCTCCCCAGTGGGGCACCTCCTCTGCCCCAGAGCAGGGGAGGCGGGAAGAGCAGACTCAGCGCCCCGGTGCTGAATGCATGACAGGTGTGATGAGTCTGGCGTTCTCAGCCCAGGCGCCGTGGTGATGGTCACTCTAAGGCCCCAGAGGAGGCTGCTGCAGACGGCACTAGATGGGGTCAGACCCAGCCAGGGGCTGATGGGGTCAGGGCACTGGCAGCACTGTTGGGGGAAGTGGCATGGATTTGGGGTGTCAGCCAGCTGGGCAGCAGAGGGGGAGGGCTCCGGGCTCAGGACAGGCATGGAGGTTTGTGAGCAGCGCACAACACACATGGATCAGAAAATAAAAACAGACGATGCCAATGTGGGGGTGTGGTCCTGTGACCTCCCTCCAGCCCCCCAACGGGCCCACCCAGTGCCAGGCAGTGGCACAGAGGGTACCCCCAGGGCAGGGGGCACGTCCCCTTCCGGTCTGCACAACCCACTTGCTTACAGCGAGTGCCCCCCACCCCAGCCAGTTCCAGCTGAGCCCTCCCCACCCCTCCATGCTGGCTTTGTTCCAGCCCCCCCCACTCCTGCTCCAGCTGCCCCCACAGGCGCTCGGCCCTCCCCCTACCTGTTTGTGAACCTTTGTAAGCTGCTCCAGGTTGTTCTCAAGAAAGGAAATCTTCTGCTTCTGAGAATGGGCCCCCCCACTGTCCTCGGGTTCCATCTCTGCGCTCTGGGGGGCACAGGGAGGGGGGCACCAGGGTGAAGCATGGCCACAGCCACCCAGCTGGCAGGGGGGTGCTCTATGGGGGAGGGAGGGGCTGGCACCGGCTCAGAGGGGCACAGGGCTGGGGAAGCCAGGATTGGCACTGGCTGAGGAAGGTTGGGGCAGGGCAGGACAGGACTAGGGCCAGGAGGCCTTGCCCCAGCTTTGGGGGACAGAAGCAGGGCAGGACTGGGGCCGGGGGGCCTTGCCCCGGCTTTGGGGGACAGAAGCAGGGCTGGACTGGGGCCGGGGGGCCTTTTCCCCAGCTTCAGGGGTTGGGGCAGGACTGGCACTGGCTTGCGGGACAGAGGCAGGGCAGGACTGGGGCCGGGGGGCCTGGCACCGGCTTCGGGGGTTGGGGCAGGACTGGCACTGGCTTGCGGGACAGAGGCAGGGCAGGACTGGGGCCGGGGGGCCTGGCACCGGCTGGGGGCGCAGGGCCGGGCTGGGGGTGCAGGGCCGGGGTCAGGGCTCAGCCAGACGGGACTCCACTCACTTTCTTGACTCGAGTCGTGACATCTTGAACGAAAAGCTTGCGCAGGTTGTGGAGGGTCTGGAGTTCCCGGGCCTGGGGCAGAGACAGACGGACAGAGCTGCCGTCAGGACAGGTTCCCCCCACACCGGCCCTCCCCACCCCCCGGCTCCGGGGAGCTCCCCAATACTTACGACAGTCTCCTCCAGCCCTTTGAGATCCTGCTTCGACTGCTCGTGGCGCTCGTACAGAAATCTGGCGAGGGGGGGGACACACAGAGGAGACGGGGGTCAGGCCCCACATTCCACCCTGGGGCTGGGGGGAGGGGGCGACCCTAGAGGGTGGAGCTGGTCCTGGGGAGAGCAGGACCGAGACCCAGCCCCTGCCCGGGGGGAGCGGAGGTCTCAGCTCCAGGACTGGGGGCCAGGGATCGCGGGGGGGGGGGGGGGGCTCACGTCAGCTCCTGCAGTTTGGTGGTTTTCTCCTGCTCCTCGCTCTTGAGTTTCTCGTAGTCGGCCCGGAGCTGCTCCAGCTCCAGCTGCAGCTTCTGGTTCAGGCTGCGGCGGGACAGAGACAGGCGCAGTCAGTGCCGGGGGCCCCAGGGCCCCATCCGGCCCCCCTCGATCCTGAGCCCCTCCCTGTCCGGGACACCCCCCACCCCACTCCCGCGGGGTGTCTGGAGGGGTCACTCACTCCTTCAGCTCGTCGATGACCTTCTGCTTCTCGTTGATCTCGTCCCGCAGCCGGGCCAGCTGCTTGTGGTGGGCCTCGCGGTGCCCCTCCAGCTGCAGCTCCAGGGCCCGCTGCACCACAAGGGCCACGGTTAGCACCGGACCCTGCCGGGGGCCCCGCATCCCCCCAACCCAGCCCAGGGATCCCAGACTCCCTCACTGGGCTCCCCACCCTCCTCTGAGGGCCGCCCCATCCTGTCCGTGGGGCCCCATATCCCCCGCACCGGGCCCCCCCATCCCCCCTGACTGGGGGTCCTAGACTGCCTAACCAGGCTCACTGCCCCCACCCCACCGAGCGGGCCCTAGATTTCCCCCCACAGGGCTCCTCATTCCCCCCCATCCAGGGGCCCCAGATTCTTCACCGCCCTGCCCCCCCACCGCGATATTCTGCTCCTCTAGGGAAGGATGAGGGGCGAAGGCAGGCAGGAGGAAGAGAGCCCCATCCCCGGCACAGAGCCCCCTGCCATCCCCCCAGCAGAGAGCACAGAGCCACCCCTCACCCCCCAAGAGCTCCAGCTCTGCCTGCCCCACATACCTTGACCTCGTCGGCGTCCTGGATCAGGTCCTGCTCCTGGTCCTTCCGGCCCGCCTCGTGCACAGTCTCTGCAGGGCCAGGAGCAGAGGGTTAGGGGGACCCCGGCACCCCGCCCCCCCCATCCCCTGCCCAGAGGGGCGGGACCCCCACACGCACCTTGGGCCTGCAGCTTGGCCAGCTCCTCGCTCAGCGTGTCGTACGACTCCTCCAGGTGCCGCTTCTTCAGCTCCACGCTGTGCATGTACTCGCTGAGCGACCGGATCTTGGCCTCGTGCTGTGGGGGAACCGGGGGGCCCTGACCTTGGCCCATGGGGGCAGCCCCACGGCCCCATCACACCCACCCTCAGCCCCACGGCCCCGGCCCCATCACTTCCAGCCCCACAGTCCCATCACACCCGCCCTCAGCCCCACGGCCCCAGCCCCATCACATCCAGCCCCACGGCCCCATCACTCCTGCCCTCAGTCCCACGGCCCCGACCCTATCACACCCGCCCTCAGCCCCATCCCCATCACATCCAGCCCCACGGCCCTGGCCCCATCCCACCCACCCACACCCACAGCCCCAGCCCCATCTCACCTGGCCCCAGCCCCAGGGCCTCATCACACCCGCCCCCGACCACATCACACACGGCCCTGGCCTCGGCCCCATCACACCCAGACCCCGCCCAGGAGCCAGCCCACGGCCCCTACCCCCCGCCCCCCAGCAAGGCACCACCCCCATTCTGCCATCCCGCGGCTCCTGCCCTCACCTGGGAGATGAGCAGCTGGCAGGCGGCCAGCTCCCGGCCCGTCACGGCCATCTTCCGCTGGCACTCGACCTGCAGCGCCTCCAGCTGGCGGCAACGCTTCACCACCCCCTTCACCTCCGCCTTGATCTTGCTGATGTAGAGCCGGGCAACCGTGAACTCCTCCTCGATGGCCCCGCTGATCTCCACCGGCTGGGGGGGGCAGGGAGCTGAGAGCCGCCCCTGGCCCCCTCCCCGCACCCTGCTGAGAGCCGCCCCCTGCCCCCTCCCTCCACCCTGTCCCCCTACCCCCAACCCCGCTGAGAGCCGCCCCCTGCCCCACCCACATCCCCCTCCCCCCAGCCCCCCCTCCGCCATCCCATTGCCTCCCCCTTCCCCCACCCCACTGACCACTGGCTGGGAGGGGGGGAGCTGGGAGCCGCCCTTTGCCTATGCCACCCCCCGCCCCGCCAGTCCAGCCCTCCTTCCGCCTCCCTCCCCCCTCAATCCTGCCCCTCCCCACCCCTGTCCCCTCTCACCAGCTTGATCTCCCCATTGCCCACGATGACGCTGAACTCGCTCAGGTCCTTCATGAGCCCGTTGAGCACCTCGGCCACGCGCTTGCGCTGGCGGGTGCCGAACTCCTGCAGGCGCTGCAGCTCCGTCTCCAGGGCCAGCAGGGTGCTCTGCCGGGTGGGGGGGAGGAAAAAGAGCACGGGTTAGCCCCGGATCAGGCCCCGGATCAGGCCCCCCACCCGCTCCGTGCCCTTAGCGCCCCCCCGCACTGCTCACCACTTTCTGGGACAGCTCGTCCACCAGCAGCTGGTTCTGCTGCCCCTTCTCCTCCACCTCCTGAGCCTTCTGGTCGTAGTTGAGGGCCAGCTCCTCCAGAGCCTGCAGCACCTCGCGCACCTCCTCCTTGGCCGAGTTGTTTTCCACCTGCAGCCGGCCCAGCTCCCGCTGCACCTTCTCGTTGTCCCCGCGCGTCGACACCAGCAGCTGGGGGACGGGGAGGGGCACAGCCGGTCAGGCAGGGAGCCCCCGCCCGGAGAAGAGGGGGCTCCCCTGGGGTCCAGCCCCCTCCCTCCCTCCGCCCCCTGCCCGGTCTCTCACCTCCTCCTGCTCCAGCATCTGCTGCGAGAGCTTCTCCATCAGCTGGCTCTGCTGGTTGATCTCGTCGTCCTGCGGGGAGGGGGGCAAGGGGGAAAAGGAGACGGGAGGAGGGTCAGAGCCACCCGCCCCATGGGCGCCCCCCGATCTGCTGCATGGCATCCCTGGGCTCAGAGGATAGAGAAGGGGCTGGAAACATGAGGTGTCCGGGGGGGGGGGCTCTCTGGCCTGTACTGGCTGGCAGGTTCACGGGGCGGGGTGCTGCACCCAGAGAGGTCTGAGTGGGGCACAGTGCACCCAGGGGTCTGTGTGCACCCTGGCATCTCCCTGCATGGGCGGGGGCTCCAGGAAGGGAGGGGGCACGGGAGGGGCAGCTGGCACTGGGGGCAGGCAGCAGGCACTGGGGGGGGGCAGAGTCCCGGCTGACCTTGTCGTCGAGCTGCTTGTACAGTTTGCGGATCTCCTCCTCGTACTTGCGCCGCTCCTCCTCGGAGATGCGGATGACGATGGACGAGGCGTTGTCGTTGACGGGCGTCTCGTCACAGGTGTCGGGCGCCGGCTTCTCCTCCTCGCTCAGCTGCTCCGTCTCTGGCACATTCTCCCCTGGGGGTGTGGGGGGGGCAGGGTAACCCCCTGGAGCCGAAACACCCACCCACCAGCTCCCAGGGACAGCCAGAAACTCAGCCCTGGAGAATGAAGCTCTCTCCCCACAGAACAGGGTGAGCTCCCCTCCCTACCCGGATGCCTGGGTCCCCTGGGCCGACCTCACTGTTCCTCCAGCAGCTGGGTGAACTGCACCCTCCCACTTGGATGCCTGGGTCCCCCAGCTGGGCCTCACCATTCCTCCAGCAGCAGGGTCAGCTCCCCCTCCCCACCCGGACACCTGGGTTCCCTGGCCCAGCCTCACCATTCCTCCAGCGGCTCAGCTCAGCCTCCAGCTTCCCAATCGTCTCCTTCATCGTCTTGTTCTTCTCCTTCTCCTTCTCATACTTCTTCTTCCACTGCTCAGCTGTCAGCTCCAGGTTCACCGATGCTGTGTTCTTGATGGTCTTGGCCCTGGAGGGGAGACAGGGGTGGCTTTTTCATATGGGGCCCACAAAACAGCCCTGCCCCCAACCTCTCCATTCTCCAGAGCTGCCTCCCGGGGCCAGAGCCCCCCAGGGAGTCGATCCCCCAGCCGCAATGATCTCTCCAGCTGGGGTTTCCCCTGAACTCCTCCTAGTGCCTCTGGTTCTCCGCCCGCCATCCCCGGCTCTGTCTGCTCCCTGGATCCAGAACACCCCAACGTGGGGAACCAAGCAACCCCAGTCCAGCCCTCAGCCTCTCCCGGCGCCTGCCCGGGCAGCTCCTGATGGATTTAGGGCCACTTCAGTCTCCCTTCCGGGTGGGGGGCCACCGTGACCGGCTGCGGGGGTGGGGGTGGATCCAGCCTGCTGCTCCTGGCCCATCTCCAGGGGGATTCACAGTGCCAGAGCCCAGCACACACAGGCGGGTGGGGAAGTTGCACCAGGGATAACAGGTGGCCACGTGGCCCCACAGGGAGGGGGCCTGTGGGCCCAGCGAGCAGGGAGATCCCCCCTGGGGAAGTGGGGGACAGCACAGGGAGGGGCCTGCGGGCCCTGCCAGCGGGAAGACCCCCTCCGGGGTAGCAGGTGGCCAGCGCTGCGGGCGTTGTTCCGGTACCGTTGGCCGAACATGAGGGTGGACTTGGTCTCGGCGTCGTTGTAGCTGGAGGGTGAGCAGCAGATGAACATGGTCGTGCGGCAGTTCCCGCCCAGCGAATCCTGCAGGATCCGTGTCATCTTGCTGTCCCGGTAGGGCACGTAGCTCTTCTGCAAGGGGCGCAGGAGGGGAGTTATGGGGGGGTGTTGGGATGAAGCGGGAAGGGTCGGTAACAGTTTTTTGACCCCAACGTGCTCCTGTTTTCCCTCCATGGCATGGCTGCCCAGGTGGGGGGGGAGGGAGGGAAACTGAGGCACGCCCAGGATTCATACAAAATAGTGACAGAAAATTCCCACTTTGGTTTTACCAGAGACCCAGCACCAGGCTTGGCCTCTGGGGGGGCAGGGGCTGAACGGCAGGGAAGGCGGAAAGCTGGGGGATATTGCTGCAGAGGGGGCGGATCGGGGGATAATGTTGCGTGCCCAACAGACCCGGGTGCTCCCGGTGGCCGTGGGACTCGCCAGCCCGCAGAGGGCAAGGGGGGCTCGCGGAGCCCCCAGCTGAGCGTGTGGGCCACCAGTGGCCGGCAGGCCTAGGTGGGTCTCCCCCGGTGGGCACAGCCAGGGCACTCTCAGGCTGTGAGCAGTGGGAGTGATTCGCCCCGACACCTTCAGTCACTCCAGAAGCATCATGGGGGCACCTCGGGGCAGGAGGGGTGCAGAGGGGGGTTATGGGAGGGCATCCTGGGGCACTGAGGGGCCGGGGGGGAGGGACAGGTGCCCTGGGGGGAGGGATGCCCAGGGCAGAGGAGGGCTATGGGAGTGGCGCCCTGAGATAGGAGTGGCGCCCTGGGGTGGGAGGGGCACCCTGGGGCACAGAGGGGCTGGGGGGGAGGGATGGGTGCCCTGGGCACAGGAGGTAGCCAGGCTCAGGTCCCCCAGAGGAGGTGGGGAGAAAGTGGGGGGAGCCTGTGGGGTTGGACCGAGAGGGAGACCTTGAACTCCAGCTCTGAGGTGGGGGGCAGGAGGATCCCCATCCCAAGGAGCCCTGGGGGGGCCCAGCGGGGAGGGGGCATCTCTCACCGTCCCCTCCGCCAGGGCCGAGATGACGTTGCCCAGGGCCGACAGCGACTTGTTGATGTTCTTGGCCTCGTCCAGCACGGCCCCTTCAGCCCCCGTCTTGCTGACCTGCCAACAGAGCGGATGTCGGTTACGGGGAGCAGGAGGGCTCCCGTCCCGCCGCAGGAAGTCGTCCTCCCAGAGGTGGGGATCCATGGCGCCCATCGGGTCTCGGCTACAGGGATGAGCCAAGAGCCCCATGGGGGCAGGGCCTTCTCGCCCGGGACCCAGGTGTCCAGGCAGAGATCCTGAAGCAGGGTGGGGGATGTCTGAGCCCCGCCCGCCCCCGGACACTCTGCTCCTCCCCGCCCCCACTGCCCACCCCCCGGCCCTGGCACCTTCTCGCTGCCAGCCAGGTCCACCAGGTAGAGCTTCCCGCTGAGCTTCTGCTCCGTCTCCATGTTCTCCTGCTTGATGTTGATGAGGAAGATGCTGTGGCTGCGGGAACTGTGCTCGTTCATGTCTGGGGGGAGACGCAGGGGTGGGAGGCCCGCCGGCACTGGCCCCCCGTGGGCACAGAGCCCCCCTGTCTCCCCTGGGCACAGAGTCCCACCCCCCCGGGCACAGTGTCCAGCCATTGTCCAGCCTTGAGTCAGCAGGGCCCCAGCCCCCATCCGCTCGCCCAGCCCCCCCACTCCCCAGCCCTGGGGGCCGGGGCTGATGGGGACACTGGGACTGGACACCTCCCAGGCCAGAGCCCGGCCCCGGGGCCCCCGTCTCCCCGGCTGTGCCCCAGCTGCTCACTGGTGACAGCCACGTGCCGGTTGGATTTGCCCTCGTCGATCACGTCCAGGATCTCCTCCGGGCTGGAGACAAAGCGCTCAGTGCAGCCCTGCCAGGGGAGGGGGGAGGGACAGCCTCAGGTGGGGGGGCCCTCTCCCCACACAGCCTCCCTCAGGGCAACCTTCCCCCCAAGCCTCACACGGGGGGCCCTCGCCGCACCCAGTCCCCCACCCCCACAGCTTTGCACGGGGGGGCTCCCCACCCCCACAGCCTCCCTCAGGGTGGCCCTCCCTCACAGCCCCTCCTCACCCCCATCAGGCCCCCACCTCACACTGGGGGCTCCTCACCCTATGCCACAGGGGCCCCTGCTCTGCTCCCCCACGCACGAGGGGATTCCCTTCCAACCCTCTGGCTGCTCCCCTCCCTGCTTCCCCACCCCTCCACAGCCCCCCACCTGCTTCCCCACACGAGGGGACCCCCTCCCCCCCTCACCTTGACGTAGGGCACCCGGTTCTTGTCCTCATGCACCGACAGGTTGGTCTTGGTCACTGGGGAAAGAAAGGGCCAAGCTGGAATAGGGGGAGGGCCCGGGGGGCTGGGGAGGGGCCCCCGGGGCAGAGGGGGTTGGGAATCACAAGGGGCCCCCAGCAGGACCCCCTAAACAGCTCCCCCAGCTCAGCCATTCAGGAAGCAGCAATAGCAGCCCCCTCTGCACCCTGCCCCTTGAGCCCCCCGGCAGCCCCGTCTGTGCCCAACCCTGCTCTCCTGGGGGGTGTCACTCACCATCCAGCAGATCCCGAATTTTGTCCAGGTAAATTTCAAAGTAAGAAACCTTGGAAAGAGTGAGATGGAGCCACGTGAGCACAGACCGGGGTGGGGGAAATGAGCCCATAGGGACCCCCCTGGGCCTTCCAGATCACCCCCTGCAGGTCCCCATAAACCTCCCCATCCTCTTCCACCCCAGAGGACCCCAGTGCAGCCCCCCCCACCCTGATCTGAGGCCCTCTTCAAATTCCCCCAGAGCCCCCCACCCACTCTCCCCCCATGGTGCTGATCCCCCATGACTCCCACCCCAGAGCCCCCCCGGATCCCCTTCCCCACAGCTCTGACCCCAGAGCCCGCCCCCGGACCCCGCTCACCTTGATGTGGAACTCCAGGTTCTCGTCCATGGCGTAGATGTGGCTGAAGATGTCACGGGCGATGCGTGGGATGATGCCCATCAGCTGGGGGTCATGCAGCTTCCCCTGGGGGCAAGAGGGGGGGGTCAGCCGTGGGGCCCAGTCTCCCTGGGGAGTGGGCCCAGCTCCAGCCCCCTCCCTCCCTCCCAGCAGATTTTAAGGGAAGCTAAGGGGCTAACTGAGCCACCGTCCCTCCCCCACCTGCAGCACCAGCCCCTCGCCCCAGAGGGGGGCATCACCCTGCCCTTCCAGCCCCGCCTGTCTCACCTCCATGGTGTGGGTCTTCCCCGATGATGTCTGCCCATAGGCGAAGATCGTGCCGTTGTACCCGGCCAGCACATCTGGAAGAGACAGGGGTAAATGAGAGCCTCCTCCCCCTGCCCCTCTCCCCCTTCGTCCCCCTGCCCCCACCCCCACCCCCTCCTCACTCCCACTGCCCCCAGCCCCTCCTCACCCTCCACCGCCCCCTGCAGCCTGGATCTGCCCCCCCGTCCTCCCCCCACTGCTAAACTCCGTGCTGTGCTGCCCCCCAGTTCCTCCCCCGCTCACCCTTGACGATCTGCATGGCACAGGCATGGTACACCTGCTCCTGAGTGGTGTTGGGGGGAAAGACGCGGTCGAAGACGTAGGGCTTGCCCTGGGGGGAAGCAAATGGGGTGGGTCAGTCCCCAGGTAGAGACCCCCACCCCCTGCCAAGCTGGCACCACCCCATCCCCACAATACAGAGGGTTCACCCCGTGGGCCCCCAGGCTGAGCCCGCCCCACTCCCTCCCCCATGCCGCCCGGCCTCCTGTGCTCGGGAAAGCAAGGAAATAATAGCACAGTGCCAGCTTGCCCCCCCCAGCTCTGCCAGTGCCCCTCACTCCCGACCTGCAGCCCTCTGCCAGCCCAGCCCTGGGCTCTCCCATAGAGATGCCATCACAGAGGGTCCCCTTGGGCCTCAGTGTGTGGGCACGGGAGACTTGTCTCCAATCCTCACCTCCCCATCTCTCTGTTCCCCCTCCCTCCCTGGCACTGACGGGGTGAGGCTGAGTTGACTGGTGCTTCTCCCACTGCCAGGCCCAGCAGGGAGGCTTGTTTCCTGGCTCGCTGCCCCCAGCCTGGGCCCACCCCTGGGGGCTGGGGGTGCTCCCCCAGGGCTGGGGGCACCAGAGTCAGGGTGTCCTGCAGGAGCAGAACATGGGGGGAGGGGTCACAACCAGAAGCTCAGGGATGCCTCCCCCCCACCTGGTAGAGCAGGGCAACCCCCTATCCCTCCCAGCCTCCTGGGTGCTGGTGGGGGGGGCGGGGGATAAAGAAGCTCCAGTCCCACCCGGGGGAAGAGCATCTGCCCCCCACCCAACCCCCGCAGCACTGGCCTGTTACCTGGGGCCAAGACGGCCCCTCCCTGCAGCAGTGTTAACCCTGGGGGGGGCAGGCTGGCAGGGCACCAGCTGGGAGAGGGCTGGGGGTGGATTGGCAACATTCAATAGGAATTAGCCCCCCTCCAGGCAGAAGGGGCCCCCCTCCTGTGGGGAGGGGGGAGGAGGCAGCGTGTGTGGGGGTCTTGGTCTCCTGAGCTGAGGCCTGTTTCCCCCTCTCCCGAATCAGACACACAGGCCTCAGAAGGGCTCTATTCCATCTCTTCCCCCCCCACCCCAGGAGGCCAGGCCCGTGTCGGGAGCTGTCCAGGTGCTGGAGATACCCTGGACCAGGCCCAGCTCTGCCAAGACAGGACAGCAGCTTCCCAGATGGCATAGAGGGCAGGGCTGGGACACCTGGGAGGGGGTTTGGGGACTGAAGAGTCAGGGGACTGACAGACTGCTTGGAGGGGCCAGACCCCACCCCCAGTTCAAGAGAGACATGGGACATTATTGATACAGCAGCTAGGCACAGAGCTGGGCCCTTGACTCCCAACCCGCAGGGGGACTCTTCTTAACGTTTTCTCTGAATACTGTGGGGGTGCCTCAGTTTCCCCTAGGCATTTCTTCAGTATCTAGGTGGGGTGATAAGGGGGTGTGATTGTTGCAAAGCCCTAGAGGGCAGGGGTGTGCAGGGGTCTTCACAGAGAATGGCCGACACCCTGTCTCCTGGCAACTGATGGCCTGGGCCCCTCCCCTGCAAGATGCCAACTGAAGGAATTGGGGAACAAAGAGATCAGGTGGCCTCCTCACCCGGAAAAGGGACAAAAGCCAGAGGAGGGGCTGGAGGAGGTTTCAGTTTGGAGCTGGCTGGGGAAACAGAGGGAGGCCCAGAACCAGGGTCTGGGCTCCCCACCTCCCAAGAAGGACCTGACTGAGGGGTCCTGTTTTCTGTACCTACAAGCTCTGTTTTGGACCACATTCCTGTCGTCTATTAAACCTTCTGTTTTACTGGCTGAGAGTCACGGTGAATGGCAGGAAGTGGGGGGTGCAGGGCCCTGACTCCCCCACACTCCGTGACACCCTGTTAGCCCAGCCCTGGGCTCCCCCCAGCTCTACCGGTGCCCCTCACTCCCATCCCGCAGCCCAATTAGCCCAGCCCTGGACTCTCCTGCCAATGCCCCTTTCTCCCGCAGCCTGGCTCACTCCGGGGCAGAGATGCCAACACAGCCAAGCCCAGAGGGGAAGCAGTGACGCGCCTGAATGGGGAACTTGGGCAAGGCCCAGCAAACTCATCCCACTTGTGCCCTTGGAATGCAGCACAGACAGAGCATCGCCGTACCCGCCCCCACAAAGGAGCCCTCTCCAAACACCCAGCCTAGCCCGTGGCCCCTGCTCCCCAGGAATTCATTCCTCCTGGAGCCAGCACCCCCAGAACCACACAGGCCCTTCCTTATCCCCCCCGCATGGCTAAGAAACCCCTTATGCCCGCGGTGCCACGGGGGGGGCAGAGTATTTGTGCCACTCACTGGTCCGTCTGCAGCCCCGATACCCCAGAGCTAGGATCCACAGGGAGACACAGCCCTTGTCCAGCTCCTGTCGCCTCTGGCTGGGGCTCCGGGTCCCCACGGCTCTCCAAAGCCAGCGGCTCCGGAACCGCAACAAGCAAGGGAAAGGTTCAACCCAGGCCGGTGCTGGCAGCTGCCAGCTCGCCCCGTCCCTGCCAGGGCTCTGCAAACTGCCCAACACCTGGGCTGCAAGCCACAGACCCCTCCTCACCCCCAGTCCACCTGGGGAACCGGGTCTAGAACCTGCGACCTTCAGCACCAACCCGCCCCGCCGAGCTCCAAAGCACTGGAACAGCTAGTCCCTTATACATCCTCTAGGGGGCCCCCAAACCCGCCAGGACACTGGGGGGGCTGCCAGCCTGGCACTGACTCCCATCATGCACCTGGCCAGGGCTCAATAAATAATAATGAATCCGCTCAGCCCCCTGCACCGCGTACCTGCACTGGCTTGTTATTGTAGGGTCACCTGCAGGGGCTGGCTCTTTGTTGTAAGGGCTGGCTTCTTATGGTATGATTATCCACACAGGCTGGGTTGTTTTTGTAGGGTCTCCCAGAAGGGCTGGGTTTGTTATTGTAGGGGTCTCCTGCGAGGGCTGCTTTGACAGCGTGTGAGCCGCTGAGGATAAAGCCACCACAGACGGCCAGGCTCAGACGCTCCGGTGACAGGGGCTGTGTGATGGCTATGCAGCAGGGTGCCCAACCCCCTCGGCTCTCGGCTCCCCTGACCCCCAATCTTGTCCCTGCAGGCGCAAGAGCCTCCTGCCCCACAGCTCCTGCCCCGCGGGCGGCCGCCCTGAACCCCCTGCCACCTCCTCAGGCCCCATGCAAACCCCCGGGGGCCCTAAGTGCCACCCCGGCAGCAAGCAGCGGGAGGGGGGATCCCGCTTGCTCCCCTCCGTGGGATTCAGGATCAGCTGCTGCAGGGCAGTCACCAGACAAGCTCATTAATCCGGGAGCCGCGGCCTAATCCCTGCCCGGAGAGAGATTCCCCTCCCCGGCCGCCAGTGCGGCCCCCGCCGAGGGCACTCCATGAGCTCCAGTGGGCTCTCCACGCCCCCACCCCCCCAGCCGTTCCCCAGCCTCAAACGGGAAGGAGAACAGGAGATGCAGGGAGGGAAATGACCGTCCTGTTGTCCTCTGGAGCCAGAGACAATGGGGGGGGGGGCTGCAGGGCTGACAGAGCCACGCCTCCGGCGGGGCGCATCACTGCTGGGCACGTGGACGGGCAGGAAAGGGCCTTTAGGCCGGGAGGAGAAAAGTACAGGCGTCTTGGCACCGATGCCCCCCAGCTCCGGTCAGACAACAAAGGGGGGGCAGGGTGTGAGAGAGCCAGACCTGGGGACGCAATGTGGTCTAGTGGCTACAGCACTTAACTGGGACACAGGACAGCTGGGCTGTTCCCCTCCCCTGCTCGGTGACTCAGTTTCCCTTTCAAACTCTTGTCTACTTAGCCTGGGAGCTCTGGGAGGCAGGGACGATCTCTCTGTCTCTGGAGCTCCTGGTGTGATGGGGGCCCCTGATCGTGGTCAGGGTCTGCCCTGGCGCGACGGGCCCCCCCATCTCAGCTGGAGTGTCAGCCCAGGCTACATGCACGACCCTCACTCTTGGCTAAAGCAAGGGGCTGATTTTGACAACCCCACCCGGGGGCCCAGTGCCCCACCCTGCACTCGCCTGCTCTCTCCCCGAGGCCGGGACCCCAGGCTCCTCAACCACCCAGCCAGGCGGGCAGCTGCGGAGAGAGCACGTCATGGGCGCGGACGCCTTGAAGTAAACAACCTGCAGCTCACGGCGCGACCTGCACCATCTGCTCCCCCCCCTCAGCTCTGCCAGCCCCGCAGGGGCACCGGGGCAAGCTGGCATCACCAGGCCCCAAGCCTGTCCGAGCAGGGCGGGGTTTTCACCTTTCACCCTTGCAAGGTCGGGAGGGGGCGTAAGGCGGCCCACTTTGCAGGCTAGGGACAGACAGACGGATAGATGGCGGGGGAAGGGAAATGAGTCAGCTGGAGGGGCTGCATGCAAAGGGGCCTCCCCATCCCGGGGGGGATGGAAACCAGTGATTCTTATTTTCTATGGGTCACACATCAGTAGCCAAATCCCCAGCCCTGCTGGCCACACCCAGTTGCCTCGGCTGGGATGGAGGATCCGCAATACAGACCCCCCCCCCGCCCCCGCTTTTGGGAGCCCATCTCCCGGCAGCTGCAGAGTTCGGGCTGACAGAGCTTGGAGGGGGGGCTGGGGGGACCCCCCACAACTCCCCAAGTCTTTGTGCGCTGGGCACGGGGGCCCCCTTCCCCCCGGCCGGGCAGCCCAGGGCGATGCTGCAGCAGGGAAGAGGGGAGTTGGGAGGGGGGGCCCGCACCGGCGGGGGGGGGCACTTACCCCGAGGATGACGCTGTCGTCCCCTTGGAAGAGGGGGATGAATTTGTCCCCCCGCAGGATCTCCGCCTGGTTCAGGGGCCGGAATCGGCAGAGCACCTTGATGCTGCATTCAGTGCTGGGCTCGGCCATGCTGGGCGCTGGGCCGGGGGGGCTGGGCTGGCACGGGGGGGGGGCGCTGGGCCGAAGGGTGCAGGGCTGGCACGGGGGGGGCTGGGTCGTGGGGCGCAGGGCCAGGGATTCTGGGCTGGGGGGGCGCTGGGCTGGCACGGGGGAGCCGCAGGGCGCTGGGATGGGGTCCCCTGCTCGGTCTCTGGCCGCAGCCCGGGCTGCTGGGGGCGCAGCTGCTGGAGACGCTCCCGCTGCTCCGGCCTCGCCTCGCCCGTGTGAGCCTCGCCGGGTCCCGCTCCTGCGCCAGCCCCCGGCCCCGGCGCCCGCCGCAAGCACCGGGCTGGGCTTAGCCACGGCGCCAGCCCTTAAGGTGGAGCGGCCCGGATCGCTTAAGGTGGCAGGGCCCGGCTGGGAGCCAGCAGGCCGGGGGAGGGGTCCCTGGAGCCAAGCCCGCGCCCCCTGCCCTGGCCCCCGCCCCAGGCTCCTGCCCGCCTCCGTCCCTTTGTCCCCAAACCTGAAGGCTGGGTCCTGAAGGCCAGGCTGAGGAAATGCTGCAGGGCCCCCAGCCCGGTGCCTGCGTTACGGGGGGTCTTGGGCGCTGAGGACCATCTGCTGAGACTGGCAACCTGCTGGGGGAACCAGCACCAGACCCACGGTGGGGATGGAGAAAACAGAGAGAGGGCGATGAATCACCCACTAGCACCCAGTGAACCCAGGAGTCCTGGCTCCCAGCCCCCTGCTCTGACCACTGAACCCCACTCCCCTTCCAGAACTGGGGAGAGAACCCAGGAGTCCTGGCTCCCAGCCCCCTGCTCTGAACACTGGACCCCACTCCCCTTCCAGAACTGGGGAGAGAACCCAGGAGTCCTGGCTCCCAGCCCCCTGCTCTGACCACTGGACCCCACTCTCCTCCCAGAACTGGGGAGAGAACCCAGGAGTCCTGGCTCCCAGCCCCCTGCTCTGACCACTGGACCCCACTCTCCTCCCAGAGCTGGGGAGAGAACCCAGGAGTCCTGGCTCCCAGCCCCCTGCTCTGACCACTGGACCCCACTCCCCTTCCAGAGCTGGGGAGAGAACCCAGGAGTCCTGTCTCCCAGCTGCCTGCTCTGACCACTGGACCCCACTCCCCTCCCAGAGCTGTGGAGAGAACTCAGGAGTCCTGGCTCCCAGCCCCCTGCTCTGACCACTGGACCCCACTCTCCTCCCAGAGCTGGGGAGAGAACCCAGGAGTCTGACTCTATCTGGACTCTAACCAGCAGACCCACCCTCCCTTGATCCCATGGTGTCCCAGTGCTGTGGGGGGCTGAGCTCAGAAGGGGGGGCCTGGGAACGAGATGCCTGTGTCAGTTGGGGCCGGGGCACAAGGGAGCCACACAGCCCTGGTGGGGTTCCTGGGCACCCACAGGCCACAGCCGGCCCTTCTTCTCTGCTCCTGGCCTCGGGCGCCAGGGCAACCCGGCGAGTGCCAAAGGAGGTCATCAGTGCCCAGCGGGTCCCATCATCCGGAGGTGCTTGAGCCAGCTGGACGTTCCTCAACTCAGGGCAGGGGTCACCCGGAGACATTCTCCAAACTGTGCTGTCCAGGCACTCAGATGGTCGAATGGTCCCTTGCGGCCTTAACGCTCCATGAGCCCTGAGAATCCCCTCTGGAGCCAGCTGATGCTGCTGGGGTTGACTTTGCTAGAGCTTTGCCAAGGACTGGCCCCTTTGCATTCGGACGCCCCCCTCCCTTATTTAGCTGCTGTTTTAAGGGAGACAAAGGGCAGAGGAAGCTGAATTCCAGGTCTGAAGCCTGAGGCCGGTCTCAGAACCGCAGCTGGGCCCGGACACAGACAGCCACAAGAGCAGCCTCCGTGGCCTCACTTGAACCACTGGAGCCAGACAGGTCTGGTCCTTCTCAGGGGTTGCTTCCTTGTTAGCATCTGGCTGAAAAGGGGCTGAGGGCCTTGGAAAAACTTGGGGCCTCATCTATGCGTGGGTGTGGGCATGCGTGTGCCTGCACATTTGTGCACACACATGTGTACTTGTGTGTGCATGCTGTGTGTGCACCCGTGTGTCTCTGTGTGCACCCGTGTGTCCATGTGTCTGTGTGTGCATGTGTCTGTGTGTGCATTCACGTGTCTGTGTGCACATGTGTCTGTGTGCACATTCGTGTCTCTGTATACGTATGAGTCCATGCATGTCCATGTATGCATTCATGTGTCTGTGTTGGCATGTGTGTCTCTGTGTACACATGTGTAGGCTCAGATGAGGTACAGTTCTTTGGGGGAGTTCAAAGATGAGCAATAAGGATGACCGGGGGCCAGAGGGGTTCGTTTATGGGCAGGGGTCAGAGGAGAGGAATGCGTGTAACTTGGCCACGTGACGGCTAAAGGGGCACATTAGGGAGGAGGGATGGTCCAGGGGGTCAGGAGACCTGGATTCAGTTCCCGCTTCATCACAGACTCCCTGAACAAGTCGCATAGCCATTCCATGCCTCAGTTTCCCCATCTGTACAATGGGGATAAGAGTCCTGCCCTGCCTCTCAGGGGCATGTGGATTAAGCTCAGATACCATAGGAAGAGAGTCAATGTACCTTCCCTATACAAGCACAGGACAATCTGCCAAGGGGGGCCAAAAGATTATCGTTAAGAATAAAGGGGCGGAATTAAGACAGGGAACCTTTGCCCCCTGGCAGACATATTAGGCTGCAGAACAGTCCCACAAGGGTGGGGGGCAGGTGGAAGCCCCATCATTAGCTTAGACCATTTATTTATTTATAATTGCAATAACACCTAAAGGGCCCCAACTAGAATGCAGGAGTCCGCTGGGCTGGGTCCTGGACAGACACGGTCCCTGCCTTGCCGAGTGTATAATCTAACCAGGCCAAGGGTGGAAGGGGAAACTGAGGCACAGAGCAGGAAAGTGACTTGCACAGTGTGTCTGTGATGAAGCAGGGAATTGAATCCAGGTGTCCTGAGCCCCAGTCCAGTGCTCTATCCACTAGAACATGCTCCTCCCATTTAGCATTCTCCCTGGGGGAGTGCTAGTGCCTTCCATTAGCTCATAGGTGTTTTACTCCGAAATAAAACCCCTCTGAGCCCGTCAGTAAAGGGTGTCGCCGGCCTGCGGGATATGGGGACCCAGTGAGCTACACTGCACCCTGGCATCCCTGCTGCATCCTCTTACTGGAAGCCAGGTGGGGAAGCTGCAGGAATCCGAGTCATGCTGAAACCTGAGGAAGCAGCAGCTAGATTACGGGGCAGGCCCTGAGTCAGAGCTGCAAAACCTGCAAGGAAGTGGGGCTCCCAGGGGAGCTGAGCTGGATGCTGTGTGTGGGTAGAGGCTTGGCTTGGGGGTCACCCGGTGGATCTACCACTTACAGGCCCCCCAGGGGCCTGGGTTTGAGTCTCAAGGGCTGTGACATGCGGGAGGCGTGAAGATGCTGAGTCACTTTCATGGCTCTCTTTGTCAGTTTCATGCTGGGGCAACATGGGGGCTGGGAGTAAGTCAGGGGTGCGGATGGGAATCAATCTGCAAAAAGGCAGGAAAGCGGGGCTCTGCATTGCAACCTCTATGGTGAAACGCAGCTGTGGGAGGAACGTGTAGGGAGCTGGTGGTCTGAACTCCCAATTCTAGCAGCTTCTGCACTTCACCTCGCTGCTTTGTCTTGGTATAGTCCAACTCCCTCTGCCCCCATCCCAGGCCCCGCTGCCTGGTGGAGAGAGAGGGGACCAGATTGTTCTTTGTTTGCTTTCTAATATTGCAAGGCACTCCGGCACCACTGCTGCGGGGCGGGGGGTACAGTGCAAAAAAACATGGAGTGAAAGAGGTCAGGGAGATTAGATTTGGGATCAGAAGGAACCAGCTGGAAAAGCCTCTCTTCGGCTACAAAAGCAACCAATGAAGTAACCCCCACCCGCCTTGTTGCAGAGGGAAGGGTACCGGGCAAATGGGAGCGCAGATACCACAATGATTGATGGGTCCCGGGATAGAGAGATGAGATGGGGGAAGTATGGGATAGACAGATTTGCGGTGGAGAGATAAGATAAGATAAGATTTTGCCCTGGGAGTGGCAGCAAGAGCTTGATGTTCAAAGAAGCAGAGCCCTGAGAACCCCAGTTGCAATCCATGGGAGTCGCAGATGCAGACTACAGCTGAGAATGGGGTGCTGAGACCCACGGCGGGTACAATACCCAGCCCAGGCAGGCCTCTCCGAAAGGCCCAGTTTGAAGTCAGGCTCAGGCCCCTCTCCTCCACTCAGGCCCAGCACAGCAGCAGCTGGCAGCCTGGCACAATGACCGTCTCTGTAGGGGCCAGGCCGGGAGATGGTGCCTCTGGCTCCAGGGTCAATTTGGTGTAACAGGGTCTGGGGGGGAGGAAGGAGAGAACGGGGCCTTCGCAGGCGCCCCGGTGCCACAGCTGCTATTGCACGGGGGGCATCCCAATAAAGCTCAAATGTGGGCGGTGCTGAGCCCCACTTACACAGTGGTTCTCAGGGTGTGAATGCAGCAGCATTTCCCCCAGGTCCTGACAGCCTCCCCAGTCCCAATCACCGTCTCCTCACTGCTGCCCCCTCCTCAGATCCACCCCATGGCCCTTCTCCAGCTAGCCGGGCCCAACCCCGGCGCATGCCAATCGCAGACCCCACATACATCCCAGCCCACAATCCTTTCCCAACCCCCCATCCTACACTCCCCAGCCCCACACCAACTTCCTTTCCTCTGCGCCTCATGGCCACCCGCCCCACACAGTCAAACTTTCTTTCCTAGCCTCACCTAATGCCCCTAAACCTTCTCCCCACCCCGACACCCCGCTTCCAAATATTGCACCTGTTACAGACCCCCTCCCCAAATCCTCCCTACAATATATACCCCCACGCCTCCCATGCAAACATACCTGCATCCCCAACCCACATGGCCCACACTCCCCTCTCCAGCCCTACACCAGCCCCATGGATCCCCCTCCAGCCCCACATACCCCCTTCAGCCCCACACCCCATCCCCACATCTCCCCATCTTCATCCCCACACCCCATCTCCTCATCTCCAGCCTCACACCCCAGCCCCACATACCCCCCTACAGCCCCATGCCCCAGCCCCAGATCTCCCCCTTCCCACCCTACACCCCAGCCCCACATCTCCCTATCTCCAGCCCCACACCCCAGTCCCACGTACCCCCCTACAGCCCCATGCCCCAGATCTCCCCCTCCCCACCCTACACCCCAGCCCCACATCTCCCCATCTGCAGCCCCACACCCCATCCCCACATCTCCTCATCTCCAGCCTCACACCCGGCCCCACATACCCCCATATAGCCCCACACCCCAGCCCCACATCTCCCCATCTGAAGCCCCACACCCCAGCCCCACATCCCCCCCTCCAGCCCCACATCCGCCCCAGACTACAACTCCCAGGCTGCCCCGCGCGGCCGGCATCTCGTCGGCCCCCGCCCTCCCCTGACGCTCTCGCGAGATTGGCGGCTCCTCCCTGAGACCCGGCCCCGGCGACTCCCGTTCAGGCCCCGACCCGGCCCCGCCGCCATGGCCGAGCCCAAGTACGCGGAGCTGCCCGGCATCGTGAGTGCGGGGGGTGGGGTCCCTCGGGGGGGCTGCGGGAGGAAGACGGGGTAATGGGGGGAAGGGGTGGTTGGGGGGGCCTGAGGGGGGTAACGGGTGGGGGGGCCTGCGGGGGGAGGGGGTAGCTGGGGGGAAGGGGTGGTTGGGGGGGGCCTGCGGGGGGAGGGGGTAACTGGGGGGAAGGGGTGGTTGGGGGGCCTGCGGGGGGAGGGGGTAACTGGGGGGAAGGGGTGGTGGTGGGGGGCCTGTGGGGGGAGGGGGTAGCTGGGGGAAGGGGTGGTGGTGGGGGGCCTGTGGGGGGAGGGGGTAGCTGGGGGGAGGGGTGGTGGTGGGGGGCCTGCGGGGGGAGGGGGGTAATGGGGGGAAGGGGTGGTGGTGGGGGGCCTGTGGGGGGAGGGGGTAGCTGGGGTGAGGGGTGGTGGTGGGGGGCCTGCGGGGGGAGGGGGTAACTGGGGAGAAGGAGCCCCCTGTGTTGTTGGGTGCTCCCCGCCACCCACCCCTGGGCTGGGGGGGGATTCCCGAATGGGGCGTTGCGGTTTGATGCGAGTGAGGGGGTGAAGTCCCAGCCCAGCTCCCCCCAGGGTGGTGTTGGCCCGGGCACTGCTCTGTCCTGTTCTCACAGGCCCAGCACTTCCCCTGGCACCTGATTTCCCAGCTTCCCCCCCCCTCGCGCCAGGCTCTGGGGCTTCCGATGGTTCTCCTGGGAGCTGGTTTCCTGGGTTTCCCTTCCCACCCCCCAAAATGCTGGTGCGCGCGGTTCCTGCTCTGGCGTTTCGGAGAGTCCTTTGTACGATGTAAATGGATCCCGAGCAGCTGCAGCGGGTTCCACTTCTTGTCAGGGAGGCGGGGTGGACACACGGCTAGAGCACTGGACTGGGACCCAGGAGACTTGAGCTCTGTTCCTGGCTCTGCCACTGGCCTGCTGAGCATCCCTTGGGCAAATCGCTTTCCCCTCCATGCCTCAGTTTCCCCTTCTGTACAATGGGGATAGCGACCCGGCCCTTCTTTGCAAAGTGTTTTGAGGTTTCTGGATGAAAAGCGCTGGATGACCGCTAGGGACTGCTGTCTGCAGAGACGCGTACAGAACTGCTGGCGTTGCTTAAGTCTAGCTCTGGGGTGATGTTGTCATGGGGTTTGGAAAATAGAAATCTGTTTCTAAGATGTTTGTCGTGCAAATCTGCATGTCCTTGTTATAGGGTTATATGCCCTCTAACTAAGGCTTGATGGGGATGCGTCTGTTGTTTGGGTTAGCCCAAACTTCAGAAGGTGCACAGATTAATGATTGGCCGTGCCAGGCACTAGCTGGCACAGTTGAGGCCTTTCCCCAAAATGTTAGGAACTGTTTCCCTTTGTGAAGGAAGCAATGTACTTCCTGGATGTTCAATACCCCCACAACCCAACTTTTAAGATCCATGGGTCCTACACGTGCTCATCACAACATGTGGTGATCCTCGCCCAGTGTACCAAATGCCCCTCTGTGGGTGAAATGCCACAATCACTATGCTCTCGAATGAACTCACCCAGAAAAATGATGAAAGACTCCCCTGTGGGTGAACACTTTTTCCCAGAGCGATCACTTCATATCTGACTTCTCAGGCCTTGTCCTTGAAGGAAACTTGCACAGCATCTTCAAATGAGGAGCCTGGAGCTTAAATTCATAACTTTGGTAGGCTCTAAAAACCATGAATTTAGTAGAGACACTGGATTACGAACAGTCTATAACCCACAAGCCTCCCCCCTGATTTTTCTCTTTCTATGGGGTCTTAACTGGCCACTTCACCTTGAACGGTCCCTCGAAATATGTGTTAACAGCTTGCGCTAAACAAGCTGTTCCACCTTGTATTTAGCTGTGATGCTCTGACTACGTTTCCCAGACCTGAAGAAGAGCTCTGTGTAAGCTCAAAAGCTTGTTTCTCTCACCAACAGATGTTGGTCCAATACAAGAGATTACCTCACCCACCTTGTCTCTCTAATATACTTCCTGGAAGCAGACGTGTTCTCTGTTCACCTGGCAGTGTGAGGCGGGCACTCACTTTGGATGCTATTCTTCGCAATAAGAGATGCATCTGCCCAGAACTGCCAGCTGTCCTCACTATAACGCATTTGTGCTTCTAGGCCAGGAACGAGCCAGATGTTTACGAGACTAGCGATCTCCCAGAAGACGACCAGGCGGAGTTTGATGCGGTAAGGTTGTGTGGAATGCAACAGCTTTCTGACTAGCATTGTGGTTAGAGGACAGTGATAAGTGGGTGTGCCAATCCCAAATCATTTCCAAAGCTGCTTTCGCCCAAATGACTTGCATAACTGTACTGTATTGGGTGTAAACTCCAGCAGATCTGGGTAGCACAAAGCTTCATAAAATGGTACTGTTTTCAGAATAGTTCCTAGCAAGGAAGGTTTCAGAGTAGCAGCCGTGTTAGTCTGTATTCGCAAAAAGAAAAGGAGTACTTGTGGCACCTTAGAGACTAACAAATTTATTAGAGCATAAGCTTTCGTGAGCTACAGCTCACTTCATCGGAAGGTGTGACAGCCCTCTTCTAGAAATGCTGCCCCCATAAACATCTGTTAAATTCTATTCCTGGCATTTTCATCATCCCAAGGAGAACTTGTGTAAGGCTTTGGGGAAGGAAATCTCTGAAGAGGCCCTTTGCTTTTTTTTTAATCACTTTCTTCTGAACTGAAATTGGGTCTAGTGGCAACTGGAAAAATTATCGGCTTTAAATACAGTTGAGCTTGGTAGTCAGAAAGGGACTGTTCTTCCTTTGACATGAGGTGTTCACCACGTTTGTTTGCTTAAATGCAAGATAGTGGGGTAGGAGTGGGTTAAAATCAGATGACCTCTTGGCATTTTATTTTCAAACTACAAATATATATTTGGGGAATCCTGGAACTCTGTTCTATTAAATATGTCATTGGGCATTCCTTGCCAGGCATAATACCAAAGAGATATGGCTTTTCTTGTAGCTAGAGAAGCAAATTCGGTTCTTGTACATTCAGCAGTCTGGTTCTGGCTGTATGCCCAAGGGGTTTGGGCAAAAAATCAAACAAAAACCCCACTGTTGCTAACACTGGGGAAGTCTCAGTATAGGCCAGGCTTCCGTGACTGCTGACACTTTAAACACCTTCTTGTCTAACTGCCCAGCACCAGGGCTAAGCAACACAGTATTAAACAGGGAGGCAGGCTCTGTCAGTGCTCCTGGCATTGCTTCCTCAAATGGAAAATATTTCCCAAAAGCCCTGGTGTAGATGAGGCTTTGAGGATGAGAAATGATAACTGGCCAAACCCTGTCCCAATTAGAACGAGTTCCCTTTCTGATAGGAGAGCAGCTCTGACACTGCCAACCCGTTTTTCAGTGATGCCTAATGCAGCCGTGGCCCCCTCTCCTGGGCCCAAGGAAATCCACATCTTGGATTTGTAGCCTGCATGAGGCTGCCCAGGGGAAAACGCTGACTGAAAATGTCCATTAAACTCTGTGTTTGTGTCTTGCACCTAGTTTGGCCAGAGCAAATTGTAAAAGCAAACTGTCTAACATCTGATTGCTGTGGGGAGCGCAGGGTCTGTTTATTCTTCTGCAGGAGCCCTGCTCAGCAGGGGAATTGCAGAAGGTACATGAGCCTTAGGGTGCGTTTTCGAGGGTGGGGATTTGCTGAATAAAACGCTCAGGAAATGCAGGCTGCAGGCCTGAAACGCCTCAGGGTTTCGTCCTGCAGGATGTAAAGCATCTCAAAATAGCAGGAGGAATGGGAGTGCCCTGGAGATGGTCTCATTAACTAGGCATGGTCGGTGCTGGGGTTGCAGTCTGAGCTTCTGTGCACCACTTTGAAATTCTATTCCCATCATACTGGCTGTTTGCCAGGAACAGCTTCTCTTGCCCCAGCTGTGTGCTGAAGGTGAGGAAAGGAGCAGCGAAAGCCAGGGCTGGGTGGTGGCTTTGCCTTTGTCATCCCTGCTGCAGTGATAAGTGCTCAGATCAACGCTCAGGTACCGTGGGGTGGGGCGGATCCACCCTGTTGGAAATGAGAGGCTGGGGGCAGGCTGGAATGTGGGGGCAGTTTTGCTGGGACTCAGTTTTTCCAGCTGTAAAATGGAAATGATCCTTTTCCACCGCCCAGGATAAAGTTTACAAAATGCTTTGCAATCCTCTGGCGATAGGCGCCTTCCAAAGCGCACTTGCTAGCTGGAGAAAGAATGGGTGAATTTCCCATGCTGAGCAAGGACTAATATCATGCGGGTGATTTATCGTGACATATCACCAGCTGGGAGTTCAATGTTCTTTTTAGTGCTCTGCCCTGCTTTCAAAGTCCTTTTCCTCCCAAGTCTCAGGCCTCTGGGTCGGAAGCCTTTAGTAGGGCATGGCTTAGTCAAGGAGTAGCTGCCATGGCATGGCCTAAGGGTTGTGGCATCATCTTGTGGCCCGGAGCTGTTACATGTCGCCTCTGGCGCATGGACAAGCGTGAGAAGGATTACGATCTCTAGCATTTGGAATCTTGCTGGCGTTTCCGGTGCAAGTGACTAGACCAGGAACTGGGAGAAAATCGCCTGGTTTTGATTGAAAACAAGCTGAAAAGCAGCAACCCAAGTTGGAGTCACTTCTGCAACAAATCTGGAAAGTAGATCAGGACTTGGGGGAGACGTGGGTCTTTCCGCTTGAATCAGCATCAAGGGTTTGGCTGATTCACAGGAGCAGGCAGAAGGGGCGTTAAAAGAACGTTCTCCAAAGTGGGGGTGGGAACGCAAACACCCTGAGCGGCCGTGTTCTGTAGCACCCACAAGGAAGCTAGCGGGTTCCCTTCTCTGAGCTCTTGCAGCCTACCCGAGGGTCTAACGTAAGCAGGAAAGTGGAACCGCGAGGACAAGGCTGGCTTACAGATACGTGGTACCGGTGGGAAACAAAGGAGTGTGTGCATCTTAGCACATGTGTGCACGCGCATCCTCAGTCAGCCTCCTGCGTAACGAACTGCTTCCATCATCCAGTCAGAGCTGTAGCTTTTGCAGTTCATCATGTTCCCCCGGTGCCCTTCCCACTTCCTCCAGCTCGTTCTTAGATCTCTGCAATGAAGGGATCTCGCTTAGGAGTCTGGTTGATTGCTTCTTTGCTCTGACTTTGCACAAAGGCTTCCCCCTTCCTTTGGTTCAGGGCTATCCTACCATCTTCTTGGGCTGCGACTTGTTCCCCTTCGATCATGTACACTGAACGCAAGTGCTGTTGGACCCCACAGCAAAGTTTTTAGACTCTCAGTCAGATGCCCCTCTTGCTTAGCCCGACTCTTTGCTACTTCATTGTGCTGGGATTTCCTTGAGCCCTGGAGTCCGTGTGGTGTATGGGGCAGCACTGAAGAAGCCCTGTCCGCATGCGTGCCAGGTTACATGGCAGTCAGGTGAATGGGAGCTGTGGGTGCCCAGAAAGGTGCTCCCTCATTGATTTTGTTGCTCGCCTTTGATGAGAGGGTTTGAGTCACTCGGGCTTTCTCTGGGCAATGTGTTCCGCAATGAGGCTCCAGATGGCACTGCCATTGCAGGGTGGCTGGGAGCTGGCTTGGCTTGGCACACTCAGTTATCATTGGCCTACCTGCGTGGTGCGGTGTTCAGCTGTGTGGTACCAGTGTCTGTGTTTGTGTGTGTGGGGCTCTGGATTGCTGCTAGCATGTTAGCTGTTTGAGCTGGCGCATTCAGGAGACCAGGGTCAATGATGGTGTAAACTCACCACACTTCTGGAGGCTGGTCAGAAACCAGGCGAGTGAAATACTGAGCAGGCCCTGACATTGCTCCGCACCCAATGTGCGGGACAGGCAATTCCTCGGCAATCCATGGCCGTCCAGCCGCCCCGGACCTGTCACATGATCCTATTCAAGAGCAGGATTTCACCAAAAGAAACAGCCCACTTCTCCCAGGTTCCCTCTGCCGTGCTGTGTGCGAAGCTGGCGCTGAAGGGCATGGTTCAGAGGTTGGCCCATGTGTGATGGCTGTTTTCCCAGGCCTGCTGCTTCGCACCCGGGCACATCCCTGTTGTAAAGCACTCCACAGAGCTCTGCCATTTTCTCTGAATTGGGAACTTCCCATGTAAAAGCACAGCAGTTTTGTGGCTTCTCTCGCCCCACCTGAGTCGCTGCCTTGTTGTCGAGGCCTTCAGAAGCTGGGACTGAGACCACGCCCCATTGGGTGTCCCCATCTCTCTATAATGGCCTCCTGCCTATAGCCAATTTGCCTCCATACTAACGAGGTCTCCCATAGCCTGCGCTATGGGGGCTAAAGCTGAGCCTGGGCCCAGCCCCACGTCTCATTCCAGGTAAGCTGTGGGAGATGCTAGTCTGCCCTGAGAGCTGGGTCATTGTCACAATGAGCCTCACTGGCCTAGAGGGAGCTACACACAGGGACTAGTTGTGCCAATAACATAGGAATAATCTGACTATGGACCCAACCCCTGCATTGTAGAATAGAGACCAGACTTGTAAATTACACAACAACACGAGCTCAGATGTTTCTGCCAAAACCCAGGGCTAAGGGCTTGTTTTTACCCTGAAGAGGACCGTTTTTATATTGGTTTCTATGTAGCTTTTAATTGGCTTATGAAATTCATTTTCCTGGCAGCATAATCTGATCCAGCCTCCACGTGTTACCCCTGCTGCAGTAGGGATAATTCGTTTTTTAACTGCTAAGTCTAATGTACTTTTCTCCAAGATGATCCTTCCCAGAACAAGCTACGGGCCTTTTGCTGGCTTCGCCATTGGCAAGGTTTGATGGTTTGCCGTGGGAATGGAACAATCTTGTGAAGCTTGGCCATGGTGCTGGCTCATCATTTTACATCTCTCTAGTGCAGATTATGAAGTGCTACTGCTCGCAGATATCTCCAGTTATACAGCGGGCAATAAGGATCCCCAAAACAACTCATTCATCCTGAACAAACCTAAACACAGAACCTAAAACAAAACTAGCTCCACTGACCAGAGGAGCAAATTCTGCCCTGGGTTAAAGACCTGTGTTCGATCTCATTGACGCCAGTGGGATTGCACAGATGTAACTGGGGGCAGAATTGGAACCAAATGCTGCTATTGCACCCGTGCTGAGAGACTGCCTGAAGTGTGGGGCTACCTTGCACTGGTGCTCTGTGCTCCAGGCTCTTCCTGGCTGCAGGAGTTAAGTCCCCAGTCCCCACAGGCAAGACATGCTTGACTCTGAAGCGTTTGGGCTGCTTTTCTCCTTAGGAGCAGGTGCATGTTCTTCTGAGCTCCAGACTTGCGGTCACAGCCCAGAGGTTTTAGAGCACTGATGCCTTGTTCACATTCTTCCGTCTCGCCTTACCCATTCTGAGCCCCGCATGCATGTTACCCAGAGTGCTGCAGAGCTGGTCTCTTGGTAAATAGATCTTCCCAGGATGATTCTAGCTACCTCTGGACCTGAGAGCTGCAAGGATATTGCTGAGAAGAGCAAGATCTAGATCTTGGTTCAGTGGAATTGTATTTCTGCCAGCCCTTTAAACCGATTTCAGCCCGATGTTCTAAATAATATTCTAAACTCGGGAGCCTGAGCAGCATGTGTGGACATGAGACACCTCTTTCACCGTATGAATCCAGGGGCATCGACAGGATTAACTTGGCAGTATCTAATGCAGCAACACATGCTGGCATGCTCTGTGGTGTTTTTATTATTATTCTCTGCTCAAAGGGCTTAAAAGAGAGACTATGGGTTTTTTTTAAATCATCAGTGTTTAACTCAATTTAAAATTAATTGCCCCAGGTTGAATTGCCACAGACGGTGTCTGAATTGGGGACTTTCAGCTAGTTTAGGTTTTTTTCCTCCCATGCCAGCAACAAATTAATGCAAACAGCAGCCTCTGCCCAAGGTAATTGGTAGCAGCTGCTGTGAGCTCTATGTGCCTGGAATGGCACCCTGGCCTGCCTGCTTCAGAGAAACCAGCAGCAGCCTTGCTTTTCTGGGTGTGTGCGGTGCTTCTGCGACTGGCGTCTTCTAATGGCAACATGAATTAATTATGCTCAAGAATTTCCAGTTGCCTCCCTAGCTAGTGCACTTCGGGTATTGCAGTGAGTGCTTTTGAAGCGCAGACCGTAGGGCGGGGCTGCCACGCCTGCGCTCTCCCTGCAGCTCCTCAGACAACCCCTCCCATTTTGGGGTACCAGCTAATACTGCTTTATTGTGTTGATTGACTGTTGCGCAGTTGAACTTACCTGAGTTTTCCTAATGCTCTTCCCCCCCTGCCTTTTCACTACCTTGCCTGGATTCTAGTTTGCACAAGTAAGACCATTACAACGCTTCTCTTTTGCATGCTTTGGAATTTGATTTTGCATGCGGATAAATCTGCACCGTGCTTTGTTGTGAATGTAGCTAAGAGTTTTAAATCCCAGTAATTAGCCTCCCCTCTCCCCGCAACTTGTTGAACTCATGGGGGCCTGATTTCAAGATGATTGTTGGCTGAATCAAGGTATAGGTTTGAAATTGGCGTGTGGCCCAGGGCAGTGTTCTCTCTCCCCGCACTAAGGCATGTAGCCAGAGCAAAGGAAAACAAGGGATTGGACATTGGTTTTAGTAGGAGGAAGGTTTGGTTAGCAGGGATTCCTCGCTGAGAGTGGGAAGAACAAAAGAGGTGCCCAAATCCAGGCTAATGTGCCCAAACAGTGCCCTGCTGAAGACTCTGCTGTCCGCTTGGCAGGTGCCCTAGGGTAACTGGCATGAAATGGAGCAGACTCATTGTTCTGCTCTAATTAATACAAAGAGGTCTGCAGGTCCCAGAATGCAATGCAGCCTTTCAAAGATGGCACCCGGCCAAAACTCTAGCCCAGGTCCTCTTCCATCTCCTGCCATGGCTACTGCAGCTTCCTCTTCTTGGACACCTGCACCCTCCCAGAACGCTTCTCCTCCCGACCATGCAAACTGGCCATCTTCCTTGCCTGGGGATCGGGCCATGTGCCCCCCTCCCCCGAGATTTCCCACTGGCCCACCCTTCTCCAATTCATCGAGTTCAAGCTTCTCAGCACTAACACCCTGGATTGTCTCCCCGCCCTCACTTATCTGGTCTGGTCTCCTCCTGCTTCCCTCCCGGCTACCCCGCCAAACTGCCCTCTCCTCGTTTAAACCCTTCTGCTGCCATACTGCATCCATGAATGCACCCTGGCTGGGCGCTAGCCCTCACCCCGTAGCCCTGACGGCTTTGTGCTAGCCCTCTCCACATGATCCCAACAGCCGATGGCTGCTGTCCCTGGCCAGGTGCTAGCCCTCACTGCATAGCCCCCATGTCTGTGTGCTAGCCCTCTCCACGTGATCCCAACAGCCGATGGCTGCTGTCCCCGCCAGCTGCTAGCCCCCGCCGGGTCAGCCTACGGCTGCTGTTCATGGCTTTCCTCATCCTACCCCCTCGGTTGGTCAGGTGCTTGGGGCTTGGCTCACAGCTGTCTGTGTCAGGAGGCAGCCAGGCATTGTTATGACAACACAACCAGGCTGCTTGGGTCAAGCTGTAACGTGGCGTGCTGGGACCTGGAGCCTGCTTTACTGTTCAAGGCGAAGGCTGTTGTCTGGCAATGCGGCGATGGAGAACAAAAACCCCCCTAGAAATTCCGTCTTCTGGTGAAACAAATCAGACTGAGGCCTACGTAACAATTCTTCTGCTCTCCAGGCACTGCTGTGGGGAGCCCAGGGTGACAGCTGGGGCAGGACACGGGGTCTGTCCTCAATTTGTAATCCTTGCAAGTGACCCGCTGTGGTCTGTGACTACAACATGTTGGGGGTGGTTCTTGCTGAGCAAAAAGGACCACCCTGTGTTTCTTTCTGAAGGGCCTGCGTGACAATCAGAACGAACAGTCAATCCAGGCGGTTTAATGACATCCAGCGAAGGGATTAGTGTAACTTCTAGCCCATGAAATGAGCAGCGCTAGGTCCCGTATATCCTGACATGCCCTGTCTGGACGCCCCAATCTAGGGGGGAATCATCTGATTCCCTGCCCTGGGTGAACAGCCACCTGGAGAGCAGCAGAAACGACTGAAAGCAGAGGCAGAACCTGGCCGCCGGCTGCGGTGTGAGGGTGCAGAGATGCTGGGCCCCAGGCACCAATACCCAGCAGCTCCCTGCCTGGTTTTCCTGGGGCTGGCGGGAGAGTGTTCTCCAGCCCACAGCTTCAGAAACGGCCTCCTAGAAGTGGCGAGGCGGATAATTTCCTTGTTGCCCAATGATTGAGGTGCCGTCTGGGGCCTGCTTTCATGGGCAGCGCTTTCTAATCCGTTTATTGCTCTGTTTTAATGGCGATTGTCTCTCCCGGTGAGTAAGTTTCAGGCCATCTGCAGGCTGGGTGGCAGGTGCTGGAGGGACGCTCTGGAGGTAAAAAGCAAACGTATCCTTTTGGACTAGCTTTTGCTTTCATTTTCACCCAGGAGCAATCTCGCCCTGAGGAGGAGAAATGGTGCTCTTAATCCCTTCCTCCCCTGAGAAATGGCTCGCGCTCCTTCGCTTTGTTCCACACTGGTTGGGTGTAAACGCTGCTTTCCCTGTGGCCTTTCCCGCACCGCCACTGGGGTGGCTCCCGGCCTTTGTCCGGAAGTGGCTGGTGTTTCTCCATGTCATCTCCACGATCCCGTGAGCCTGTGTTGCTCTGGCTTCAGGCAGAAGGTGCTGAAGCGTTAGGCAGATGACAAGCACAAAGCGTCCCAGCGTTTGGCTATAGGCGCCACAGAGCCGGGCGGTCCCTGGAATTGATAGACTACACTTACTCCCCAAGTATCCGTGTGCACAGTCCCGCATGCACACCAGCAGGGTGTCTCCTCTCCTGAGGAGCATGCACGGATTTTGTTGTTCTAGTGGATCTTTACAACTAAAACCCCTCGCCCCCACCCCCAGAACCCCTCCAGACGGTAGCCCCTGATTCTGGGAGACAGTCTGGTCTGCTGGTTAGAACAGCTGGGCCTGGGTGCTGGGTTCTGTTCACAGCTCTCAGGTTGTGTGACTGTAGGCAACTTGGCGCCCCTCTTCACACCTCCCTCCATTATCCCCGCGGGACATTCCTCTGCCATAACACGGCCGAGAGCCTCCGAGAGCCTCCGCTGGCAAGGGCTCGGGTGGGGGGGGTGTCTTGTGAGCTCGGCAGTTGCTGGCATGTTACCTCTGGGAAGGGCTTGGGGGCAACGGCCTGAGGGGAAGGTGCGCAGGTCGGGGGTGGGCCAAAACACCCTGCAAAAGGTGCCTCAGGGGCACCTCTGATTAGCTTGCTGGAAGCTGGAGCCTTTGTTCCCAGTTCCTCAGTGGACGGTGTCTCAGCGGGGTCCCCACTCTGCAAAGGGTCCCAGATGCCAGGCAGAACAACCCTATTTTAAGCCATGGCTAAGTGCTGATGATCTCTGAGGGCATCAAATGGGCCCTCTGACTTCCCCCTTGCTTTGGTTTGGCCAAGCAGCTGCTGCCCTCCTGGGCGCTCAGGGTTCGGATCCAGGGTGGTCTCGGGCTTCTTGCTCGACTCCTTTGTCTGCGTGAAGAAGCAACCCCAGCTGTGAGTGCAGCTAAGCGAGCCAAAGCTCCCCTTGCATGGCTGCCTGCAGTGTGTGGACCAGCCAGGTGCCCCCAGCAATGTCGCTTTGTCCTTCCAGGTGGTCAAGTCAGGCAGGTGTTAGTTCAGATGTTTCCCTCTCTGCCCCGCACACCAGTGTCTCAGGAAGGGGCCCCAGCTTACGCTCCCCAATCCAGTTGCAGGTGGAGTGCTTTCCTGTTCCCCTGAGGATGCATTGGCATACTGGCTCGTGAGCCCTTTCCCCTCCTCCCCTGTGGATGCAGTCATCCACCTGTACATGGGGAGACCTCTGAGCACGCAGCATCGCTGTGCACCCAGCAGTAACCGGCTGGGCCGGGGCTCTGACAATCCAGCTCCCCCAGTCCCTGGGCTTGGGGCCTGAAGCGGCTCCTGAGGCTGGCACATCTGCTGTGGGCCGTGGGAACATTTCTTTAGCATCTGGCTCAAAGTCCAAAGGAAGAGCCTTTAAGCCCGAACCGTTGGAGGCTCTTAGCCAAGTGCTGGGGGACATCTGGCCCCATGCCACGGGGCTTTCATCTTCCGCAGATGGCTGCTGGTTCCACTCCAGGCTTTGGCGCTCTCCCGTTCTCTGATGTTGTGTTTCCAGGATGTTCTCACGAGCTGGGGACTCTTCTGGGGGGTCAGAAGCCTCTGCAGGTCCAAACCCCCCCCGGGTGTCCTCTTCATCTTTTCCGTAGACCTGCTTTTGTGAGCAGTCCTGCTCCTACCCAGACAGTGGGCACCGGATACACCTGAAGGATGCCAGGCTGGGGGATGACAGAGTTGCCCACCCCCTGCAGAAGGCAGGTGGTGAGGGTGCTGGAAAGAGAGCCCTGGCATGAAACCCCTCCCCGGGGTGAAGCAGTGCCTCTTGGCAGTCCAGGTGCTAGGTGATTCTGGGTCCTGTCTCGTGCTATGCTCCAGTTCCATGGCTTGTAGCACAGATAATGCCTAGCCCCCTTGACCATCTGCATGCAAGCCCGCTGGCGGAGCTAGCAGCCAGAAGAAGCCACCTTTTTAGGGGCCAGGCAAAAACACCCCCCTTTTGCTCTCCCCCTAGGCTGGCTTGATTCAGGTGCAACGCTTGGCGTTCACCAAGGCCCCATCTTGGTTTTCACCCAGCGGCCCAGTTGGTTGGCTGAGGTGGAAGGAGGCCAGCGGTTTGGCTTACGGTCACTCGGTGAAGGATTAGGCAGGGCTCGAATCCAGGTCTGTTGTGACTTCTAGACCATACCCAGCCTCCTCCTACCTTGGGTGAACAGCCACCTGGAGAGCAGCAGAAACGGCTGAAAGCAGAGGCAGAACCTGGCCGCCGGCTGCGGTGTGAGGGTGCAGAGATGCTGGGCCCCAGGCACCAACACCCAGCAGCTCCCTGCCTGGCTTTCCTGGGGCTGGCGGGAGAGTGATCTCCAGCCCACAGCTTCAGAAACGGCCTCCTAGAAATGATGGGGGTGGCGAGGCGGAGAATTTCCTTGTTGCCCAATTCCCTTTGCTATTAATGGCTTTGAAAATTTCAGCCTAGCTGCCCACCTAGGCAGAGGGGCTGCTGTGGAAAGCACCTCTCTGCCGTGTTCTTGCACCTGGGCATCTGCCTTCGATGGCGTCCCCTCCACCGCGATCCATTCAGCTAAAGAGGGTATTTGTCTGTTATTCCCTGAGCTGGGAGGGGAGAGAGCTGCTTCTGTGCGACCTTTCCACAGCTCCCTCCTTAAATGCTCCTTCCCGTCCCACTGCTGCCATTGCAGCTCAGTGATCTAAGCCCCTGGGCCGTGCACATGCCAGCCTGGAATGGCCAGCAGTTCAGAAGCCTAAAGAGCAGCTAAGTTTGCGGGGGGCCCACAGCGGGAGATGATGGAGCCCCTAGGCGTGCTCAGGTTAGCTCTGCCCAATGGGTCTAGCTGGAGTGACTAACACACGGGTGCCGCTGGCTGAATCCTGCTGCTCCATGTTCATCCTCTCCGAAGCTCCGCATAACCCTGTATCTCCTAGGAAAGGGCAAGTGGTGGTAGTGAACTCCCCTGCCCTAGGACGGCTGCTAGCTTGGCGAGATGGGGGGGGTTCCTGTGTGTGGTGACTGTGTAAACTGTTGTGTAGTGCATGTGACAACCTTCTAATACGATTTTTGTCTTTTTCTCTCTTTTTCCCCCCCCCCCCGCCCTCCTAACTTTTCTTTGACTTTCTCACCTCTGGGAAAACGCAAGGAGCTGGTAAGGAGCCTGACCTCTCGTCTGCTTGAATGTTCTGCTGAGCTAGCAGCTGCTGTAACCTTTTGTCTTTACCAACCCTCGAAAGAGGCTTCCCTTGGGCACCAGAGCAAAACTAGATTGTAGCCCCCCACCCACCCACCCCCTGCTTGCTGAAAGGGTGTCCCGTAGCCAGTCTGTTCTGATCACTTCTAACCACTGGGCACGATTATTCCCCAGCCCTGGACCAGTGGCTACCAAACTCTCATAGTTCATGCTCTACCTTCAGAAATTGCTCTGAAGTAAATCGATAGCCCGTCAAGCTCCTGTGCAGCCTGCAGTTTGGGAGCCCCTGTCCTGGGTGGCACCAAAGCTCCGAGTCGCCGTTAATAATATCAAATGGCTGAATCCTGGGGTCATTTCACCGGCAGGAGCAAAATGACCCCGGCCACCTCCTGCGTTAGGTCTCGGGTCAGTAAAGTCATTACTGGCGCCTGCCCGAGCAATAATCACAAGGCCTCCTTTCCCCGAAATTCCAGATGTGCCCCAGACGTTCGTCGCAGCCTGGCATGCTGGGAGCAGAGCTGATCCGGTGGCTGCATTTTGTAACGGCCTTTAAAATAGAGCAAACCTGGATTCTACATCCCGCGTTCCAGGACAGGGGCTGGTGGAGCTGTGAGGAGCGTCCCTTTCATTTTAATGGCTGCTGGGAGCAAATCGGGTCCAGTGGGTGAATCCATCTTGAGGGACTGAAAATTATAGTAGCTCCTTGACTCCCCAGCATAGCCTGGGCCCCCTTTGGGCTAGGACAGAGAGGTGGCCCCTGTCCCAGAGAGCTTCATGATGCTCAGTAGCAGATTTTTCCAATATTAGTAACTTGGCTGTTTAAAAAGGTGCCAGTTTTAAAGCCTTCAGCCCATAGGATGTAAGCAAACGCGAGCGAGCGTCTCAAACTGGAAAGCTCCCGCCTCACGTGAAAACCACCCGGTGTTTCCCTTGAATGTCGAGATTCAGCCCAGCGAGATTTGTCATGGCTGAGTTAGAAATGCCCTAAAACCAGTCGGCGCCCTGGCAGATTCTGACTGTCAGGGGGCAAGCGTAGAGGGACAGTTCCCCGATGGGGACAGTTTGGGTTTTTAACCTACTTCGGTGGTCCCGGCTGCCTCATTAGACCCTTTGTTTAAATGTTGGGGGTCTTTTAAAAGCTGGTTCGTTACCGTGGAGTGCAGAGCAGGGCAGGATGGGCAGCCACTGCAGCAGGGTCCTGGGACACAGGCCCCTGACCAGGGCGAGAGATAAAGACAAAAGGTTTCTCTTTAACTGTGATTAACCTGCCTTTGGTGTTCTCCAAGCACTAACCCCTAGCACAGGTGGGTTTCCGCCTGGCACTAACACTCTCTGTGCGCGGGAGAGGCTCCGCTCTGGGCCCGATCCTCTGAAGCAGCCTGGTGACTAACTTGTCCTCTGAGCGCTGAGCAAATCCAGTTCAGCAGCCCCCAGCCTCCGCCCAATCCCTCCGCCAACACGCAGGAGGCTGCGTCAGAGCCCAGGCCAGCGCTGGAGGGGTAGGTTCCTGTCCCTGCATCTGGTTTCCTCTCCCTGGGGCCTGCCCCTCTGGGTTGAAGCTGAGCTGCTCTGTCTCCTAAACCCTGGAGAGCTCCATGCTCAGGGGCTGCCCCTTTCCACTAGCCAGGTGAGGCAGGCTGATTGCCAGAGAGGGCCTCGTTCCCAGTGCGGAAGTCAGACTCTCATCATCCCAGGGCCATCCCCCCGCGGGCCATTAGGTGCGAGCCGAGGGCTGGGCTCCGTGCGCCGAGATCGAGTCCTGTGCTGGGAGGCAGGAGCAGCAGTCGGAAGGGCATTGCCAGCCTGAGAGTTTGCTGGGGATTCCCTCCCGATGGGCCACGGGGGCAGCCCTCTCTGTGCAGCTCGGCATGCCCCAGGCTGTTTCCTTCACCCTGCCCAGCTCGTCTCCAGACTGGGGCTGCTCGGGGTCAGAGCCCCGGCTCTTCTCCCTTCTTTTCACGGCTTCAGGGCGATCTAGCCATCTGTTCAAACTGAGCCGACCTCCCGTTGCCTGTACAGGCCCAGGGTCGGCAGCTGGGCATGGAGAGGGGGATCCCACCCGAACATTCCTTGCAACTGGGTCTGCTCCCCCTGCGGCCACAGGTCTCCACGCAGGGCCTGGTACCGGTGGCTGGGTGCCACAGCTCCCCACCGCTGGGGCCAGCGATGTGAAGCGGCTCCGATTGCTCTCTCCAGTGAGCTCTGAGCAGTACCGGCCTGGAAGGAGAATTGTGCAGGGACCCCTAGCGAGAGAGAGGGCAAGATGGGCTGGGGTGAGTGACCCCTGCTGGTAGAGGTGCTGCCAGGAGCAGGCCCAAGTGCTGGTCGCACAGGGGCTGCAGCCCAAGAAGCTCCTCTAGCCCGCGGGGGGCCACGTCTCATAAGGAACAGCTCTGCAGGACTTTGATACCGAGAGCCAGTCACGCCACCCCAGGGTGGCCTGTTAATCCATGGCCACGTCCAACTGCTCGGAAATCCAGCAGGGCGTCTGCCGCTGCCTTGACCGTCGGCGTCTTTTCTTCATTGCACCACGGTTTGCTGGCGGGAGGGGACGCGGGGGTGGGTGGGGGGTTGAGTGAGCGTTTGCGGCCAAGCCGCTCTGCTCCCTCTCTGCCGGGAGAAGATGCAGTTTGTTGGGAGCCCCTGGGTCCCAGCACGGTGTCTTTGCAGATAAAACCCGCCCTGAGTCTCCTGTCGCTCAGAACGGCCAATCTGCAGAAACCGATATTGATTTCCACGTCTGCATTTACAAAAGAACTGGCCCTGCAAGCCCATGCCCCGTGGGGCCGCCCCCTGCGGTCCTCTCGCGGCCCAGGGCTCCTGGCGAGGCTCCATAGGATTGGCTGGTGCCAACGAGACCCAGGGCGTATGTTAATATTATACTGTAGCTATCTCCCCCCCTCCCCCCCAGCAGGGATATCAGAGCATCCCTTTATCTGCAGGGACATCAGAATAGCCCCTGGAAGCTTGGGCCAGAGGCAGGGCCTGAGCTGAAGGCTTTGAAGCTGTGGGCATTGAGCAGGCCTGGCTGGTTTGCGTTCCTGTCACCAGGGGCTATTTAAAGGGAGCCCAGCAGGGCATCCGGCGACCCGGCCAAGTTATTAACATCTGGTGGACTCTGCTACTCGGCAACTTCCCCAGTGGTGAGGTCAGGGCAGCTGTGCGTCTCCTGCAGCGCTAAGGGACCGTCGGAGGACTCGGGGGGGGGGGGGTCCTTAGGGAAGTGCTCTCAGCTGTTTGAGAGGGGTGTTGGGGCGGGACTGGGTGGCCCCAGGGTCTCTTACGCTGGCCTGTCTGTGCAGGAGGAGCTGACGAGCACCAGCGTGGAGCACATCATCGTCAATCCCAACGCTGCCTACGACAAGTTTAAGGACAAGCGAGTGGGCACCAAAGGGCTCGGTAAGGCTGGCACAGGGGGGAAACGCAATCCAGGGCTTGGCCCATATCCTACATTGCTTGGGAATGGTGGGAGGGGAGGCACCAGCCAGAGCAACTGTCTGGCAGCAGAAATGAACCAGGGAGGTTCCTGTTGTATCCTTTGATTGGTTTATTGGGGGGGGGGGGCACCCAGAGCCACACAAGCTGCTGCCCCCTGGTCCTTGTGGAGAGCCTGGGAGCACTGAGCGTGCACAACAGGGGAGCCTTGCAGTGAGGCGCGTGCCAGCACAGGTCGGTTTAATGCCCCCCCCAGCAAACTCCTCTCTCCTGTTGCTGTGCAGACTTCTCTGACCGGATCAGCAAAGCCAAGCGGACGGGCTACGAGTCGGGGGAGTTTGAGATTGTAAGTAACCGGCCTGGTTCTGTCGCCCTACAGCCTGGAGGGGAGGAGGGCACTGGGCACGCTCAGTGGAGATAAGAGCTGAAATCAGCACGATCCTCCGCCCAGGGGTTCTGGAGGCCAAGCTGGGCTCCATCACCCCCCAAGAGAGGGGTCTCGCCATGCCCTCTCCTTCCTGGTGGCCTGGGCAGGGATCAGAATCCAGGACCTTCGGGCCCAAAGCGCATGTGACGGGCTAATGAACCTGCCCGCATGTAGCTGGTTTCTCGAAGGCTTTGCCGGGGCTTGTCGTTGGCCTAGGGTGGAAGGAAATGCCCCTCCCTTGGAATAAAACCCAGCTGTAGTGAACCCTCTGGCTCCCCTCCCTCTGCCTGAGTGAGTGTCGCCCGCTGGGGAACACGCTCGGAGAGGGGCCGCTAGGCACAGTCCCTCCCGGGAGCCTGAGGAGGAGATGGCATGGCCACCCTGGTGCTCAGACTCTCCGGTGCTGGGTAGCGTGTCAGGGCCCCTCGGGGCATTAGAGGAGCTGCTGGTGGATAGCGTGTCGCCCCCAGGAGTAGCCTTTGTGTGAATTTGGCATTTCTAGCAAGAGATGGTGCCCACTAGGGCAGGCCAGGGCCACGCAGGCCTTGTGCTCTGCCTGGGCATCGCAGGCCTGGGGCCTGCTGCATCCCCTGGCACGAGAAGCAGACCCGACAGGAAGGGCAGACTGTGGTGCTTTGATCTGGACAGCCGGCCTGTGAGGAGTAGGCTGCGGTGGGTTCCCCTGCACCTCCCTGTGTCGAACGCCACCCGTCCCGGCACTGGGTAGGGAGAGGCAAGGTGGAAAGGTCCCTGCTAACAGAGTAAAACCAAAGCACTGGCCGGAGATCAGCTGGCCTCCCCCGAGGGCAGGAAGGGGAAGGGACAAAGCCCCAGCGACGCCAGCTGGATTCCAGCCTAGAAACAATGCAATTTCCACTGAGCCGGCAGCCCCGCCAGCCACATGCTGACGGGCCGCAGCCCCCGAGGAATGCCAAGCGCCAGCCTCATGGCTTTGCCTGGCTCACTCAGCTTCGACTGGGCCATTTCAGGTCCTCCTCGGCTCTGAGGCTGCGTTTCCCATCAGCCTCCGGGAGAGAGGCACCCAAAACCCAGCCCGCTATCCCCGGGCCCCCAGAGAGATGGAGCCCAGTGCAGAAGCTGAACCCCCGTTGCAGGGTTAGAATTCGTTGAAGCAGAGCCCCAAGTGGAGGGGCCGTGCAACCTAAACCTCTCTGTGTTATTAGCTAGGGGACGGCACTGGTGTGAAAGAGACACCCCGGCAGAAGTACCAGCGGCTGCTCCATGAGGTTCACGAACTGAGCACAGAGGTGGAGAAGATACAGGTAGGAGCCACCTTGGGTGGCGTGAACCTAGCTGGCGTGCACCTGGCTGTCAGCTTTCCCTCTCGTGCGCCATCGCCCTCCGGTCTGGTGGGAGGCAGTGGGGTCTAGTGGGCAGAGCACTGGACTGGGACTCAGAAAACCTGAGTTCCATGCCCAGCTCTGCCCCTGACCTTGGCCTAGTCACCTCACCCCCATGCCTCAGTTTCCACACGTCAAACAAGGAGCCCTTTGAGATCTACGGCTAGATACGATTGCTCCCCACCCATGCCGCTGGCTGGAAGCAGACTCGTTGGGGGCTGGATTGTCAGAACCTTTAGCTGAGAGGCGGCAGGTCCCCGCGACCGCAGAGCCCCGTGCCCCGGCTGTAACATGGCAGCGTCTCCCTCTGCAGAGCACCGCGAAGGAGTCGGCAGCAGAGGAGAAGCTGAGCCCCGTGGTGCTCGCCAAGCAGGTCATGGGCCTGAGGCAGCAGCTGGTCTCCACGCACCTGGAGAAGCTCTTGGGGCCGGACGCAGCCATCAACCTGACTGACCCCGACGGAGCCCTTGCCAAGTGAGCTGGGGGAGCAGCTGCAGCTCTGGGGTCTGCTGCTCCTCCGTCCCAAGTGGCCCTCAGACCCCCAGTGAGGGAGCGATTGGAGCTTGGACGTCCCCACCCTGGGGCTCAAACCCCCCTTGTGGCGGCTTCTCACCATAAACCGAGACCAAATCCCTGGTCTGCCCTGCTCTGGCGAGTGCCCAAGGCCATATTGTGCCTGCAAAGTGGGGGTGCCTGGGGTGGCGGGTGGGAGACTTTAGACCCAGCACCTCCTGCTGGAAAGGGCCCAGCGAGACCTGCTGACCCCTGGGCAGGCGTGCTGGGCTGGGGCTGGGGCTGAGAGGGAGCGTCCTCTCCTGACCTCAGCGACGCCAATCGGAATTCAGAGACCGGCTGGCCCCCAGCCACGCGGTGCTGCAGTCAGCCGCCCCTCGGCTCACGGGGCTGAGGTGTGTTTATTCCTGGGCTGGCAGATCCCTGGGCGGACGTGGCAGCTCTGGCTCAGCTGCAGGCCCGCCGTTGCCCTCTCTCTCTCACCCAGTGGAGGTTCTGGCGTCTTGGCTGTTCACCATGATGGGGACGGGGAAGGAATAAAACCGAGGCCGATGGATGAGGTATTGAATCCACTGGGCTATCCTGCCTGTAGCTGCCTCGGAGAGCCCCAGGGGTGGTTGCGGCGAGGGGTGTTAGCGGGCATCACTGCAGCCTGGCCCGTTCGTCGCTGTGGCCACCAGGCTGGCATCTCCCGGTTCCCAGAGCTGCATTCCCCATTAACCCCACCAGGGAACAGCAGGGCCCTGTTACCTCCCCGCCAGCGACCGCCACTCGCACGCCCTGGAAACCAGCCGGGTGTCTTCTGTTTACCAGGCGCCTGCTCATTCAGCTGGAAGCGGCTAAGAGTGCCAGGGGCACCCCAGGGGCAGGGAAGAGCCCGTCGAAGGCCCCTGTGCCCGCAGGCAATATAGTGACCTACGAGCTGCACTCGAGACCCGAACAAGACAAATTCTCTCAGGCTGCGAAGGTGAGTCAGGGGCGGGTCAGGGTTTGGAGCTGTCTGCCAGGCAGCATGACCATGTGACAGCAGAACTGCAGGCAGGGCTGGGCACCAGGAACTCCTGGGATCTACCCTTGGCTCCGGCCTGGATGCTTTAGCTCTTGCATCACTTAGCTGGTATGCCTCAGTTTCCCCATCTAATGCTTCTTTACCTGCCCCCTGGGGGAGGGGGATGTTAATATTTGAAAATACCAGCTAAGTTTTGATTTGAAAATCTATTCCTGGGCCCATAGTAACATCACCTGGAAGATCTGTGGGGCAGGGCCCCTCTGTTCTGTCAGGGCAGAGCGGGGGCCATGCGCAGATGGTGCGTTATTTCTTGCCTGGTCTTTGGGGCTGGAAACCAGCTGGCTCCCTTGCCCAGCTTCCCGTGGGGGCCTGCTGGGTCACTCTGCCATCCCCCTGCACTGGGGGGGCTTTGGCGGGCCAGGAGATTCGGAGTCTGTGACGAAGGGTCTGGGGGCAGCTGGGAGGTGACCGCCGGGGGGAAGGCAACTGGCTCCCAACCGAGGGACGGCTTCTCGCTCTGGGGCGCCACAGCTTAACCCAGGAGCGAGCGGCACCCAGCGACTCTGCTGAACTGTCCTGGTGGCTGGATCACACCCGCCAGCGGAGCCTGGGGCCCTCATGTAAACCCAGGTGGGTGCTGTGAGCAGGAGGCAGCTGGGCACGGGCAGCCTGGCCTCTCTCGCTGCTTGGCTGGCTGGCGTGGTGCTCTGAATGGCTGCCTGCCCAGGCTTTCTGGGTAGCGACGGAGCCCTGCAGTGAGGCGCTGTTCCAGCACCACGTGCCCTGGCTAGGAGCTGGGCACCCGCAGAGCCCATGGTGCCAGCCTTGCGGGTTGGAGCAGGGCCTGCTGGGGGGGATCGCTGACCTCTCCCGTTGATCTAGATAGCGGAGCTGGAGAAGCGGCTGAGCGAGCTGGAAGCCACGGTGTGTTGCGAGCAGGACAGCCAGGTGAGCGCCCCTGCAGGGGGATCAGGCTGGGGCAGATGGCCCTAGCTGACTGCCCAGGCCGGGCTGCTCTGAAATCCCGGATCCACACACTTGCATTTTTTTTCTCTCTAGAATCCCCTGGCGGTTGGGCTGCAGGGAGCCAGCCTCATGGTAAGCTGAGTGCGGGGGCGCGCCGTGGGGAAGGGGATTTGTAATGGCCTAGCTGGGGGCTGCGGGGGCAGCGTTTCCGGGATTGGTCTGGGGTGTGTAAGGATTGGGGGGGATGTGATGATGCAGCCTGCTAGGGTGACATCTGGCTTCCCCTGTTCTCAAGTGGGGCTCAGCTGCAACTGCGCTGGGACAGCCGGGCCCGAGCCCACCCAGCCCCGCCCCATGAGGATGCTGGTGTCCAGCCCTGCGGCCCCAGCAGGACTGACGCTGGCTGTTCTCAGGCTGGGTCCCTGGGACCGCTCAGCGCAGCCCTGGCCGAGGCTGGGTCGGGTTCTGCTGGGCACGGCGGCATCCCCTGCTGTCGACGCCAGGGTCCGCCGCAGGAAGGCTCTGCCGGCCGGAGCCCTCGCAGGGCCCAGGCGTGTGGTGATCTCCTGCCGGGGAGCCCCGGGGCGGAGCTCTGGGGAGATCTCGGCTGGCCGCTGCCCGGGGTCGGCATTCGCTTCTTTCATCCCGTTCCTTCCTGCCGCAGGACACCGTGGAGATCCTGCAGGCCAAAGTCAGCACCTTGGACGTGGCTGTTCTGGACCAGGTGGAGGCGAGGCTGCAGGTGAACAGCCGAGGGGGGAGGACAAGCTGAAATCCCCCCCACTGCAGGCCCCTACCTGGGTGGCTCTGGGCCAGCCACCTGCCCTGGGCTCCCATTGGTGCCCTGCCTGCTGAACCCCCCCCCTCCCCCTCCAGCTGGGGTGCACTGAAAGCAGAACAAGCCCGGCGGGATCTGCCCTGCTGCTAGAATCCTGCACCCTGGGGCTGGGAAGGACCCAGCTGTCTCCTGTGGCCAGATGTGCTGCGTGTCCGCACAGGGCGCACCTGGCAGATGTTCCCTCACCCTGGGTTCCGGGGGTCCAGGGCAGCCCCTTGCCCCCGGGTTGCCTGAGCCTGGCCCCAGCAGGAGGCAGCGCATGGCGTGGAAATGGCACAGAGGGGCTGAGGGACCCCCCTGGTGAATTGGTACCATCCTGGCTTCTGGCCCAGACAAGGGCAGGGCTGTGTTGCCAGCTAGTGGGCGGGCGGGCGACACCTGCTGCCCTAGGATCTCATGTCTCCTTTCTGCCCCCAGAGCGTCCTGGGGAAGGTGAATGAAATCGCCAAGCACAAGGTGGCTGTGGAGGATGCAGACACCCAGAGCAAGGTCAGGTCCCAGCCGCCCCACCCTGCTGCCCGGCGAGTGGGCACCCCCAGGGCCAGGGCTGCAGTCATGCTGCACCCACACCCCTCCTGGGGCCCCCCGGCCCGAGCCCCTGAACCCATCTACAGCAAAGAGTGCCCCCTGGCATCTCGAGCCGCCCCTGAATCTCTCTACGGCAGAGTGCCACCTGGCATCTCGAGCCGCCCCTGAATCTCTCTACGGCAGAGTGCCACCTGGCATGGCTGGAACTCGAGCCGCCCTTGAACCCCTCTACGACAGAGTGCCACCTGGCATGGCTGGATCTCAAGCTGCCCTGCTTTCCAGCAGACCAGCCCCTTGATTGGATACACCTTGTAGCAGCACCAGCAGAGTGGGCCAAGGATGCCCCAGGCTCTGGCGACGCCTGGTATGTTGGGCTGCCCGTGAGCTTGGGGGGTGGGGCACGTCAGGGCGGGCCTTGGAGCCACCCCCTCCTCTGCCTGGCACTAACCCCCCCGTCTCCCCTCGGGTGCCACCAGGTGCATCAGCTCTATGAGGTCGTGCAGCGCTGGAGCCCCACAGCCACCACCCTGCCTGCACTGGTGCAGAGACTGGCCACTGTGAAGCAGCTGCATGAGCAAGGTGAGGGGCAGGGGTGGGCACAGGCTCTGTGCCCAGCTGGATGGGTGCCCAGGCGCCTGTCTGCCCCAGGTGGGCTCTGAGCTGCTGTGTATTCGCTCTTGTCCCTTCCAGCCATGCAGTTTGGGCAGCTCCTGACCCACCTGGACACCACCCAGCAGATGATCGCCCACTCCCTGAAGGACAACACCATGCTGCTGACACAGGTGGGCTCGGGCAGGGGGCTCTGTGGGGTGGGGATCCTGGTAACTCCCCCTTCCCCTTGTCCTGGGAGTGAGTGAACCCCAGGGGCTCCCACCCACGGACCAGGTCTTGGGGGTCTCCAGGCCCCCCACCCCAGCTGTCCTGGTGCCAGTGCTACCCACTCTCTGTCCCGCAGGTCCAGCAGACCATGAAGGAGAACCTGGTGGCCGTGGAGCAGAACTTCGCCAGCATGGACACGCGGGTGAAGCAGCTCTCCCAGTGAGCCCTGCAGCTCCATCCCTGTGGTGCCACCCACCCAGCTCCGGGGTGGGGGTGGGAAGAGCTCACCAGTCCCTCTGCACTACTTGTAGCGTGTCCCCCGGCCCCTGCCCTAATGACCCGGGGTGAGGGACAGAGGCCAGGGCCTGTTTGCTGGCTAGGGGAGGAAGGAACACCCCCCCGCTCCGCCCCCAGCTCTCTAGACGACTCCCCAGGGGGTGGGGCTCATGCTCATCAACCTGTAAAATTATTTACTATTAAACACTGTCTGCTCGCAAGCCTGGCACTGTGCCTGCTGCTTCTTGGGGGGCCGGGCCAAGGGGGGAAGCTCATGGCACTCGCCACACACAGCAGGCTTTTAAATACACATTTTAATAATTGATACAAAACACCCCAAAATCCCCGCGGAAGAGCCAGCGGCGCTTGGCCCCCAGCTGTTAAATTAAGTGGCTCTCATAGAAAAGCTACAAGTCCCCAGGGGAAGGCTCCAGAGTTTTACACGACCCCTCAAGGGAGCGTCTACAAAAGCAAGGCCCCTGTCGGTGAGGGGGGGCAGGGCCTGGCCCCCACCCTGCCAGGCACTGCCCCCGCTTTGCATAATTCCCACCAGCAGCCTGGGAGCATGAGCACGTAGTGTGGGTGGGTGGCGCTGGCGGCGCAGCTGGGCCCCGCCAGCCGCCGGACCTGAGTGTTCTTGGAGGAGTTAAAAACAAGAAAAGAAAACAAGGCTGGGGCCTAGCCCCCCGGTGCCCCATGGCTGAGCAGGCTTCACTGGGAGAGGCCAGGTGCCCCTGCAGGCTCCGCCCAGGCCTGGGGGCTCACTGCAGCCAGCTGGCTGCGCTTATTGCTTTGTACCATTGCCCCTGCCTGCTGCTCTGGGGGGCTGCCCCCTGGCGAGGGGCACAAGGAGGTTTTTGGTGAGCGGGTGCATTAAGCTAACCCCTGAGGCGTTCCTTGCCCTGCTGAGACACCCACAGGGCTGAGGTAGGGGAGGAGCCCTCCCCCCCAGCCTTGATACCGAGGGGGGGGGGGGGCAGAACGGCAGCGGCTGGGGGCAACACAGGCTAGTGCCCCCACTTAACACCCTAGAGTCAGCACAGCCCCAGCCCGCAGGGGGCGCTGCCCCGTCTCCCTGGGATTTCACTGCATTGCAGAATGGCTTCAGAAGTGCTTTGGCAGGCCACGGCCCGGCACTGCCTCCCGCTGGGCAGCATGCAGGAGACACGGCTTGTGCTTGGAGTGGGCCCCTGGCACTGCCACAGGGCCGCAGTCCCAGCTGGGAGGAGCCCATGCTAGGAAACATGCTGTAAGTGCCCATTGCCAGCAACGGCACCTCCAGCCGGGCCCCCCATGGGGTGCCCCCGGCGGGGGCTCGTTCCTGGCTGTGGCTGGCCGGGCCTCAGCTGCGCCCCCCTGCTCAGTTCACTGGGGCGCGCTCGACTTCGCCTCCCCTGGGTACCTCTGGGCCAACGCTACGTCACCAGCTTCCGGCGGCGGTTCTTGGCGGGGCGGCCAGGCCGGGGGCGCCGCCCGGGGGCACCATCCTCCTGCGGGGGTGAGAAGGGAGGGGGCTGCTGGATCGATGCCCCAAGCCAGGGCGAACTTCTCCCCACTGGGGAGAGGAGTCAGGACCCCAGGGCCTGCTCCGGGCTCGGCCCCTTGCGAGCAGCTGTGGAATGAGACCGATGGAGGGGCCCAGACACTCCTGGGGGGAACAGGAGAGAGATGGGGAGGCTCCAGTACCTGCCAGCTGGGAGGCACTAGAAACTAGGCTGAAAATCCCCCACCCTCACCCAGCAGGTGGCACTTACGGTGGGGACGGAGCCTGGCTCAGCGGTAGGGCCCCTTGCTCGTGGCATCTCCAGGCGGGTGCTAGGCCGGGGGGTGCTGCAAAGACAGAGCACATCATGGAGGAGGGATGGGGCAGATGGCACCTGCCAGGTGGGGGATGGGGCCACACTCCCACTCACTCCCCCCACACTCACCTGACCTTCCTCCTCCGGCCCCGGCGGGACGGGCGCAGTCTCCCAGGGTTCCCCTGCCAAGACAAAGGACGTGGCTGGGCCAGGTGCCGCACTGGCTCCCCAACCTGTCCCCCCAGAGAGTCTGGCTGGCACCTTTCGCCTCCCTGGAGCCTGTGCCCAGGGCTTGGGTCTCCCACAGGGCGACTGCCCTGGCCCCTACAGGCATGAGGAGGGGCGAGATCTGGCTCTAGGCCCTCGCCCTGACCCTGGTGACTCGCTTTGCAGCGCCCCTGCCCTGCCCAGAGGGGCCTCCCTGTTCGTACCTTTATTTCCTCTGCTTTGTTGAGGGCCATTGGGCTGGCTGTGCCTGGCACCGGGATCTCACCATTGCACCTCCAGGCTGGGTGGGGCGGGTGCCCCGAGGGTGCTGCCTTCTCGCCCGGCTCATCCGCCTGCCCGTTGAAGTGCCGCCTGCTGCCCCAGGCCCCGCGGCCCCGCCCGGCCCCACGGCGGGCGCTCTTGGTTCTGCGGGGGGCCGCACGGGGGGGGATGTTGCCGTTCAGCTCCTCTGCGCTGCGCCGGGCCCGTTTCAGGGGGGTCCTGGAGCAGGGGGGTCCTGCAGCGCCTGTGTCCAGCTGGCCCACAGGGGTGGCAAAGCCCAGTGCTCCCTGCTGGCCCGGCCCGGCTGGCTCCAGGGTGCTTGTGGCCGGGCAGTCCATGGCCCTGGGCGCTGACGGGGAGTCTAAGGCACTTGGCAGGGCAGCAGGGGCAGCGTCCGTGCAGAAGGGGGCAAAGGGGGCCGGTGGCTCGGCCTCTGGGATGCTGGGCAGGTTCGGAGAGGGGCCTTCGCTCAGTGCCGTCACTGGCTTCTCAGGGGCGCCAAACCCGGGGCTGAGCTGCCAGGGGAGGAGAGGGAAGAGCCGTGAGGGGGGCAGGGAAGGGGCAGCTGGCAGGAGTGACGGGGACCCTGCCTCTCTGCTTCCCCCTGAACCCCCGCACTGCTGTGCGGGGCTTCAGCTACTGATCTGGCTAGCTGCATATGCAAATTAGATATTCAATTATTTGAATCGAATGTGTCACACGGAGCTGCCTAACCCCCCCGCACAGCCCCCCACTGCCTTCCCCAAGCCACAGCCCCAACACTCACCTGCAGGAGGCAGGCCAGGGGACTGGAGCTGCCCAGCTGGCTGAGGACGGGGGGCTGGCCCTGGAAGAGCTGGAAGCCCAGAGGCGCTGGCAGGGAAGGAGAGAGCAGCTGCGGCTGGCTCTGGAGCAGGGGGCTCAGCACTGACAGGTCACCTGGAGGGGGACGGGGGGGGGGGGGAGAGAGAGTCATTGGGGGGCGGAGTCATAGATTCATAGATACTCAGGTCAGAAGGGACCATTCTGATCATCTCGTCCGACCTCCTGCACATCACAGGCCACAGAATCTCACCCCCCCATTCCTGTGAAAAACCTCACCCATGTCTGAGCTATTGAAGTCCTCAAATTGTAGTTTAAAGACTTCAAGGAGCAGAGAATCCTCCAGCAAGTGACCCGTGCCCCATGCTACAGAGGAAGGTGAAAAACCTCCAGGGCCTCTTCCAATCTGCCCTGGAGGAAAATTCCTTCCCGACCCCAAATATGGCGATCAGCTAAACCCTGAGCATAGGGGTAAGATTCACCAGCCAGATACCCAGGAAAGAATTCTCTGTAGTAACTCAGATCCCACCCCCTCTAACATCCCATCACAGGCCATTGGGCCTATTTACCATGAATAGTTAAAGATCAATTAATTGCCAAAATCATGTTATCCCATCAGACCTTCTCCTCCATAAACTTACCGAGTTTAACCTTGAAGCCAGATAGGTCTTTTGCCCCCACTGCTTCCCTTGGAAGGCTATTCCAAAACTTCACTCCTCTGATGGTTAAAAACCTTTGTCCAATTTCAAGTCTAAACTTCCCAATGACCAGTTTATATCCCTTTGTTCTAGTGTCCACATTGGTACTGAGCTTAAATAATTCCTCTCCCTCTCCGGTATTTATCCCTCTGATATATTTATAGAGAGCAATCATATCTCCCCTCAACTGCCTTTTGAATAGGCTGAACAAGCCAAGCTCCTTGAGTCTCCTTTCATAAGACAGGTTTTCCATTCCTCGGATCATCCTAGTAGCCCTTCTCTGTACCTGCTCCAGTTTGAATTCATCCTTTTTAAACATGGGAGGGCAGAACTGCGCACAGTATTCCAGGTGAAGTCTCCCCAGGGCCTTGTATAACGGTACTAAGACCCCCTTATCCCTACTGGAAATACCTCGCCTGATGCATCCCAAGACCGCATAAGCTTTTTTCACGGCCACATCACATTGGCAGCTCATAGTCATCCTGTGATCAACCAATACTCCAAGGTCCTTCTCCTCCTCCGTTACTTCTAATTGATGCGTCCCCAGCTAATAATTAAAATTCTTGTTATTAATCCCTAAATACATGACCTTACACTTCGCACTATTAAATTTCATCCTATTACTATTACGCCAGTTTACAAGGTCATGCAGATCCTCCTGTAGGATATCCCGGTCCTGCTCTGAATTGGCAATACCTCCCAGCTTTGTATCATCTGCAAACTGTATTAGCACAGGTCAGGCCCTGCTCCCATGGGTCGGCCTGCTGCACCTCGGGGACCGTCCAGTTACCCGCGGGCCCGCCCCAGCAAACCCAGCACCTGCACCTCCCCCCCAGCAAACGGGGCACCACTCACCCAGCAGCGCAGCACTCAGCAGCGGGCAGACCAGTGGGGGCAGCAGCGGGTGGAGCCTCCCGGAGGAGCTGGGGGGCACCGGGGCGCTGACGAAGGCGCCAGGGGGCTCGGGGGCCCTGCCCTCGGCGCCGGGAGCCTCAGTAGTCATGGGTGTCGTGCCGGTCGAGGTAGGTGCCATGGGTGAGCCAGCGACACCAGGCTGGAGGTGCGGAACATAGCATCAGGTTGGAGAGCGCAGGACTAGGGTGACGCCTGCCTCCCCCCACTGGACACCCCCCCACCCCAGCCCCAAAGACAGAATAGGGCTGAGGTGATGCCCTAATGCCCCCCCCAGAAGTTCCCCCTGCTGGATGGCCAGGAGGGGCTGAGTGCTTTGCTCGGGGCATGCCCAGAGAGCCCCCCTGGCACTGAGACACGCCACCTACCCAGTTGTGGGGAGAGCCGGGAGCCCAAGACACCCACCCCTGGGGCCCAGCCTTACCTGGGCGTCGGGGGCTGCCAGGCCGGCCGCCAGCAGAGCCGAGTTTAAAGCGAGGACGGCGGGCGAGGTGGGCAGCGCCGGGAAGAGCAGGGGCTGCAGGGGCCCGTCCGGGAGGTCCCCCTGGCAGGGCGGGTCGGGCAGGGGCAGCAGGGCTGGGAGGAGGCCGCCAGGTTGCTGGAGCAGGTCCAGGCTGGGCAGACCGAGGCCCAGCAGGGGTGACTGAGGCTGGCTCTGCAGCAGCGAGGCCACGAGCAGGGTCTGCAGCCCCTGCCCCTCTGGCTCACCCGGCAGGCCCAGGGTGGGCAGCGGCGCCTCCCCCTGCCCTGGGCAGCCCAGCAGCTGCGGCTGGCTCAGGGCCAGGGAGAAGGGCAAGGAGCCGAGGAAGCCTCCCTGGAGGAGGCCAGGGGGCAGGGAGCCTCCGAAGGGCAGCACCTGCTCCTGGCCCAGGAAGGGGAAGGGCTCGGGGCCCGGGGGCAGCGGGACCCGCGGGACCCCCAGGCTGCCCTCCCCGGCGCCGCTGCTGGGGCCGGAGCCCGAGGCTGCTTTGGTGGCGGCTGGCGAGACAGTGGCACCTGCAAGGGAGAAGGGCTGGGTCAGAGGGGACCGGTGGGTGCTGCCCCCCAGCACATGCTGCAGCTCTCCCACCCCCTGCGAGGCTCTGGCATCTTCAGCCAAAGCCCTGCCTGGGTCCCCATGAGCCAGCCCCATCCCTTGCCCAGCTCTCACCACCCCCCACAGCCCGGCTAGCAGCCATGGCCCCCCAGCACTGACTGCAGCCAGCTGGTGCCGTCCCCCACTGTGGGTCCCTACCTGCGGCGGTGCTGGGGGCGGGCGCTTTCGGCTGAGGGGGGCTCCCTGAGGCCAGGTCGGAGGAGGTGGAGGCCAGCTGGCTGAGGAGTTGGCTGTTGAAGTCCTGGAAGGAGGGCAGGAGGCCAGGGGGGCTATCGCCCAGGGGCAGCGGGGGCAGGCCAGGGGGCTGCGTGCCCAGCAGGCTCAGCAGGGATGACAGCGGCTGGCTGGGGGCAAGGGGGGCCAGGGGGCTGCCCTTGGCTTCCCCGGGCGGTGGGGCAGCCCCTGGGGGCGGCCGGGGGGGCTGCTCCCTGGGCCGGACCCGGTGGGAGGGGGCCTCCTCCGGCCCGGCTGGGCCCTGCTGCGAGTCCTTCAGCAGGTGCAGCACGGTGGGCGCGCGGCGCTGGCGCCGGGGCTTGGGCAGCGCCCGCCCGCCCACCACGGAGAGCAGCCCATTGGAGCCCAGCAGGTGCCCGGGTAAAGTGCTAGAGGGGGGCTCATCGGTGTGCCGCTGGCTGGCCAGCTGGGCCTTGGCGGCCGCGCTCAGCAGGCTGCTGGCAGGGAAGGAGGGGGCACCCGGCTGCTGAAGCAGCTGGCTCAGGGGCAGACCCAGGAAGCCAGGCGGCCCCTTGCCCTCGGGCACGGCGCCTAAGGGCACTGGCAGGTTATTGCTGCTTTGGTTGGCTAAGGCATTGATGGGGGGCGCCTCATCCTTGCAGGGCTGGGGGGCCCCTGCAGGGGGACTGGGGCCCAGCGGGGGCCCCCCGGGCTCCGAGGAGGCGGAGGAGGGGCTGGAGCCCTGCGGGGACAGCTCGGCGCTGCCCTCTGGTGATGAGACGGAGGAGAGCGCAGTGGAGGCAGCCAGCCTGCCGAGGGAGGCGCCTGCGGGCACGGGGCAAGCGCGGCTGCTCCAGTTGGGGGCCCCCTCGGGGGGCGACGTGGCAGGGGGCGGAGGCTTCCCCAGGGGGCTGGGGGCAGCAGGTGGCACCGTCTCATCCTGTGCGGGGAAGGGGAGGCCGGCGGGGGAACTGAGGGGGAAGGGCCGGGGAACCGCGTCCAGGGGCTCCAGGCCAAAGCTCTGCAGGGGGAAGGCCGGGCGCGCCGGGTAAGCGCCGTTGGTGGAGCTGACGCAGGGCGTCCTGCCCGGGAAGACGTCCCCGAAGAGGGCGCTGTGGTGACATGGGAAGGACGAGGCATGGCTGGGCCGGGTGCTGATGGGCCGGTCTCTGGGGCAGGCCAGGCAGGGCTCCGTTTGTGCCTCTGGGGCCTTCTCCATGGGCTGGGGCTTGCCGGGACCCTTGCCCTCCGGGCCGGGCGCTCTGCCGAACGGCGCTGGCGGATGGCAGCTGGCGATGCCCGAGTGGTACGTCTGGCTCAGCCCAACCCCTACAACAAACCACAGGGGGGCTCAGCGCCAGGGCAAGCCAGACTGGGCCCACCCACCCCTCGCCCCACAGCTGCCTGGAGTGCTCGCGGGACAGGACTGAGGCTGGGGCTGCCCCAGGTCCTCCCTCCCCTCAGCCAGGATGATGAGAGCTGGCGCGGGGTGGGGGCAGGGTCTGCAGGATTTGGGGGTGGAGAGCCTGGGGCTCATGTTCTGGGAGGGTCCGGGACAGGTTCTACTGGCAGGTTCCGGGGAAGGAGAAACCCCAGGGTGGGGGCAGGTGTTGGATTGGGGAGGCAGATCAAGTCTGGCGGGGTGGAGCCATGAGGGGCAGGGGGAGGATGTGCTGGGTGGGGGCCTGAGGGAGCCCAGATGGGCCCTGGCTGGGGGAGGATGGAGTGGAGGATGGGCCCTGGGAGAGCTGAAGGGAAGGATGGGCCGGGAGGGGGGAGGGGGAGGAAGGGCCCCAGGGGCCGCCTGTTACCTGGGCCCAGGTGCGGTGGGCCCAGGGGCGCGGCGTTCTCCATGCTGCGGTACAGGGTGGCCATGGCGACGGTTTTCCGGCGGTGGTTGCACAGCTTGGTCATGTCCTGGTCGCCCCGGGCCCCGGCCCCACCCCGCGGCACCACCACAGCTGCCGGGTTGAAGTTGAAAACCTGACAGGGGGAGAAGAGGACGTCACAGCTGCATCCTGGGGACTGAGGGGCACCAGCAGAGCTGGGAGTAGGGCACTTCCGCAGCCCCTACCCATTCTGACCCTCACTCCTGACCCACAGCAGCTGTCAAAGTGGACAAGGAATCTGAGCCCAGGGCAGTGTGTCCTGGCAGTGCCCCCCCAGACCGCTTTGCATGGGGCGAATCCCCCAGGACTGGAGTCGGGTCCCTCCAGGCTGCAGCCCCCATCCACTGGGAAGCAGGAGGGTGAGACCCCAAGGGGCATCATGCCCCCAGCCCACCTGAGCCCGAGCCCCCCCTGCCTGGGCTCCCAGCCCCCTTGTCCCCAGCCTGCCCTGGTCCCGACCCCAACCCATATGGGCCCCCACTATCCTTGCCCCCAGCCTGCCCAGCTCCTGGCCCCCCTGGTACCTTTTGCACGTTGAGCGGACACTCCAGGCCACACTTGCAGGTGCCGTCTGTCAGGAGGTAGGTGCGGGTCTGCTCCAGCGAGGTGAGGTTCGTGCCACTAGGACTGAGAGAGGATGGGGGGGGGGGTCAGGGCTAGCTGGTGGGCCCCGCCCGGGGCGGGGAGCTGGGGGGCCACCACTGAGGGGGAAGCCCTACCTGATATACTGCACGGTGCCCTCCTCCACCTTCCGCTGCCAGCCCACGGGCACGGCCACCGGGCACCCACCTGGATCTCCGCCAGCGGGCTCATCACCACCATTCATTGTGCCCTGGCCTCGCTCGGATACCTGCCGAGGGGCTGAGTTAGTGGGGGACAGACAGAGACAGACAGCACCCACCAAGCAGCAAGGGGAGGGGTGTCATGGGATAGATGGGGGGCTAGGGTGGAAGGAGTTATGGGGTCCAGTGGGAGGGGCTAAGTGGGAGGAGTTATGGTGTGGGGCAGGGCTGGATCCAGCTGCCCAAAGACTCCTGGGAGCAGGAACCAGACAGTCTGAGCAAGCAAAGGGGCCGCCCAGCTCCCCACAGGGAACAGCCAGGGAGTTGCTTCCAGGGACGCCAAGGGGGCTGCGGGTCGGGAGTGAGGGGCGTCAGAAGCCTGCATGTTCTCACCCCACACTCCCCCAGACCCTGGTGTCCTGTAATCCTCCCCCCGTTAATCCCTGGCTGCGCCTGACCTACTAACCACTGCCGGGGCCCTGCGGTGAGAAGGCAAACAGCTGCCAGGTCCCTTAATCCCTGCCGGGCTCTGGCATGGGGGCCGAGCCCGGCTCCTACCTGCTCATGGCTGCGAACATGCTGGCGTTAAGTGCGCACACGCTGCCCTCCTGCACTCATGGCCGGGCACCCTCGCCCGGGAAGTGCCGGCGGCTCCGTCTGCCACAGCTGCAAGCTCGCCGCAGCCGATGCTAGCCCACGCCTGGAAGAGGGGAAGGAGGGTCCCGCCTCAGTGCTGGCCTCAGCGGGGTGTACAGACCCCATGGCCCACTGGGCAGGGCCTAGGGCGCCCAGCACAGAGACCTGGCTCCTCTCTGCTGGGGTCTGGCCTGGCGGGCTTGGCTCCTGGACACAGGGCAGCGCTGAGCCCCGGGTGCAGGGACCCTCACTGCCACCCCCGGGCCACAGATGGGGACACAGACACAGAAGGGAGAAGGGGTTAGTCGGAAGGCACACAGCAGGTCAGAGCTGGGGAGAGAACCCAGGAGTCCTGGCTCCAGCCCCCTGCTCTAACCACTAGACCCCCAATCCCAGAGCTAGGGCTAGACCCAGGATCCTGGCTTCAGTCCCTCTCCTCCAGCCTGACAACCCCAGGGTGAGCTAAAGAGACGCCCAGGTCAACGCAGGGGCTGTGTCTCCTCCCGCAATGGGAAGGCATCTCTTGAGTGGTCTCAGGGAGCCACCCTGGTATTGCAGGATCCAAGCATGAGCCGCGGCGCCCCCAGCGTAGGAAGACTGGGGCTCCCCGGTGAGCCCAGCACCTGTCTCCCAGGGGCTACAGCTCAGCAGGGTTTCTGCTGTGAAATGCACCAGAAGCCACCGAAACCGGCTCCCACCATGAGCTGGTCAGGTCCATCCGAGCCGCCAGAAGCCGGGCAACAGCAGGAGAGGCAGGGTTTACCCCAGGCTCCCAGGGCTGCAACGGGGCCGGATTCTTTCACTAGCTCTGGGGCTCAAAATGAGAACCGAGGGGCTCGGAGACAGTGAGCTCAGAGGTGGGAAGCCAAGACACCCATGCGGCCTGCGGCTCTCCCTGCCCAAATGCTGACGCGAGGAGCCTGGGATGGGAGGACAGTTCCGCCTTTGGGATTCAGCACAGCCTGACAGACATGGCATGTGCCCAACTGGACAGTGCCCCAGAGATGATGCCCCCCACGCCAAGGGATGCTGCCAGGATCTGGGCCCTGGAAGGCGAGATTTCTGATGCTGATCCAGCAGGATAAAAACACAGGGAGACTCAATTAACAGTATTTCTGGCCCCACCCCCCCGAGTTATGGGGCAGTGTTAAAACAGCTGCCACATCCCACCCCAGAGGTGGCTGCATGTCAGTGTCAGGCCCCGCGACTCCTATCTGTGACAGCAGGGACTGGGGAGGAGGGCTCAGGGAAGCAGCTAGCTGCGGGGGTCCCAGGAGTCCTGCAGGGACAGCGTGGATTAGCGCCCAACAAGGCCCAGGGAAGGGCACTATACATGAACGGCACCTCTGTACCCGGGAGTGGGAGAAAACGGGGCTCAAGCTGCTCCCTGAACCAGCTGCGGGTCACGCCTCCCGTAGGCCAGGAGCGCCGGGGTCCCAGCCCAGCGGCCGTTAGCTCCACGCTGCAGGACCCCAGCTCAGACCAAGGGCCGGCAGCGCCAACCCCGCAGCCCCTGCCGGGGGGGGGGCAGCAGAGGGTGCTGGCCGCTGCGACTGGGCCCGGTGCTCTGGAGAGAGTCACCCGCGCAGCCCCACGCCCCCAGCCCCAGGGAGGGGGAAGCTCGATCACCCGCGCCAGGCGCTGTACGCGCCCAGATGAGACCCAGTCCCCATTCCTCCATGGGGCTGCTGGGAGCCTGGCGACGGGGTGGTGGGGCCCTCTGCCCATTTCACAGGCGGACAGGCGCAAGCCAGGACCCAGCCAGGCGGGACAGCGCCAGGGGTCCCGATTCCCAGCAGCCTGCCTCGAACGGGGACCCTCCTCCCCGCCCCTCGGATCGTCCCGCGCCAGGCAGGCCCCCCAGCCCCGCCCCCGGGGACCCCCGGAGCACACAGGGGCGGGAGGGGGCCGGGCTGGTCCCGCCCCGTGCCCCTGCAGCGCCGGGCACCGAGGGGGCCAGTCCGGGCCCGGCCGCCCTCCCCGGCCCGGGCTGGCTGCTCCCTGCGCCCCCCCGGCCCGGGGCCCTGCAGGGGGGCGACCCCGGGCTCCCCCCGCCCCGCCCCGTGCAGGGGGGCGGCCCCCCGTGGGGGGAGCGGCCAGCCCCAGCGGAGGGGGAGGGGGAGGGGCGGCCCCGGGCCCTACCTCGGCTCATGGCGGGGCGGGGGGGTCTCGCGGCGGCCCCTCGCGCCCTCCCCCCTCCGGAGCGGAGCCAGTGCCAGGAAGAGGAGGGGGCAGAGCAAGGCGCTTCCTCCCGGGCATGCGCAGTGGGGGCCAGGGGCAGCCCTGGGGATTCCGTTCCCAGCATGCTCCGCGCCCCAGGGCGGAGGGCTTGCTATCCCAGCATGCACCGGGCTCCGGGGAGGAACCCGGGGCGGGTCCCCGGCGCCGCTGTTCCAGGGCCCCGGGCGGGGAGGGACTTCGCTGGGGCAGCCCCCGGACACTGGGGTGGGGGCCCGGGGGGGTCACTGCTGGGGCACTCTGCAGATACTGGGGTGGGAGGGGGCACTGCTGGGGCACCCTGCAGATACTGGGGTGGGGGCCCGGGGGGGTCACTGCTGGGGCACTCTGCAGATACTGGGGTGGGGGCCCGGGGGGGTCACTGCTGGGGCACCCCCCAGATACTGGGGTGGGAGGGGGCACTGCTGGGGCACCCTGCAGATACTGGGGTGGGGGCCCGGGGGGGTCACTGCTGGGGCACCCCCCAGATACTGGGGTGGGAGCCTGGGGGGGCACCGCTGTGGCAGCCCCCTCCCAGATGGCAGGGGCACCAATGGGGCTCTGCAAGCCATGGAGCCTGGGGTAGGGCCCTGGCTCCTCAGCTGTGGTCCCTGGGGGAGGGGGGCCTGGCACACTGGGGTTGGGTTTCTCAGGGGGACGAACCCTCCCAGCTCTAACTCACGGGGGTTCGGGGAAAACTCCTCTGCGGGCAGTTCCTGGGGTGGCAGGTTGGGCCCTGGCACGGCCATCGGTGTAACAGGTGGGCCAGGGCCACCTGCCTGGGGCTGCCCGGCAGGAGGGGGCGGCTGAGCCAAGCGCTGGGGTGGGTGACTCTGGGGAGCTGTCCCAATGCTGCCCCCCGCCCCCTGTGTCTGGGGGCTGGCTGAGGGGACGTGGGAGCCCAGCAGCCCCACTGCCCCTGTATCCAACTGTCCATGGTCTGACCCCGTCCCACCAACCTCCTGCCCCCAGTGCTGGGGTACAGGCCGGGGGACCCTGGTGTTTGGGGAAGGATGCTGGGACAGAGTGGGGTGCTCCCCTCGGAGGGAGCTGAGCCCCATGGTCATGGGAGTGAAGGGGGAAGACAAGGCCCTGCCCATAGGTGGCCATTAGAGACCCCAGAGACAGGGCATGTGACCCCATGGCCTGGCTGCCTCCCTAACACCCTTGGGGTTCATGTGGAACCTCTCCTTCCTAGGGGGGCTTGGGGGCTCAGCCCTCCGAGCTCCACTAGGATGTGCTCAGACTGTCCCCAGCACCTCCCCCCAGGACTCCCCTGGCATAGGGGGGTCCTGGGGAGGCCTTAGCCTTGGGGGGCTCCCTCACATATGCCAGGGATGTTCCTGCAGGAGCCCTTGCCCCAGGGCTCCCTGGAGGTCCCATGGGTTTGGGGGTCCTAGCCCTGGGGGGTCTCTGGCCTGGATAATCCTTGTCTGCCTCTCCCCAGGGGCTGCAGGCCCTTGCCTTGGGGGATCTTTGGCATGCGGGTGTGACGAAGTTGGAATATTCTTAATGTTTTCTCTGAATACTGTGTGCCTCAGTTTCCCCTAGGCATTTCTTAAGTATCTAGGTGGGGGGCGGATAAGGGGGTGTGATTGTGGCAGAGCCCTAGAGGTCCAGTGTGATGGTGTCTGCACAGAGAATGACTGACACCCTGTCTCTTGGGGACTGATGGCCTGGGCCCCATCTTTGCAAAGGTGCCAACTGAAGGGGTTGGGGAACAAAGAGATCAGGTGGCTCCTGGCCCCGGGGAAAGGGACAAAGGCCAGAGGAGGGGCTGGAGAGTTTCAGTTTGGAGCTGGCTGGGGAAATGGGGGAAGACCCAGATGGGGCTCTGGCCTCCCTGCCCCCCAAGACGGACCTGACTGAGGGGTCCTGGTCTTTGTACCTACAATCTCCGTTTTAGACCATGTTCCTGTCGTCTAATAAACCTTCTGCTTTACTGGCTGGCTGAGAGTCCCGTCTGACTGCGGAGTGGGGGGCAGGACCCTCTGGCCCCCCCAGGACCCCACCTGGGAGGACTCGCTGTGGGAAGCGCAGGGAGGGGCAGAGGATGCTGAAGGCTCCAGGGTCAGACCCAAGAAGGTGGAAGCCGGGGGAGCTTCTTGCCCTGCAGACAGGCTGCTCAGAGAGGATGATCCCCCAGAGTCCTGCCTGGCTTCGTAGGGAGCAGTCCCAGAGCATCACCCGGGGACCCCGTGATGGGGGGGAGCCTCAGTGGGGTTCTCTGGTCTGGGGGAGAGTTATCCCGGGGGATCCCGGCTCTGTGCTAGGCCCTGGGATGGGGGGGCTGGCCCAAAAAGGGGGTATTGCCCTGGGGGGGTCCCTGGGATAGTGGGGGCCTGGACCCGGGAGGGGGCATTACCCTAGGAGGTCCCTGGGATGGGGGGCTCTTTGGGGGAGGGCCTGGCCCCTGTGGGGGAAGCTGGCCCCAAGGGGGCTCCTGGGGGTGCTGGCCCAGGAGAGCATTACCCTAGGGGGTCCCTGGCATGGGGGGATTCTTGGTGGGACTGGCCCCAGGAGGGGGGGTGATACCCGAGGGGGTCCCTGGGATGGGAGGGTCCTGGGGGAGCTGGCCCTGAGATGGGAGGGCTCTTGGGGGGGCCTGGCCCTGGGAGGGAGTGTTACCCTAGGGGGTCCCTGGGATGGGAGGCTTTGGGGGGGTTACTCTAGGGGGTCCCTGAGATGGGGGGACTCTTGGGGGGCCCTGGCCCTGGGAGGGAGTGTTACCCTAGGGGGTCCCTGGGATGGGAGGGTTTGGGGGGGTTACTCTAGGGGGTCCCTGAGATGGGGGGACTCTTTGGGGGGCCTGGCCCTGGGAGGGAGTGTTACCCTAGGAGGTCCCTGGGATGGGAGGGTTTGGGGGGGTTACTCTAGGGGGTCCCTGAGATGGGGGGACTCTTGGGGGGCCCTGGCCCTGGGAGGGAGTGTTACCCTAGGGGGTCTCTGGGATGGGAGGGTTTGGGGGGGTTACTCTAGGGGGTCCCTGAGATGGGGGGACTCTTGGGGGGCCCTGGCCCTGGGAGGGAGTGTTACCCTAGGGGGTCCCTGGGATGGGAGGGTTTGGGGGGGTTACTCTAGGGGGGCCCTGAGATGGGGGGACTCTTGGGGGACCCTGGCCCTGGGAGGGAGTGTTACCCTAGGGGGTCCCTGGGATGGGAGGGTTTGGGGGGGTTACTCTAGGGGGGCCCTGAGATGGGGGGACTCTTGGGGGGCCCTGGCCCTGGGAGGGAGTGTTACCCTAGGGGGTCCCTGGGATGGGAGGCTTTGGGGGGGTTACTCTAGGGGGTCCCTGAGATGGGGGGACTCTTGGGGGGGCCCTGGCCCTGGGAGGGAGTGTTACCCTAGGGGGTCCCTGGGATGGGAGGGTTTGGGGGGGTTACTCTAGGGGGGCCCTGAGATGGGGGGACTCTTGGGGGGCCCTGGCCCTGGGAGGGAGTGTTACCCTAGGAAGTCCCTGGGATGGGAGGGTTTGGGGGGGTTACTCTAGGGGGGCCCTGAGATGGGGGGACTCTTGGGGGGCCCTGGCCCTGGGAGGGAGTGTTACCCTAGGGGGTCCCTGGGATGGGAGGCTTTGGGGGGCTGTTACTCTGGGGGGTCCCAGGGATGAGGGGGCTGTTTGGGGGAGGGGCTTGTCGTGGGGGGACTGGCCCCGGGAGGGGGGGTCCCGGGGCCGGGCCCCCGGCGCCTCCCCTGGGTCTGGCCCTTTAAGTGCCTGGCGGGTGTGGCGTGACGTCACGACGGCTCTCGGAGCGGCTCACCGCGCGCCCGGGCCCCCGTTGCCAGACGTTGCATCACCCGCCGCGTGACTCACCCTTTAAGACTCGTGACCCAGCGGGAGCCACTTCCGGGCGCTCGCGGTGTCACCGCCAGGGGGCGGGGCCCGCCAGGCGATTGGCCGACGGCGAGGGACACGTTATCAAGGCGGCGCCGCCGATTGGCCAGAGCTGGTGCAAGGGTTGCGTCATGCGGGCTCCTTAAAGGGCGCGCGGCGGCCGAGGCGGCGGTTCCAGACCGGCAGCAGCAGGGGGAAGATGCGGGCGAGGATGAGCCGGAGGCAGCGCGGGAGCCGGGGCCAGGGGGAACAGGGGCCGCGCAGGAAGGTGCGCGCGGAGGGGGGGGCCCCCGGGGCCTTATCACCAGCCCATTGGCCAACCGCCCTGTGGGCAGGGCTAAACTGCCAGCCCGGACTCCGGGGTTCCATGGCGCGGGGGGGGGGCGCGGCGCGTGCTGGGAGCCCGGACTCCGGGGTTCCATGGCGGGGGGGCGCGTGCTGGGAGCCCGGACTCCGGGGTTCCATGGCGGGGGGGGGGGGGCGCGGCGCGTGCTGGGAGCCCGGACTCCGGGGTTCCATGGCGGGGGGGGGGGGGCGCGGCGCGTGCTGGGAGCCCGGACTCCGGGGTTCCATGGCGGGGGGGGGGGGGGCGCGGCGCGTGCTGGGAGCCCGGACTCCGGGGTTCCATGGCGGGGGGGGGCGCGGCGCGTGCTGGGAGCCCGGACTCCGGGGTTCCATGGCGGGGGGGGGGGCGCGGCGCGTGCTGGGAGCCCGGACTCCGGGGTTCCATGGCGGGGGGGGGGGGCGCGTGCTGGGAGCCCGGACTCCGGGGTTCCATGGCGGCGGGGGGGGCGCGGCGCGTGCTGGGAGCCCGGACTCCGGGGTTCCATGGCGGGGGGGGGGCGCGGCGCGTGCTGGGAGCCCGGACTCCGGGGTTCCATGGCGGGGGGGGGGGCGCGGCGCGTGCTGGGAGCCCGGACTCCGGGGTTCCATGGCGGGGGGGGGCGCGTGCTGGGAGCCCGGACTCCGGGGTTCCATGGCGGGGGGGGGGGGCGCGTGCTGGGAGCCCGGACTCCGGGGTTCCATGGCGGGGGGGGGGCGCGTGCTGGGAGCCCGGACTCCGGGGTTCTATCCCATCTCTGGGAAGGGATGGGGCCAGTAGTCGTGGCGTGGGGGAGATGTTAAGTGTCTGGGCTACTCTGGCTCTGTCCAGGGGAGGGAGGAAACTGCCTGAAGTCCTGGCTCCTAGTCCTAGCTCTGATCTTGTGCGTGACCAGCCCTTCCCTTCCTGACCCCTGCAGTCAGTGTCCTTACCGTGGTGCCGGAGGGGCGCCCCTAACCCCAAGGCACCTGCCCCATGCAGGCTGAAATGCAGGGAGGGGCAGCTGCTGGCAGCGAGGGACCTGATACAACTGCCAGACTCTTGCTGTGAATTCTTCCCCCCCCCCCCCAAGTGGCACTTAGGCCTGGTGAGGGGCATATTAAACTTGCCTGGAATGAGCAGCGGGGCCCATGGCTCAAGTGCCGGGCTGGGGAGACCAGGCCCTCCTGCTCCAGGGGCTCCTTGGCTGCTTACCCTGCAAAGCTGTAACGGGCTTTGTGGGCGGGGAGAACACAACTTCCTTCCGTGGACTACTGCCACACTAGCTTCCCCTGCACAGACCCTTGAGCCACCCAGCCTCTGCTCCCCTTCCTCTGGGGTGACTCCCTGCAGCCAGGCCCCAAGGTCGTTCTGGGCCTCTACTGCCTTGCATCAGTTGCCCCAGAAGTGCAGGGCAGGAGGGCTGACGAAAGCCCTTGGAGTTTCTCTGGGGGTTACCTTGGAAGCACTGTTCTGAAATGCTGCCTTAAGTGGCCAGGGGCCCCTGGGGGGGGCAGGAGGAGGAGACTGGGGATCTTGCTCTACCAGGAAGATGCCGGGATACCATGGGGGCAAGCGCAGTGTTAGATGAGGCAGCTCTGCTTCCCAGACTCCCAGGCCAGCTCAGCTTGAGGCTGCCAAGCTTTGCTCTATGAGCAAGAGAATCCTGTTCCCCTTGGCCTTCAATCCCAGCCACAAAGCCCAGGCTTAAGGGCGGCTTTCAGCAGCAATGTCTCTGGTGGCTGCGCTCCTAGCACTTGGGAGGAGATCCTGGCACTTCCCCCAGCAGGGGGGTGGAAGCAGCTGGCTGGGAGAGGGCCACAGCAGGGCACGCGGGAGGCTTGTCTCATTGCTTGGAACTTCCCACGTCATTGGCTAAAAATAGCCTCTGGCTGGAGCAGGCAGGGTCCCAGCGGGGCAGGGTCCAGGGATCACACCGGGTTAGAGCAGGCAGTGGGTCCCAGCGGGGTGGGGGTCACACCAGGCTGGAGGGGAGGGCAGGTCACAGTGGGAGGAGAGCAGGCAGTGGGTCCCAGTAGATTTCTTTGGCTCACACCTTCCTTTCCATCCCTGCTAGTGCTGCCTGGTTCTGGGCCCATGGGGGGATTTGCCAAACGCCTGCCTTGTCTGATTCTGTCTTTGCTTTTCCCTGCAGTCTTCTAGAAGAAAGTGCATCTTCATACATCACCACACGTGAGAGCAGGTAAGGCCTGGGGCCAGTCGTTATGCATTAGGGTAGGACCCAGCTGAGATGGGTGCTCCCTGGGACCTGTGAAAGGGAGCTTTCCTATTCACTGACACCACAGGCTGGGGAACTGGCTTGCCCCACTCTGAGGCTGTGGGGACGCACAGGAGGGCAGCCCTCCACCTGCCCACAGCTCCTCCTGCCAGGGCATCAAGCTGAGCCATGCTGCCCTTGCCCCAGGGCCTTGTGTTCTGGGCTGACCACCAATGGCCCTGCCTAGCATGACTGAGGAGGTGGCGTCAGCCTTCAGAGCCTCTCCTGTGGCCCATTTCAGCTCTTCCGGCGGCAGCTGGTTTGTTTTATTGTAGGGGTGCTGAGGGGAGCTTTGGCTGGTGCCCCCTGGGCCTGGTTTTGGGCCGGCTGCTAACTGTTTTCTCCTTTGTTAGCAAGGGAGACTGTCTGGCCCAGACCTAATGATGGCAGCTGAGCCGGTGCCTGCCTCCTTGCCCAGCTGGGAGCTGGAGGCTTGGTATGAAGACCTGCAGGAGGTACTGTCCTCAGATGAGAATGGGGGGACATCCCTGCCCCCTGGGGGAGTGGAACAGGTAAGTGAGGGGCAGGCGGGGAGGTCCACTAGCCTGGCTTTCCCCTTGGCCCCATGGACACACACACTCTCGCTCTCTCTCTTGAAGGACCTTGCCACGCTTGATGCCACGGTGCTGCTATGGGGCTTGGATTTCCCGGCCCCCTTGGCGGAGCCGACAGGCGATGCCCCCGGGAGCTGCGAAGTAGATGCCAGCTTGACGGCCGAGCTGCTGGAGCTGCTGAGTGGAACGGCCAAGGAGCTGGCAGAGCTCCCTGAATCGGACTCCAGCCAGAGTTCCCCAGCTCAGACCTGCACAGAAGACGAGGAGGGGGCAGGCCCGGCCCATGGCCGAAAGAGGAAGAGAAGCAGCCAGCCCCAGGGGCAGGGCAAGAAGCGGAGGAGGGAGAAGGAGCAGAACGAGAGGAGGGTAACAGAGCTGATGGCAGAGAACGAGCGGCTCAAGCATGAGATCGAACAGCTGAGCGTGGAGGTGGAGGCCACCAGGGCAGCGCTAATCGAGCGCATGGTGAACCTGCAGAAGTTGTAGGGCTGAACTGAGCCCAAGGGGCTGCAGTGCCCTCTGCCTGTGGAGTCACAGGGGGGCAGCTAGGACCTGGTGCTGACTGAACTGAGGCCTCCTGGTGGGATGTGGCCCCCTTGCCCTAAGACAGCTGTGCAGAGCCAGGGGCTGGACCAGAGGGTGAACGGACCAGTGGCTGCCCTGGGCAGATTGACTCTGACAGCAGCCCCAGGGGGCCTTACATCTGCTGGTGCTGCATGGGGAGAGCTGGCAAAGGACCTGGATGGCAGGAACTTCCCCCTCCTGGTTGTGCCAATGCAGTGCTTGAGGCTAGCAGGCACTAGACCATGTTTTCCCCTGCCAGCTGGCACAGCCCCCTCCCCCCCATGACTAACTGCTATTGAACAAAGGCCGGTGACTGCCAGAGCTGCAGGAGGGGCTGTTGTAATGAGCCTCACAGCATGTCGAGCAAACCCTTTATTGTACATCGTGGCGCAGTCAGCGCTTCCCCCATTACACCCCGTACACCTGAGTGGCTCTCTGGGTCCTTGTGTAGGCTGGGCATCGCAGTAGGTGGGTCAGGGGCTCCTTGCACTCAGCACAGCTGCTGCAGGAGGGGCCCAAAGGGGAGAGGCAGGGCTGGGCCAGGCCCCATACCTCCAACTGCTCACAGGTAGTCCTTTTGGGGCTGGAGAGGACAGGTGCAGATCCCCCCAGCAAGGGAAGAACCACCACTGCCACTCTTCTGAGGCACTCAGAAGCTATTTCCTCTTCTTCCCCATGGGGGCCGGGGGCTCAGGGGTCTTCCCCTCAGCCAGCGCCAGCTGCTTCTTCAGCTCCAGCAGCTTGGCAACCTCAGCATCGATCTGCCCCTTCTCTGCCTTGTTGGCCTTCAGCTGGCGCACGTGGTTGGCCTGGGCACAGAGGGCAGCTGTTAGCTCAGTGCTCTGGCTCCCTCCTGCCCCAAGCAGAGCTGGAGAGGCTCTGGCCCCAGTGGGGGGAAGAGTCTGAACCGCAGGGCCACAGCTGATTCCTGGCCTTGGGGGGCTTCGCCTTGCCAGGAATGCAGCCTGCCCTGAGCACAAGTAGAGGTGCCACTCACCTGTTTGGCCAGCTCCTCGGCCAGCTCCTTGGCCTTCTGGGGGTCCCCTGCCAGCACCACGCCTCCCCCAGGCCCAGGGGGTGTCACATTGGCCGAGGCCACGCAGGCAGCATGTGCCTGTGGAGGGGAAGGGAAGTCAGGGAGTCCCAACACAGCAGGCTCTGCCCGGTCTTCACCAGGCCTCCAGGGGGTGGAGGGAGAGCCAGGTCTGGCAGAGCTCCTCTTGGTGAAGCCAGGCAGGATGTAGCAGCAGTGCCCCCATAGCATCAGAGGGGCACCACCCATGCTTAACTCTTGCAGGGCTGGGCCACACAGCATCTGGCCCTTGCACTGGAGGGGGTGGGAGGAAAGGAAGAGACAGGGGCTGTCACTCGTACCCCCACCTGGGCCCCGCCAAGCCCCAGAGCAGGGCGAGCATTACCTTCAGCTCCAAGGTGGAGTCTTCCAGTGGGAAAGGAGAGAGGAGAGAGCAGGTGAGGACAGGTAGCAAGACAGCAAAGCATGTGGCTGGGCAAGGCAAGCAAGGGGTTCCCGCCCTCCCTGAGGACAGAGGGATTCACTCACTCCCAGCTGGCTGGGGCCCCCTCCCAACTCAGGAACCAGGAGCTCTTCTCTGCACCCCTGTACCACCCCTCAGGGGGGGGGGGGGGCAGGCGCTTCCTTCCAGTCAGCCAGCAGGGGGAGCCCCCACCCACACAGCAGGTCATGGCCTTTACTTCCAGCAGCAGGTCATGCAACACAGGAGGTTTTGGGGGGGCTGCTCCAGCCCCCAGGAAATGGCTCCCTGTATGAGCAGGCCCCAGAGTGCCATGGATTCCACGGGCAGGGGACAATGGTCACGATTGGGGCTCCCCATTCCTCACCTGCCCTCCACCAAACCGCTTCCGCAGGGCTTCAATCTGCTCACTCTCCAGCTTCTGGAACAGAGGGCTCACCTGGCAGGAGAGGGGGAGACATTAACCCACAGCCAGCTGAGCCACCGCCCAGCCCTGCCTCCACCCCCCACTCCGCCAGCCCCCCATGCCAGGCCCTGGCTGCATGCCTACCGTGCCGATCTGGTGCCCGGGGGGCAGGAGGCAGAGGAAGGTGTCCATCAGCACATTGCAGGCCTTCGGCACACAGAGCTGGCGCTGAATGGTGGCACTGACGCCGGGCATGTATGGCTGCAGCATGACTGAGATCAGGGAGGCGATATTGACGGCCACGCCTGTCACAGTGCCCGCTCGAGTCCTGGAAAATGGGACCTCCACATCAGAGCTGGGGGGAGCGCAGACTCCAGCAATCGCATAGTGTGTTTGGGGGCATCAGCCTGGCTCCCAGCCGCAAAACTAACGGCCAAAATCAGCACCATGGGGAGGCTGGGCTAGCAGGTCAGGATTGAGGGGCAGAGCTGTGGGGAGCCCAGGGCCGGGAGAGCAGAGGGCTGTGGGTCAGGCGTGAGGGGCAGAGCCAGGTAGCAGGGAGGGGATACCATATCAAGTGGGGGGAAATGAGTTTGGCCCATTCACTGGGTCACTAGGGCTTAACTAAGCCCCTGGAACAGCTCCCCTGCCTGGCTGAGCCAGGGCAGCCCCGATTTCCCTCCTCTCCCGGGGGATTCCTCTGCCCTCTAGGGGTGAGCTGGTGGGTGGGTCTGGCCCTGCCCCCTA